>NC_091469.1:460639339-460943506 GCF_036971445.1 Narcine bancroftii
GCACAATAACTTGTTTGGAGGGGCATAGCCCATGAATGACACTCCCCCCACCCATGATGCTGAGCCTGGAGGTGGGACTGCCCCTCGATAACCTGCCTATCTCCCCTTCAGGCTCTCGAATGATCCTGAGTTCAACCAGCTCCAGTTCCCCAACATGTTCCTTTGGGAGCTGCAGCTGGATGAACTTCTCTCAGGTAAAGTCATTAGAGATATTATGCTGTTCCATATCTGATAAGATATCACCTAACTTGCTGCCATTCCCACTGCTCACTCTATGCAATACATTTTTTTTTTCATTCAAATTAAGAAGGGAAAGATTTGATTACTAAGTTATGTTGGAGCCATGTGGAAATTTGTATTATTATCCTATTTTCATTATGCATATTAGTAGATTAGTAACATGAGTAAAATTTGGATTTAGTACCATAGAACATGACAGCACAGAAACAATCGCCTTCGGCCCTTCCAGTCTGTGCCAAACCATTTTTTGCCTAGTCCCACAGACCTACACCCAGTCCATAGCCCTCCATACCTCTCCCATTCATGTACGTGTCCAAATTCTTCTTAAATATAAAAATTGAGCCCGCATTTACCACTCTGTGTGAAGAAGTACCCCCACATGCTCTCCCCAAACTTGTACCTTTTCACTCTTAATCCATGTCTTCTGGTTTGTATCTCACCTACTCTCAGTGGAAAAAAAAAAGTCTAGTTACTCTGTCTATCCCCCTCATAATTTTAAATACCTCAATCAAATTTCCTCTCATTCTTCAACAGACCAGGGAATAAATCCTAACCTGTTCAATATTGCCCTGTAATTCAGTTCCTTAAGTCCAGACAACATACTAATAAATCTTCTCTGCATCCTTTCTATCTTATTGATATCTTTCCTGTAGTTAGGTGACCAAAACTGCACACAATACTCCAAATTTGGTATCACCAATGTCTTATACACCTTTAACATAACATCACAATTGCGGTACCCAAGATTTTGTTTTATGAAGGCCAATATGCCAAAATCTCTCTTTACAACCCTATTGATCTGTGACATCACTTTCAGGGAATTATTTAGCTGTATTCCCTGATCAACCTGTCCTACCACACTCTTCAGAACCTTACAATTTACAGTGTAGGTCCTTTCCTGGTTTGACCTTCCAAAATATAACACCTCACATTTGTCAACATTAAATTCCATCTGCCATTTTTCAGCCCACTTTAAAAAATCTGATCCAGATCCCTCTGCAAGTTGAAAACCTTCTTTGCTGCCCACACACCTCCAATCTTAGTGCCATCTGCAATTATTTATCAATTCTTTGCTGAGTCAAGAGGGCTATTTCCACTCATTCCACTAATTGAGGAATAGTTACGTTCCCTTGCTGGGCGCTGCTTTATGAACAATGATATAATGAATCTCTGCTTTATCCCCAGATCCTCCTCCATCTCTCTGCTGCCTATAATTTGCCTGAAAACTTTTTTTTAGCTTTGAGTTTGAGACAAGCCTTCCATATTCCTTCCTCTGTAAATCTGAGCTCATCTCAGACATTGTACCCTGCTCTCTAACTTGGATCAAACCCAATTCAGTCATTGCTCCTTTGCCTGATGACTGTAATGGATTATAATATTGGGAGAATTTTGGTAAGATTAGTGCATTACATACATACACACGTTTTAAAACAAATCTTATTTGAAAGACTAGAGAATTCATATTCGATAACATTGCAGGATTTCTGGAGAATGTGATGCACATTTCACAAGTAGGTGCTAATTGAACTGATGTCATAAAATGAATGGACTGGAGACACTCTGGGCTATTGGAAGGTCTTTTCAAGGGGTTTGACAGAGCACACAGAAAGGTCACTCCTGTGTTTTGCTTATCTAAGATAACATCTTGACCCAGAAGCAGAACTCTTATTCTTATTCCAAGAGAAACATCAGACAGAGAGGACTTCCAGCCATCCACTGCTCTGAAAATTTCTGTTTCCAGCAGAAACTTAAAACTTTCCTATCATGTTCCTATCATGTAGATATGACCTATTTTTGTGATCTCCTGTCATATTTTGTCTATGTCAAGTATACAAAACCATGATGTGCAACATATCATTGTAAATTCGTTTTCTGCATTCTTCTCTGCTGTCTTCATTGCCGTCAGTGCGAACATGGACATCATGGAAATGCAGAATCCAGGCAACTGGAATTCATCAGTTCTGACTAACTATTGTTGGACACTGACAGGAGAGGCATCAGAAGCTGAGAATAAATGAAAATCAGTAGCAAGCATTTTTAGGTCAGTTGAATACAATGAATTAGCGTCATCGTACAACTAAATATGCTAAATTCAATAAAAGTTAATTTAATGTGATACAGCAAATCTGAAATTAGCTTTGTGTTCAACTTGACATTGTCTATCATAATCCCCAACAGTGTTTCAGGAAGCAAACCTTTTGAAAAATAATTGTTGTAGGATAATGTGGCTCCCAAGTAAGCAAGACACAAACTTCAATGTTTTCAACCTTGTTCTTTGAACCCTTTTTGTAATCATTGCCTTTTGTGGTCTCTGTCATCTCTTCCAGTTTTGAAATCTTGTTCAACTATGGCGGATGTGGCTCAAAACTGTTTGGAATTCTTTCCCTAAAACTCGTTGCCTCTCTCCCACATCTTTCTTCTCAAAGATGCTCCAGAACATCTATTCCTTACACGTTTATCCTAACACCTCCTTTCAAGTTCAATGTCAAATATGTGTCTTTATCTCACTGCTTTAAAGAACTTTAGAAAATTTCACAGTATGGGACATGCTACTTTTGCTGTCAAAAGCTTGCTTCTTGCACTTTGAATTCAGATGATGTCATCCAAGTGTATGCATCACATTTGGAGTGGCCAGTCAGGCTCATTGATTTTATTAAAATGTTCTTGTGATGTGATAGTACAGATTCTATCACTGATGTATATATGTATATATTGTAATATAGGATGGCTATGATTGGCTGAGAGTGTAGCCACACCTACTGGCAGGTCTTAAATGATTGCTCCTAGCCAGATCCAGATCATTCTGGACTGGTCGACCTACATGTCATATGCTCCAATATTTTGTTAATAAAAGCCTTGGTTTTGATCAACAAGTCTTTGATTCTTTCGATGTGCACTAAAATAAAATTATTAACAAAAACTTTTATTGGGATGGAGCGTATGCTGTGACCGGAACACCTTAACATTGACCCGCAGTCAGCTACTGCCCCAAATGACTTCAAGCACTGGGTGAGGTGGCTCGAGGCTTAGCTACAGCCCTCTGACTCTGCCGTGGTGGAGGACAGCCATCGACTGCTAGTATTGATGTCTATGGTGTCCCCAAGGGTCTACGAGAACATCCAGGATGCAGCCACCTACACAGCAGCCATGAAGGTGCTGAAAGGACTCTACGAGCGACCATTAAACAGGGTCTACGACCAGTAAACAGGGTCTACGCCCAGTACAAGCTAGCGACCAGGAGGCAACTGCCTGGTGAGTCCTGTAGAGCTTACCACCAAGCACTAAGGTTACTGGGCAGAGCCTGTGGCTGCACAGACAGAACTGCAGCTGAGATCACCGATGATCTCATTCGGGATGCTTATATGGCTGGGGTCCGATCGAATGAGGTGAGGCAGTGCCTGCTAGATCAAGGGGGAGAAAACCTAGAGGAAGCGACCCGGATCGTAGAGACAGTCTTAAGTATGGACACTTACTCTTCATGCCATGAAGTGAGTAGGATGCCTGCTCTTAACCCTACTACATTCAAACATCTCTTCATCAGAGCTCTCATTCAATGAAAGTGAGGACTCAATCGCGCAGCAGCGTCTCACATCACTGTGCAGGCGCCGCACACGGAAGGGACACTCCACCTTCGCTGCAATGACGTTGGCCCACTTGGACCACCCACTCGAAGCAACGGCCACGCAGGCCCCGGCCCCGACCCCACTAACGGCCGCCCCACCTCCGACTCAAGTTCGGCTGCCCCAGCTTCAGCTCCAACCTCAGTGATGGTCATCTCAGCTCTGACTCTGGTGATGACCGCCCCAGCTCTGATCCCGGCCCTGACTTCAGCAACTGCTGCTGCCAACCAGGAACCTGCTGCCTCCACTACCACCGCCACTGATGCTGCCAACCAGGTACCCACTGCCGCTACTGATGCCACTGACCAGGTACCCACTGCCGCTACCGCCGCTGACTGCCCAACCAACTGTCCCACCGCCGGCTGCAAGCAGCAGCCCCAGCCATTCGCCACCAACAGCTCCAGCCCGACTGCTCCAGTGACGTCATCACGCACACGTAGTGCATTTCAGGCCCAATACTGAGTGATGACATCATGCAAGACTTCACACAGGTCGCTGCATCATTGACCCAGGACCAGAACTTCTCCCACCCCCTCACAAAACGATGGAACTGATTAAAGTGCACGGACACTGTACTAATTGCTTATTTGACTCGAGGTCAACTGAGAGTTTTATCTGTCTTGACCTGGCCCGCTGTTGCGGACTGGTCATCCTCCCCACTGACCAAAAGATTTCATTGGTGACCAGATCACACTCGACTGGGATAAAGGGGTATTGTGTGGTGACCCTGAAAGTCCAGGGCATTACATTTACTGATTTTTAACTGTTAGTCCTCCCTCAACTGTGCGCACCAGTATTGCTGGGACTGGATTTTCAGTGCCAGTTCTGAATCTTTTCCCTGCACTATTGGGGGGCCCCACTCCCCACTCTCTGTCTGTAACCATTCCACCCTGAAGACCTCCTGCCAGCGACAGCCCACACCACCATCGCCCGTGCCCCACTTGTAGCCTCTCCACCCTCCGGTTGCTCCTCCAGCACTCTTCGCAAACCTCACCCCTGGCTGGAAACCAGTGGCCACCAAAAGCCGGCAGTATAGTTGCAAAGACAGGAAATTCATCACAAGCGAGGTGCGCAGACTGCTGGACGAGGTTATTATCGAACCCAGCTCAAGTCCCTGGAGGGCCCAGGTGGTAGTTGTTAAAAATGGGGAGAAGCTGCGGATGGTGGTTGACTACAGTCAGACAGTCAACTGCCTCACGCTTCTGGACGCGTAACCCCTTCCATGGATCACAGATGTGATGAATCAGATCACCCAATACCGTGTGTTCTCCACCATTGACCTATCACCAGCTCCCGATCCGCCAAAAAGACCGACCTTTCGTGGTCTTCGGAGTGAACGGGCAGCTACACCAATTCCTCAGGGTCCTTTTGGGGTCACAAATGGCGTCGCGGTATTCCAGTGGGAAATGGACCAGATGGTAGACCAGAACGGGCTAACAGCTACTTTCCTGTACCTGAAAAACATCACCATCTGCGGCTATGACATGCAGGATCTTGATGCCAACCTCGAGAAATTTTTTCAGACAGCGATTTGGCTGAACTTAACCTACAATTTCGACAAGTGTGTCTTCCAGACCACTCAGCTCGCAATTCTAGGTTGCATGGTGGAGAACAGGGTGGTAATGCCGGACCCTGACCGCATGCATCCATACTTTCATGGACCTGCCACCACCCCCACACCCAAAGGCACTCATACGCTGCCTGGACTTCTTTTCGTACTACGCCCAATGGGTTCCACACGATGCCGACACGGCATGCCCACTTATCAAGACCACCTCCTTCCCCCTGTCAACCGAAACCAGAGTGGCCTTTGACCACATCAAATTGGACATCGCCGCTGCAACACATCACGCCATCGACGAGTCCATTCCGTTCCAAGTAGAGACTGATGCATCCACCTAGAACCAGGCCGGGCAGCCAGTAGCCTTCTTCTCCAGGACCCTACAGAGTCCAGAGAGCCAACACTCCTCTGTCAAGAAGGAGGCCCAGGCCATAGTCAAAGCGGTACGTCATTGGAGGTACTACCTCATTGGGAGGTGCTTTACACTGCTGACCGACCAACGCGCGGTCTCGTTCATGTTTATCAGCACCCACCAAGGTAAGATTAAGAACGACAAGGTCGCTAGGTGGAGAATCGAACTCTCCACCTTCAATCATGTCATATTGTACCAGCCTGGTAAGCTCAACGACCCGCCAGATGCGCTCTCCAGGGGGACTTGCGCCAACATACAACTGGACAGGTTGCAGAGTTTCCACGAGCAGCTCTGTCATCCAGGGGTCACTAGGTTTGTGCACTTCATTAAGGCCCACAACCTGCCCTACATGGTCAAGGAGATTTGTTCCATGACCCAAGCCTGCCCGGTGTGTACTGAGTGCAAGCCCCACTTCTTCCACCCAGAGAACACCGACGTCATCAAAGCCACCCGGCCATTTGAACGTCTAAGAGAGGACTTCAAGGGGCACCTACTGTCGACCAACCGTAACACCTACATTCTTTTGGAGATCGACGAGTACTCTCACTTCCCGTTCACTGTGCCCTGCTCAGACATGACTGCCTCCTCAGTCATAGAGGCCTTGCAGAACATCTTCGGCATCTTCGAGTATCCCGGTTACATCCATGGTGTCCGGGGGTCCTCGTTTATGAACGCTGAGCTGCGGCAGTACCTCCTGGAGCATGGTATTGCTTCGAGCAGGACCACCAGCTGTAACCCATGCAGTTATTGGCAGATCGAACAAGAGAATGCCACCATCTGGAAAACGATCACACTTTCCCTCCGGTCCAAAGGCCTCCCCACCGTTCGCTGGCAGGACGTCCTCACTAGCGCCCTACATTCCATCCACTCCCTCCTATGCACCGCGACGAATGCCACTCCCCATGAAAGGATGTTCTCTTTCCCAAGGAGATCCAAATCGGGAACAATCACGCCAGCGTGGCTCAAGGTTCCTGGACCTGTCCTCCTGCGGCACCATGTCTGGTACTCAAAAATGACCCTCTGATTGACCGGGTGACGCTACTCCATGCGAACCCACATGATGCATACATTGAGTACCTGGATGGGTGGGAGGACATGGTCTCTGTAAGGGACCTAGCCCAAGCCAGATTGGACCCGGCATCGCTCCCAACCCAACTTCCTCCAAATCCTTCACCCCTAGGTCACATGCTTGAATAGAGGAATCAGCACCACCCCAACAGCGTTATTAGCAACAACTCGGGCCAGCCTGTTGACAACACCATTGGGGAATTGAGCGAGGCGGTGTACGCACCCAACAATCCCGCCAGTGACACGACTCCAGTGGCCCCAATCCCAGCACCACAGTGGTCGTTCCGGACGATCAGGCTGTTACAGACCCTAACCTCCCACCAGTCTTTCTCTCTCCCCCCCCCCTTTTTTTACAGTCCCTCCATTCAGTTCTCAAAGGTGTGAATGTGATAGTATGGATTCTCTCACTGATGTATATATGTGTATATTGTAGTATAGGATGACTGTGATTGGCTGAGACCGTAGTCATGCCTACTGGCAGGTCTTAAAGGGTTGCTCCTAGCCAGATCCAGATCATTCTGGACTGGTCGACCTACATGTGATATGCTCCAGTCTTTTGTTAATAAAAGCCTTGGTTCGGATCAACAAATCTTTGATTTTTTGACATGCACTACATGTGATTGATAGCTGTTTGTGTTATAACATGATACTCTAATGTGGCCCCTCCAGTGGGAAGCTGGTTGGAAGCTACCATATTTGTTAGTCAAGGTTTCGACCAGCCACACTGTGAACTCACCTTGCCACTTGCTCCTAGTTTGGGGATATCTAGGCTGCTGTACTGATCACTAGGGGGTGTAAAAGCCCAATATGAGGAGCAGCTGGGTCTCTTTTCCCTGATAAATGAACCTGAGTTCCACTTGCTGTAGACTCAATCCCAAAGTGTGTGCCAGTAATGGGAGGGTGGGCTTATTGTGGTGCACACTAACAGCCCTGTATTATCTTCCAATTAATCAGTGCCATACCTGCACTGGGTATAGAGGAGTGATGGATACTGTTGTTCTGTCTTTCTTCTATCGAATATTTTACAGGGTTTGTAGGGGTTATCATTTTAGATGCGACTGCATTGCTTCTGCCTTGTCTGAGTGAGTGAGTGACTGAGTGAGTGGTCCCTGTGGCAACTTTTCCGTGGCATGCAAATAAAACCCTTTTGTTACAATCAATCTGTGTCCACACTTGTTGCTTCTCAGACCTGCAGAACTTGTTCCTCACTCACAAACACACACCACACACACAAAGATGTTCTAATTTCTAAAGCTATTCAGCAATTAAATAAATGTTTTTGCTTTGCTTGTCAGCCATGCTGAAACCTTATCCCAGCTTGAGTAGCCAATAATAATAAAGACTGCAGTCCACACATTAAGTAAACTATTTCTGTGCTCTCATATCTGATTCTTCATTATTGAGGTTTGGAATAATCCTGTGAGCCAGCTTAAAGCAGAAGATCCTCTCTTATCTCAGATACTCTGTCCACGGCTCAAAACACAAGTACTTTTCGCTTCAGCAGTAGAATGCTTCTTTATATTGATTGGTAAGTCCTTGAAGGGTTGGTAGAAGCAATATCATGAACCATTATAAAATGCACCAAGGTTAAAGATACCCTTATCTGAAGATAATGTCAATAGAAATTGCCCCTTGATTCTGAGTCCTTTAATGAACCTGTGAAGGATTTTTTTGTTTAGGAATTCTCCAATAATTCACAGGAGACACAGCCCCTTGGTAGTCTCAATTTCTTAGTGGAGGTTGAAAAAGCTGATCTTTATCAGGTTATCAGTAGAAATTGAATAATGAGTTGAAGTGCTGTGCGAAAATAGAGATGAAAGTCAGTCAGGTGATAAAGTAGTGAGAGGTAGGTGTGAGCCAATGCAATGAAATCAGGAGTTCAAGTTTTCCTCAGCACTGAATAGATTATGAGCCTGGAATAGTTGGGTGCATATTTCCACAGTGGGACTGCAAACTGTTAATGGGACATTAAATTTGCCAATTGAACTGATGTCACTTTTCTTGTTCCTTTAAATGATGTTGATTTTAATTTGTTAATTGTTCATTTCACCAACTTTGAAGCTGATAGGTTATGGGGATTTGTAGATAGAGGATTTAAGATTATGGGGAGCAGACAGGTAAATGGAGCTGAGTCCACGGCCAGATCAGCCTTGATCTTATTGATTGGTGAAGAAGGCACAGTGGACTCCTTCCCCTATATTTTTATGCTCCTATCAGATACATCATTGTTTGGTCTGTTCAAACAGGACCAGTTCTTTTGTGACGGCAGTATCAGCTGGTATTTTCAGGGATTTTAATTTAATTTAGAGATACAGAATGATGATAGGCTCTTCTGGCCCACGGGTCCATGCCATGTAATCAATTTTAATCTTCAAGCCCTGTATGTCCTTCCAACATACGAGGAATCCAAAGCACCTGGAGGATTTGTCAATGTAAACTTCATGAGCATAAATAAAATTGAATTAATCTAACTTACGACAGTCACCATCGGATGTCCTGCCAAATATCCATGAGAGTGAATATTGCTTCACTCCTTGTCATTTGTATCTGAGTGTGCAAAATGGCTTCCATTTGCCTTCCCACACTAACAACCGCTGAAAAGTATTGTCACTCCTGTCCTCTCATTTGTACTGACTGTGTTGTTTCAGAAATTGCCCCAAATATGGAGAGGGGCAGATTGGAAGAAATGAGCAGGAATCTTCCTCTGTTGGAACTCCAACTTGAAAAATAAAGCTCTAGTCTTCAATATGAGTTTTATTTCATCAGCCAGAATCAAGGGAGTTTTCAACACATAAGATGGCAGTATCTCAATATGATGGCAGCCATTCTTTTAAGTTTAAGTTAATGATTTAGTGAAGTATTGAACCATTTGTAAGTCCAGTTAAATATATCCTTTCCAAGGATTGGACAAGATTGGTCTTGTACACTGAATCAAACCCTTTATTGAGGAATTTGCATGTTATACACCATTATTTCTTGCTTTACTGAGACAAAAACCTTCACACTCCACCTACCAGATCAACCAGCTAATCTATTTGTTTTGGTTCAAAATAGTTTGGACCCTTTCTTTTGAACAGGGGCTCTTCACACACCCCTCATGTAAAGTGCTCTCCCTTCTGCCATCTGGTAGGAGGTACAATAGCACATGAGTCCTTAAGTCCAGATTGGGCAACAGTTTTTTTCCCCAAGCCATCAGGCTCCTGAATTCCCAGAATGTATGTGGATAGTGCACCATGGATCTTTACTATATATGTCTTAATATTTTAATATTTCAATGTGTTCAACTTCCATTCCAATTTATATTTATGTAAATATGCTCCCTGGTCCTGGAGAAACGCTATCTTGTCTTTATATTGCGAGCATGGGATGAACGATAAATAAAGGTGACGACCTTTATTCACTGCTAGCTAATTAACAATTATTTTCACAAACTGGCACATAATTCACAGAGATTGCTGAAATCTGGCTGATCCAGCAGAGCTTTGCTTCAGGGGAGACACATAGGTCTAAGGATACAATAATGGTAATGATGGAAGAATTTGGTGTTGAATTTCAATCATACTGTACTTGAAACAAGATTTTAATTCTAGTGCAGGGTGCAAGATGTTCTGCACTCCCTCACATTGCTTATCTTAATAAAAGGACACCGTGAAAGATCTAATGAAATCTAAAATAAATAATTTGCAAGTTGTATAAAGGTGTTAATTGCATGAATGAACACTTAATGTTTAGTCAAAAAGCTATGGCATCACACTGATAAGCATAAGATTATGATGTGTAAAAGTTATTTTTAATCAGACTGCAGAGACGAGTTAGCAATAACTTAATTTGATTGGAGTTTAAGTGAAGCAAAATATTTGAACTCCACATGACTGACACTGATCTGGAAAGAGCAAGGTCAGTTTCCACATTCCTCCCAAGTAGCACCATAGAACTCGACAGCACAGCAACTGGCCCTGCAGCCCATCCAGTTCATGCCAAACTATTATTCCGCCAAGTCCCATTAACCATGTGAACATAGAAGTATGGAGAGGTGGCAACAAATTCACAATGTGGCATAATCTTTTACAATTATTGTTAAAAAATCTGTGCATACTGAAATGACTCATGGAGAAAACTCCAGAGAAAGCACGGGAAGTACGCCTCAGTCTCTCGTTAGTAATTTTCATAACATCCATCTTTGTTCGTTCCTTGACCAATGGATGAAACCAACCAGGCTCCTAACATCAAGTTCAGATGAGAATGTGTTGAAGGAAATAAGTGAGCTTATTTTTAGTTCAACCATTGACTGTCACATCCAGGGAGATGCATGCCTTTCAGACAGCATGTAAAAACCTAATTGCCTCATCTTTCAAAATGTCAAAAGTCATCTCCCTGTGTGTTTTTTTTTAGGAAGTCAGATCTTTAATAATGTTGAATCTCCTCTCAATGTAACTAATGTACGGTAACCTCACTGTTAAGTCTCGTCCTAAAATTACTCCAAAGTGCCTGCCATCAAATGAAGAGAGGAAATTCGGTAATAGTTCAATAAAAATTTCAAAACTTTCAGCTGTGTCACCATGCACAAAATGATCAAATTATATGCAAGTCTTGCCATGGCTGATTCTCTTTTAGAGCCCTTTGACCAAAATCTATTAAGGTGTGTTTTACCCAAGTGCTTTACCCTTTCGAGAGAGAAAAAAAAACGAAGGACACAGGTCAAATCCCAATACAAACGCAGCTTTATTTTCACACACAGTCAACCATACTTTTGTTTGTTTGCCCAGAAAGGCATGCAAAGTGATGCCATTCATGCCCCAATCAAGAAGAGAGAAGCAAAATAGAGTCCCTTCAGGGACCCTCTGTCAGTGGATCCCACCACACTCTCTGCTATTGCCACTTCTTGTGCTCCTGTAAGCTCTGAAGCCACACGGCCTCCTGCCTGCTCCAGCAATGAACCTGAGCTCCAGGCATCCAAGTCATCCTCCTCGGCTCCTGATTGCAAACCCCAGATACGATTAGGAAGCTGTCAATGCCTGAACTTTTTATTTAAAGTCTTAGAGAAATTTAACTTTGGTCCCTCTTTTATTGGTTGGATACAATAAACCAATAGCCAGGGTATTGACAAATGGTCAGATCTCGGAACCTTTTAAATTAACTCATTCAACTCGACAAGGTTCTCCTTTGTCTCCAGCTTTATTTGCATTACCTTTAGCACAGTTGATACGACAAAATACACAGATACAAGGTATGAGAGTTTTAGATGAGGAGTATAAAATTAATCTATTTGCTGACGATGTACTGGTGTATTTAACAAACCCAGCTCAGTCACTTTTACATTTGAAGGAATGTTTAATACAATATGGATCTTTGTCTGGATATAAAGTTAACTGGGAAAAAAGTGAAATTTTACCGATAGGTGAAGGAGATTATTCAGTTTATAAGAATATTACTAATTTGAAGTGGACTGATCGAATTAAATATTTGGGTATAAATGTGAATGTTGACTATCTTTATATAAATTCAATTATGTACTGTTAATGAAAAAATCAAAGCTGATTTGATTAAGTGGAAGGATCTTCCTATAAATTTAAATGGAAGAATAAATACAATCAAAATGAATATCTTTCCATGTATACAATATTTGTTTCAGTCAAGTTAAATATTTGGGTATAAATGTGGATATTGAGTATCAATCTTTATATAAATTAAATTATGTACCGTTAATGAAAAAGATCAAAGCTGATTTGATTAAGTGGAAGGATCTTCCTATAAATTTAATTGGAAGAATAAATACAATCAAAATGAATATATTTCCATGTATATAATATTTGTTTCAGTCAATTCTGTGTTTACTTAATAAGAATTTTTTTTTGAGATTTAAATAAAATGGTAAGGGAATTTTTATGGAAGGGTAAATTTCAGAGAGTAGCTTTGAATAAGCTAACCTGGAAATATGCATTAGCGGGATTACGCTTACCACATTTTCAAAATGATTATGAGGCATCTCAATTTAAATTTATTAGTTCATTAATGGATTTGGAACAGCCCCCTAGTTGGGATAAAATTGAGATGGTGAATAGTTCTGAATTTGAAATACATCAATTTTTGTTTCGGTGGAATTTAAATTTATTACAACAATATAATGTGCCTATACTAAAACATTTAATGAAGTTATGGATGAAGAAAAATAGAATGATAGGTTCTAAGGGTAAATAATTGACTTTAACACCATTATATAATAACCAACTTATTCCTTTTTCAATGTATAATCAATGTTTATTACATTGGAAATCTAAAAGTATAAAAAGATTGGGGGATTCTTTTAAAGAAGGTCAATTTTTATCCTTTAATCAAATGAGGGAAGATTTTGGTATTAATGAGAATTCTTTATTTATTTATTATCAACATTGATCCCTAGTAAAACAAATATTTGGTAAAGATATGATTTTACCTAAATTGACTAAATTTGAATCTTTTCTTGTGATTGCACCAAAGAAGGGATATATTTCATTGATGTACCAAATATTACAGGAAAGTATGGAAAAAAAGGGATGGGATAGATCTAAGATTAAATGGGAAAAGGATATTAACCTTACTTTTTCTGAGGATGATTGGTTAGATATCTGTCATGATCATGTTACTAAATTGATAAATGTTCGTTATATAATGGTTAACTAGAATTTTTTTACATCAATTGTATTTAACACCTAAAAAGTTAAAAAAAATATGGTTTTAGTGAATCAGATTCTTGCTTTAGATGTGGTAATTCAGTTGAAACTTATTTTCATGCTGTTTGGTTATGTGTACATATACAATCTTTTTGGAAAGCAATTCAATTGTTTTTGGAACATTTGTATAAGATCAAAATACCTCTGGACCCGACAATATTTTTGTTGGGTGAGTTGAATCCTTTGAAAGATTTGGGATTAGACAAATTTCAGATTGCTTTTGTATACTTAGTTACAAAAAAAATGTATAGCAAGTACATGAAAAAATGCTAATGTGATTGATATTAATAGATGGCAAAATGAGATGAAAACTTGTTTGGTAATGGAAAAAATCACATGCTTTACATGATAATTATTCTTTTTTTCTTAATAAGTGGTTTTTATATCTAGAATATTTACATTTAGATTTTAGTAAATAGATTTCAGGTTTGTTTTTCTTTCTTTGGCTCTCCTAAAGAGGAGGAGTGGGGGGGTTCTTCTTTCTTTTTCTTTTCTTTAATATAATTTTTTTTAGTCGTTCATAATATGTATTTTTTTTACTGTATGTAATAACTTTGTTGAATGAATAAATAAAGTTAATAAAAAAAGGAAGCTGTTAATGCCCAAGGCACTTCAGGAGTCCTACTTGTCATGCACACCCTACACGAATTGGATAACAAGTATTTTATTTTTGATGATTTCCAAACTTCTAGGTACAACCAAATCTGAGGAGTTTGCCATTGTCTTCAATGAAATATAAGCTATAAGAGCTTAACAGATGAAATTTGAAACTGGAAAATGCAAAGCATTACCCTTATGTAGGAAGAAT
Organism: Narcine bancroftii; assembly: GCF_036971445.1. Classification (NCBI taxonomy): domain Eukaryota; kingdom Metazoa; phylum Chordata; class Chondrichthyes; order Torpediniformes; family Narcinidae; genus Narcine; species Narcine bancroftii. The sequence goes on from NC_091469.1 coordinate 460,653,759, forward strand.
GGCAAAAGGCAACATAAACAAAGGACCATGGTTTCCAAAGTGGTACAAGAACAGAGATTGAAGTAAAAGACAAAATTCTGTTGACACAGTGGTTGAATTAAAAACCTCGAATGCTGCTGAGTTTCTCAAGCATTCTGTGCTTTTACTAGAACAGCGATCAGTTAATATGACAAAATCATAGAGAGATACAGCATAGTAACAGGCCTTTCAGCCTAGCAAGTTTGCGTCAATCACCAGCTATCTATTTGCATATTAATATCACATTTGCGACAGAATTGTGTTATTAATCTTTAGTTATATATTTCTTAGTAAAGGGATTTTGTGGATGGACAAGGACACACAGACACTACAAACCCTTACACACAAAAACCATTTTAAAAGTCAAAATGTCTGCTATGTCATTGTTGGCTGAAACTGTGCAAACAGCCATAAAAACTTAAGTGATTCTTGATTGAAACTAAGACAATAGTATTTGCTGAGAGATGGCATCTGTTCAAACTAGCAAATTCTTGCTTTAATGACCTATGTAGACTGGCCGGTATCCTTTGCCCACGGTTTTTTATTTGAAGTGGAGTTGAAGAAACTTCAAAGACAGCAATGAGGTCATGTCATGTGATTTTGACATTTCAGAAAAAAAAAATTAATTTTGCATCAAAAACAGAAATGCAGTAGCCTCTGGTTAGAGAGGTACTGTTCTTGTTGTATTCTCTTTACCATGGGAGATACACAAAATCAGTGGGAAGGAACAGCCACTTCTGTTGTTTCACCATGTCCATTTCTCTGTGCCCACTTCATGTAAACCTTGCCAGGGTTTGTAGAAATGATCATGCAGAGATCACAAGTATTGTAATCTCCACGTAAGAGAGGGAGATCATTCACATGAAGAAACAATTCTCTGAAAACAACTCTACAAGAATTTTGTGAGTTTTGAGAAGTCTGACACCTCACACCTTCTCCATAATTATTTTTGAGCAACAATTTAAAGAATGGGAGTTTCAACACAAAACTGACTGAACTTTAAAAATTGATTAGAGTTAAATTTAGAGTCAAGTAAGAGGTGTTATATTATTTTAATTTAAAAATATTGTTTCGATAATACCATTGTCTTGGTGATTTTCTATTGCTGCTGGTCTGGTATGTAACACATTGAAAACAAAATTTTATCCCCTCCCCCATCAAAATCTCATCAATCCCCTTGAAGTTAAATAAGAAGCTCACAGTATTACAAACGACCCCAGCATCTGCAATCTTCTAGGAATGAAACACAAAAGTCTGCAGATGCTGTGATTGTAGTAGAAACATAGAAATGCTGGATCAACTCAGCAGATCTTGTAGTGTTTTTCAGAGGTAAAGATATACACCTGATATTTCAAGGCCTGAGCCCTTCTTCAAGGGAGCCTACCCTATGTTACACTCATCATTTCCTAATATATTCCACCACTCAACTACTCATGAGGGGCAATTTACATGGCCTATTAGTCCACCAACCAGCACATTTTTGGGATGAGGGAGGAAAACAGTGTATCCAGAGGAAGACCACACTGTCACAAGGCAAGTACGCCTACTCCAAACAAAAAATATCCAAAGCCAGTCTTCAATCTTGAGTGAAATTGTGGCTCGACCATCTGCACCACTCTGTCACCTGTCTCTGGAGGGTCTTTCTAGGGTTACGTGCAGCAAACACCAGAGAATAACTACTTAAGGTGAGTAGAGGAAAGTTTAGGGAAGATGTCTGATGTATATTATCTTACACATACCAGTGGGTGTCTGGAATGCATAGCTGGGGGTAGTGGTGGAGGCTGGTGCAATGGGGATATTCTTACATAGGCACATGAATGTAAGAAATAGAGAGGTTTATGGATGTAAGATAAGGAAGGATTAAATTGTTGTGGAGTAGGTTTATATACGCCAGCACAACACCGTAGACTGAAATGCCTGTACTGTGCTGTAATGCTCTAAATTCAATACTCTATGTGTATTGTGCATTGAAAGTAGCAGGGTACTTTGAGAATGTAGTTTTAAAAAATCACATGGGATTTTAGCTTTATAAATTTTGGGACATGCTCATGATGATAAATTCTGATTCTAAATAGAGGCTTGGCGTGAAAGGGCAATCAAATCAATGTTCAGCTTTATTGTCAGAGTGAATACATGACATCTCAGACAACATTGAGATCCTTTTCCCTGTGGGTGAATCAGAACTACCACTTATTTGTGGTGCAAAAAAAACTGAAATCAAGAAGACACATACATAGATGTAAACAAACTGTGAAGTACAGAGAAATAAAAACTTTTATAAAGCTTTGGTTCAGCCACAATTCTCATCATCATACCTAAGGCTATCAGGGAGGAAAGGGTTAGGATGATGGGTAGCAGGTGTATAAAGTGCAGCACAACATTGGGCTCTACACTGTGCTGCAGTGTTCTCTGAAACATGCAAAGGTTGTAGAAGGGATGCTTTGTTTAAGTATTTCTGATCAATGCATGATCAAGACAAAGGATGTAGGACATATTTCTCCTCAAAGCATTTCCATCACATTGGAGGTTTTAATGCTACCGAGGTCCAAAGGCATTATGAGGTGGGAGTTAGAAGGTGGGAGTTGGAGGCCAGCTTCTCCCATCTCATGATGTCTATGTCTGCTTTCTTGACAGCCAGACATTCCACAGTGACCAATATGCAACTGGTAGTCCAGAATAGACCCAAAGTGGTACAGGCGAAGTCTTTGTGTTGGACAACACTGGAATTATTGATCCAGACCTTTATTTTCCCTTTTGAGAAGGCTACATGTGCTGTGCTCAAATTACTCATACTTCTCATTTTACTATCTTCTTAAATAAAAGTCAAATCATTTTCATTCTGAACTGTCAAATTAGAATTGAACCTGAATAATATATATATTTTCAAAATTCTGGCACACGAGCCGACACAGTCCAATTATACCCATGTGACCAATTCACCCACTTACCCTGTATATTTTTGGAACATGGGTGGAAACCAGTGCACGCAAAGGAAACACACTTGGATACAAGGAGATCATGCAAAATCCTTACAGACTGTGGCAAATTCAAACCCAGGTCGCTGGTGCTGTAATAGTGTTGTGCCCACTGCTGTGCTAACCCTGTCACCATTTTTTTCTTCCTCCTCTTCTTCATTGACTTATTTCTGCACTCTGATTTTATTGTTTCCAAAGTGACAAGAGATTAATGTGACAACCATAGACATTTCCGCATCTGAGTCAGAAGGTGCCTGATAAGGCAAGTAAGTAGCTTAGGAGATGGTGCATTCCTTCTGCCATTTGTGCATGGCTTCAGGGTGCTCCCATTGATTCAGTCCTGAATGGACTTTGAGGAGTTAGTTTCTCACAAAAATTTTGAAAGTTTAAAAAATTTTTTTAAATGTAGACAAACAGCACGGTAACAGGGCATTTTGGCCCATGAGTGCATGGCGTCCAATTTACACCCCACTAACCCACACCACCAGTATGTTTTGAATGATGGGCGGAAACCAAAGCCCCCAAGGAAAACCCACGCAGACATGGTGTTCTTTGCACAGATCAAATAATGTTAACCAGCCAGTCATGGTTTAATTGCTCCTCATGTTTACAAACTCTTTACAGACATTGTGGGATTCGACCCCTAGTCCCGATCGCTGATGCTATAAAGACATTGTGCTAACCGCTATGCCAAGCATGCTGCCACAAATAAATCTTTGTCAAATTAACAAATCTTTTCCTCAAGCCGCTTGATAATCCCTTGAGCTTGAAGTAAAGTATCTCTTTTGGGATTCTTGGACATGTAGTGGAGACCTTACCCATGACACTTCTAGTGATGTCCAGAGTAGTGACCTGGCTTGAAGTGATGTCCGGGACTTGGACCACGAGGCAGAGTGAAAGAACGTGCTGTGCTTTGCTGTTATATCAGTGCAAATCTGCGCTTCTAGCCAATAATTTAAATTAAATCAAGGTAATTTAAATTAGCCAACAACAAGCTGGAGTCCAACCTTGATTGACAGGTGATGTAAATTCCGAATAGGTTTCAGACAGGGAATCCATGTAACTACCCACATTCCAGACAGGCATGGAGGCCACGTTTCCTCCACACAAAACAGGACGGTAGATAGATTCAAGTTCCTGGAAGTGAACGTTTCTAAACCCTGCTTCAGGAGTGAGAATGAAAAGGGAGAAAACCAGTAGTAAAGATAAAGGAATGGGTTCATGGTGATAGGTGAAGGAGGGGTGAAGGATGATGGACAGGTGAAGTCCAATAGGGTGGAATTAGGAGACAAAGACAGATGTAAAAAGATAAAGAATGGGGAAAAGGGTGGGAGGGGGGGCAGATGGAACCAGGAGTGGTGGAACAGATGGGCTATTTCCTCTGTTCTCATGTTCTTTCAAATATTATCCTCAAGATTTTGGAACTGCAGGCAAAATTAGGACGTGAAATCTCTGCTCTATTGCTTTTGTGGTAAATTTTCTCCTGAAGAACATAGAAAAGTGGAATCGAGAATGGAAGAACCAAATCAAAAACAGCAAAGTTGTCTTGACTCTGAAGTCAGTTCTTTTTAATTCAATTTCTAGAATGGAACTAATGTCCCTTATGATTTCCACGACTCTGACAGGAAGGAGCCACCCTTTGCATTTAACAAAGTCATCAACCTCACTCATAACTTTTTATGTACAAATCTACTTACGTGGAAATTGTGGAGAAGCCAAAAGACACTGGAATTGCTTTTGAAAATTCAGCATCAATTTTATATCTTGCCTATGGAACAATAAAACAACTTGTTGGAAAAATTGAAAGAGAAAAAAAAACAGGCATGAGTAAATCCAATTAAAAACTACTGTTCTTTGCACAGATCAAATAATGTTAACCAGCCAGTCATGGTTTAATTGCTCCTCATGTTTACCTTTCATCACCTCATACCAAATAAACCTCTTTGAACTTTAGACACTTCAATGGTTCTTCCCACATTAGGCAAATAACAAGTAGAAATTGATCCAATTTTTATTTAATTAGCTCGTTACATGTTTAATTATCTTGTGGTGGGGAAAAAATATGTGTACTCAGTGTAAGCTGTCAGACTGACAAGCAAATTGGGTTTTATCTGATCTGTTTCTAAATTCCATTCTCTTGCCTCAGTTCATTGGCCTTAATGGCCTTGTCACACAAAATTAAATTATGACTTTGAAATAATGTATCCAATTTGTACTTTGTACAGAGACTGATATGAAAACCCGTTTTTGAGAAAGGTAGACTGAAGGGAGTAGCTGTGGGATTATTTCTTGGGGAAGAAAATTGTTTTGTTTGTCACTGGAAATGAAGCCACTATTTTTTGGTAACCAATGGATACACAAGGTAAATATATCAACATGTGCCCAGTTGTCAATTCAGACCAGCCTCAACCTGTTGTTCCCATGAATCACCTCAAGTCAAGTCGTCACCTTTATTTATCGTTCATCCCATGTTCGCAATATAAAGACAAGATAGCGTTTCTCCAGGACCAGGGAGCATATTTACATAAATATAAATTGGAATGGAAGTTGAACACATTGTAATATTAAAATATTAAGACATATATAGTAAAGGTCCATGGTGCACTATCCACATATGTTCTGGGAATTCAGGAGTCTGATGGCTTGGGGAAAAAAACTGTTGCCCATTCTGGACTTAAGGACTCAAGTGCTATTGTACCTCCTACCAGATGGCAGAAGGGAGAACACTTTACATGATGGGTGGGTGAAGAGCCCCTGTTCAAAAGAAAGGGTCCAAACTATTTTGAACCAAAACAAATAGAATAGCTGGTTGATCTGGTAGGTGGAGTGGAGGGTGTGAAGGTTTTTGTCTCAGTAAAGCAAGAAATAATGGTGTATAACATGTAAATTCCTCAATAAAGGGTTTGATTCAGTGTACAAGACCAATCTTGTCCAATCCTTGGAAAGGATATATTTAACTGGACTTACAATTGGTTCAATACTTCACTAAATCATTACTTAAACTTAAAAGAATGGCTGCCATCATATTGAGATACTGCCATCATATGAGACATTCTTTGGACAATTTGAATGGACATAGTCATCAGGTAAAAAAGGTTTTTCCATCAAAATAGAATAATAGGTCCCACAGTTTGAAGACAAATCTATTTGGTAATAAGAGGGCGAGAACCCCAAAGACTTTCTCAACCGAGAGGCTGCCCTGATTACAAGTTTCCTTGGCTCCATTTGACCCCACAATAACTTTTTCAGTTTCACCTTCATCAAGTGGTGTTTGAAACCACCGTGCACCAACCAGGAAACAACAAGGCCTCTAGACCACGTGGTCTCCCTCATGAAGGTAGCGCTTGTCTGAAAGGAAACTCACATACTTAAATATGCAGTCACTTCTTCCACATGTGGGCAGAGGACGACATGCCAGAGGACTGCAACTCATCTGTGGCCATCACCGGGAGATGTCACTGTTGTCTGCCACAGTGCTGGGATCCTTCTCAACCACATCTTTCCAGCTGATGAAGAAATTCTCCCAGAATTACATCAAGAGACCTATTGTACATATTTTATGGATAATTTATTATGATTTTTATGGATTTTGTGTTGCTGTATATGAAAATCACTGCAACATTTTTCTATCACATAACATCTTTTAGATATAACCTATTTCTGTGATTTCCTGTCATATTTTAAGACTTCTAATATATTGCCCACAAAGCAAGCTGTTTTGCTCAGTCCAAGCATGCTCGGGCTTGCACTCAGTTCAGGTGTTAGTGAGGCCGGAGAAAATAGCATGAATAGCATTTAAAGATGTTATGGAGAATTTTCTTGGCAACGACAGAGCACCAAACTACATCCAGCTGATTGGCAAAATGCTTCAGGCATTCAAAATCATTGAGCAGCAGTGGTTAGCGCAACACCTTTATAGTGCCAGCAATTGGGACCAGGGTTCGAATCCTGTGCTGTCTGTAAGGAGTTTTTAACGCTCTCCCCATGTCACCGTTGGTTTTCCCTGGGGGCTCTGGCTTCCTCCCACCCTTCTAAACAAACTGGGGGTGTAGGTTAATTGGGTGTAAATCGGGCGGCACGGACCCATGGGTCGAAATTGCCTGTTACCATGCGGTATATCCAAATTTAATTTAAAATTTAAGTGCAACTTGTCATGAAATTTCATGTTCTGCATTTTCACTTGGACTTCTTCCCTGCTGATCTTGGTGCAGTCAGTGACAAACACCGTGAAAAATTCCACCAGGACGTTGCAACCATGGAAAAGCAGTATCAGGGCAACTGGAATCCATTAATGGTGGCCAATCATTGTTGGATACTGACAAGAGAGGCATCAGATGCTGAGCACAAAGAAAAATCAGTGTCAAAACACTTTTAGGTCGATTGAACTAACACATTGTGCCAGCATTATTATGCAATTAAACATGCTAAATTCAAGAAATGTTAATTTAATGTTTCTCCAGCTTCCAACTTGATACAGAAAATCTGAAATCATTGTTGTGTTCAGCTTGAAGTCGTGCATCATAATTCCTACTTGTTTTTAATAGGGAGCTTATCTTTTGAAAAAACATTGTGGCCCAGGGTAATCACTAGTTTATAAATCCATGATATATTCAGGGAGCAGAATCTACAAAATAGGGCCTTTTTTTGACATTGTGAAATTCTCTCACTTTTATCAACCGATATGACTATGAAGGATCGTTCTAAAATAGGGAATGTCCTAAATATACATCTGCAACATAAGAAAATGCAAGAGCTGAGCCCAACTAACAAGGACTCAACCTAGTGCAGCACAGAGTCAGGTAAGGACGTGTCATCTCTCCACCCCTTTTCTCAATTAATCTCATTGCCATATTGCACTTCACCTGCAGCCTGCTGCCCGCTGAAATGCCGCTAAGCTATGGGATGAATGGGAAAGTGATAGACCTACATCCTCCTCCTTTTGAACCAAGATCATTCCAGTCTTGGTGACTGATCTTCAACATGCCAACCACATCTGCATGTGGACATGTTTGGCCAAGTTCTCCATTATTGACAACTTAGTTGAGGTAAGGGTGAGTAGGAATTATATCCACAAATTAAAGGCTCTTCACCATCCTGCCCTTGCCATGCCACACTGTCTCCCACAATAGAAGAAGTCTACACTGAGATGCTGGAAAATGTACACCCCCTCTGCATTTCCCTGGAACCTTTGCTCAGTAAAAGTAGACCACACTGAGGAATTACACTATCACTTTCAGTGCAGTAGCTGTTTGCTGTCTTAGGAAAAGAGTGTTTAAAGAACAAATCTACAAATAAGGTGCAAAGGTCACGGTCTATTGAGCAGTGGAGATCTGGGTCCTCCCGAACACTTCAAGACAAGAACACGAGCATTTTAAAGAACTGGAAAGGCACTGCCAATAATTACTTCACTGTATTTACCAAATCTACAATATCAGCTTCCTCTCCCATGCCAATGTTCTCAATATTAGGGTTCCATTTACAATCAGGCAATTCCCCTAAGCTGGCTGTGACATACATTTGCCTTACAGTAGATGCCCAAAATGCCATCTATGCTGAACTCTGTCTTTGAAAAGATTAACCAGGAGGATGAAGGAAATGATTCAAAGATTTTGCAAATATCTTCACCAACTTGATGGAATTCATGACCGATGACCAATAAAAACTGAGAAACAACACTTTAGGATGGTCCTGAGAACTTGGAGCTTTTTTCTGAAACACAAAGAAGCTTTATATAAACAGTAAAGGATCCCATTACCTACTAAACTAGTCATCCACACCATCCTGCCAACTGGAATTCACTGTCTATGTATTGTTTTGATGGCTGGCTCCTGCCTTGGCTTGACCCTTACTTTCCCTAATATAAACCCTGATTTTCCCTCCTTACCTCAAATTCACCTGAGGACTATTGTTTCCACTGGTTATTAATTGTAAGCTATTAAAAGCATATTGGTACTCCTCACAAGTCTTTGAGTGTGCTCAGTCACGTTACAATTTTATTAACTTTAAAACAGGATTGAAGCCCTATTGAAGCTAGCATGCCCCAAGTCTATCTATCTATCCCCAGAGGCCCCGTAGGAATTCACCTACTGGCTGGAGTGCTTCCAGTCCTACCTGATGGCCATACAAGATGGCTTCAACACCATTAGTCTCTGGAGATCTATATTTCTCTATCGAGTCGGCCCCAAAGGGGTTCACTGTCATCAGAGACTATGCTACTTACAAATCGGCTACAGAAGACTTGAAGGCCCATCTTATGAGGCCTCAGAATGACATGCTGGTGAGTCATCAGCTCTCTCAATGTTGGCAACGTCCGGATGAGTCACTGGACGATTATGTCCTTGAACTGTGGGCCCTGACTAGAAAATGTCACTATGAAGTGGTCACATCCTGTGTAAGAGAGGAGAAACAAATCCAGGACACCCTCATGACAGGAGTGAGGTCGAGGTACTTGAGGCAGCGACTGCTAGAGTTGGGGAGGAAAGTCTTGGGAGCACCCTGGAGCTGGTGAAAGTGCCCAAACAGGCCCAACTGGGAGCTGACAACCTCAAAGGCGAAAGCAGCACCTTTTCAGAGGACCAGGTCATTGGGGCACTGGTGACCCCGCACCCCCAGCACTGACTGCTGTGGCCACTCACGACTGGGGATGCTACTTCTGTGGATAGGCACAGCAACCCCATGCCCATGCCCCATGAAGGACGCTGTGTGCTGAGAATACAGTAAGCAAGAACACTGGGTGAAGGTCTGCAGGGCTAAGGGGAACCCAAAGAGGATGACTGTGTGTGCAACCCCCATGTGCAACCCCTGAATCGGTATTCGAACCGTGCCCGAGTCCCAAAGTGCCAGCCACCACCTCTCCATGCTGATCAAGATGGAGGGTGGTCATCCTGCTGCACCTTGTGGTTGACGCCATCTTGTCTGCTCGCGGGCCAAGAGGAGAGGGTTGATATCGGCATGTTTCCGGAGCGCTGGCATCGGTCGTCCTGGATCAGGCAAAACCTTGAAAAATTTGACAACTGAGGTGAAGGTAAATGACTGATTGCTTGGTAGACACTGGGTCCATTGAGAGCTTTATAAACTCTGTGACTGCTCTGTGGTACAACTTAAAAGTGTACCCGATGGACTATCGTATTGTCCTAGCTTTGTAGTCACACTCTGCAGCAATCAAGGGGTATTGTATAGTGTATCTGACTGTAAAAGGCGGGGAGGGATTTTGTAAGTTCTGATTGTATGTACTGAAGGATTTGTGTGCTCCTGTGTTGCTGGGCCTGGTCTTCCTGTGTAACCTTAAAAGCATGACCATGGAGTGCTCTGGCCCACTTCCCCCAATCACATTGTGGAATGGAGGGTCCCTAAACCCAGACACCACATGGGGTCCCTCCACCCTAAATATTGATCTCCCCACCACTGATTCCGAACCTGACTCCCGATTGCAAAACGATAAATTCCTGATCAGAGGAATTTATTAGAGCCCAGATGCAGTGGTTACTCAAAGAAAATATAATTGAGCCTAGCAACAGCCCATGGAGAGCCCAGGTGGTAGTCGTAAAGGGGAAGAAAAGTCCAGGCTAGTGATTAACAATAGCCAAAGAATTAATTGTTTCACACTCCTGGACACGCACCCCTCCCTCGAATTTCAGACATGGTAAATGAAATTGAGCAGTATCGTGTTTATTCAACCATTGACCTGAAAGCTGCATACCATCAGTTACTGATCCATTCTAAGGACAACCCTACACAGCACTTGAGGCAGACGGACGGCTTTATCAGTTCCAGAGGGTCCCTTTTGATATCACTAATGGGGTCTTGGTCTTCCAGAGACAGATGGACAAAATGATCGACGAAATTAAGTTGAGGGCCACCTTACCTTTTCTCGACAGTGTCCATTTGTGGACACTCTCTGGAAGACCATGACACCAACCTCCAGAAGGTTCTCCACATGGCTAAGGCCCTGAATCTCATGTACAACTCCAGTAAGTGTGTGATCCTGTGCTATGTGGTGGAGAATGGCGTCATTGGCCCTGACCCTAATGGAATGCACCCCCTGTTCGACCTCCCAATTGCAAACACCATGAAGGCCTTAAGGATGTGCCTGGGCCTCTTTGCTTACAATGCCCAGTGGGTCCCTCACTACGCGGATCAAGTCCGCCAACTCTTAAAATTGACCTCCTTCCCGTTATCGGCTGAACCCAGGTGGCTTTCGACTACGTTCGGAGCTACATCACAAAGGCCATCATGCATGCGGTGAATGAGAATGTACCTTTCCAGGTGGAAAGCAATGCCTCTGACATAGCTCTGGCCGCTACCCTTAACCAGGTGGGCAGGCCAGTTGCTTTTTTCTCTTGCACCCTACAAAGCTACGAGCTTCGGAATTCATCAGTGGAAAAAGAGCCCCAAGCCATTGTAGAGTCCATCAGGCAATGGAGGCATTTCCTGGCTGGCAGAAAATTTACACTACTCACTGATTTGCAATCAGGGAATTCATGTTTAATAGCGCAAAAAGGAGTAAACTAAAGAATGATAAGATTGCTAAGTGGAGGATCAAACTCTCCACCTATAATTATGACATAGCATATAGGCCAGGTATTCTCAATGAACCTCCAGATGTCCTGTCAAGAGGAAGCCGTGCCTCTGTGCAGACCGGCCAGTTGCGATCACTGCATGATAAGATTTGCCACCTGGACATCACTTGCATGGCTCATTTCATCAAGGCACATAACCTGCCCTGCACCATTGATGGAAATGACCAGGTCCTGCCATGTCTGCACTGAGTTCAACCGCATTTCTACCATCCCAACAAAGTGCACCTGATAAAGACATCCTGCCCCTTTGAATGACTCAGTGTCAATTTCAAGGGTCCCCTCCCTTCCACCAGTGGAAATGTGTACTTGCTAGCGTCATCGACAAGTATTCAGGTTTTCCGTTCGCCACCCCCTTCCCAGACATGCCCACCACTACGGTCTTCAGGGACTTGCACTCTGTTTTCACCCTGTTTGAGTATCCCAGCTATACCCATAGTGACCAGGACTCATCATTTATAAGCGAAGAGCTATGCCAGAATCTGCTTGTAAGTGGCATTGCCTCAAGCAGGACGACTAGCTACAATCCCTGGGAGAATGGACGTTGAAAAAGAGAATGTGACGGTATGGAAGGCTGTGAAATTGGCTCTTCGGTGAAAAGGCCTTTCAGAAGTCTTACCCATGGTGCTCCACTCCATAAGGACACTCCTCTGCACTGCGACTAACGTAACTCCTCATGAGCTTATGTTCACTTTTCAGAGGAAATCCATGTTCAGGACCACTCTCCCGGCTTGGCTAATGGCACCAGGGCCAGTCCTGCAGAGAAAGCAGGTGAGGAGGAGCAAGACAGACCACCGATCGAGAAGGTGCACCTGCTGCACGCCAACCCAACGCTTGCCTACGTGGCATAACCTGATGGCAGAGAGGACACTGTCTCGATCAGAGACCTGGCACCCACCGCAACTGAGGATCCAACACTTCAAATGAGCCAGGAACCACCAAGTACCCCACACAGGGTTCTGGACGACTCTGCTCGGGAAGTGGGCCAATCCATTCTGCAACCAGAGTTGGAGCCCTCGAGACCCAGTAACCCTATAGCACAGGGGGTCCAGGAGGTTCGGGAAACCCAAAATCCTCCAGTTCTGAGGCACTCAACCAGAATAACCAGACCCCCTGACAGACTTAACTTGCAAATATTTATAAACTATTCATTTTTTATAAGGAATGGTCTCTGTTTTTCACCCATACGCTCTATTCTGAAGGAAGGGTGAATACAGTGAACTGTGTATTGTTCTGATGGCTTGCTCCTCCCTTGGCCCCACCCTCACTTTCCCGCCTTACCTCAGATTCACCTGAGAATTATTGCATCTACCGGCCATTGATTGTAAACTATTAAAAGCCTGTTTGTACTCCTAATTTGTCTCTGTGTGCAATGAGTTGTGTTACACCAGAACCCGTAGATTCCAAGCTGTCTGTCACCAATGTCTGTAAAGGACGGGCTGAACAAAGAAGAGAAAATCTCTGAGGTTGATCTCTTAGGGGCTCCTCATATGGAACATAAAAGCCCTATAAAACCTGGAAACAGTGCAGGAAAAGGTGTGAATATCAGCGACACCGTCAATAGCTGAACAGAGAAAGATTTTCATAACAATTTTGGCATAAAATTTTAATTGAAATTAGTAAAAATACAAAATAATTGACTTTCTTTAAAAAAACGCACACTGCTATTCCACAAACATTTTACATTGCATTACCACTGAAAATCTCCTTTATAAAAGTATAAAATATTATTATACTACTTTAAATAGGCTTTTTCTTTGCCAAATACCAGTGCATCAAGAGGAAAATACATGAATTGGCACTAATCACCTGGCCTGCAAATCAAGATTTCAGCAGGGGAGGAGTCCTTGTGCATACATTTCTCAAAGGCCTATCAGAGCATGATGTTCTTTGTACAGACCACAAGGCCATGCAAGTTTAATATGAATACATCAAGAGACCTCCCTACTCATGAAGAAGAAATTATAATTTCAAAGTTCAAAGATCAGATTCCTAAACCAAAAATCTCATTCAGAGACTCATTTAAATATTCTTACTTTGCATATTAATTATTATTGAATATTTTTGGTATTCTACAGTCAGTTCATTTACATTTGTTTCTTTGTTTACATTTCTCTCATTTGTATATTTTTTTTTTCTTGAGTGTCGTTCTTTGCACTACCAATAAGGAGAAATTCTGCCGAGCCCGCAGGGAAAAAAAGAATCCCAGTGTGGTTCCTGTATGTACTCTGATAAACTTGATCTTTAAACTTTGGAGATAACCTCACTTTTCAAAGCTGCCTCAGAACCTCCAAAATCTTAAATAAAATTTTTTGCAAGCATACTCTATTTGTAATGCTATGGTTTTCCTGATAAAAATTGAGACAGAAGTCTGCTGACGCCACGGCACAAAACTCAATGCTAGAGAAACTCAGCAGGTCAAACAGTATGCATTATCTCTTTGGCTTGGCTTCGCGGACAAAGATTTATGGAGGGGGTAAAAGTCCACGTCAGCTGCAGGCTCGTTTGTGGCTGACAAGTCCGATGCGGGACAGGCAGACACGGTTGCAGCGGCTGCAGGGGAAAATTGGTTGGTTGGGGTTGGGTGTTGGGTGTTTCCTCCTTTGCCTTTTGTCAGTGAGGTGGGCTCTGCGGTCTTCTTCAAAGGAGGTTGCTGCCTGCCAAACTGTGAGGCGCCAAGATGCACGGTTTGAGGCGTTATCAGCCCACTGGCGGTGGTCAATGTGGCAGGCACCAAGAGATTTCTTTAGGCAGTCCTTGTACCTTTTCTTTGGTGCCCCTCTGTCACGGTGGCCAGTGGAGAGCTTGCCATATAACACGATCTTGGGAAGGCGTTGGTCCTCCATTCTGGAGACATGACCCATCCAGCGCAGCTGGATCTTCAGCAGCGTGGACTCGATGCTGTAGACCTCTATAGCAAAGATAAAGATACATCACCAAGGTTTCAGGCTTGAGCCCTTCATCAAGGTATGAACAAAATGTAGGCAGGCGACCAAGCAAAAATAGTGGGGCGGGGAGGAGAGGCAGGGGAAGGATCCCAGACCCACAGACAGGAAGAAATTTACATTTTCTCTTTTCATTCCATTCCCTCAGCATCACATTTCTAAAACCATTACTCTCCTTTTCACTCCCTCTCGGCAATATCAGCCTCTTTATGACTTGCTTTTACGGAATACCTCAGGGCTTTTCTCAAATTTCCAGCATACATTTAGTCAGATCCATCTGAAACCTATTACCTGATATATTTTTTTCATTTGTGTGAAACAGGTACTCTTCATTTCATCTTAGTTCATCCATAAACAAAGCTTCAAAACTCACAATATTGCAGCTGCCAGATTTCTCTCAAAATTATTACTGAACCTGCCATGGATAGACAGAGCTTTGGTCTTGTATATTGAAAACTGCAGCATAATTAGCATTAAGGTAGTGAAATGCCATTACGGTGCCAGCGATCCTGATCTGAATCCATCGTTGTATGGAAGGAATTGGTACGTTCTCCCCGTGAGCATGTGGGTTGTCTCTGGGTGCTCTGGCTTCCTCCCACATTTTAAGATGGATTTGTAGGTTAATTGATCACATGGATGTACTTGGGCTGTTGCCATGTTGTATCTCTAAATTTGTAAAATAAAAGAAACCTTGTAAAATATATTGGTTAAGGATGGGGTGGAATTCATCATAATGCTGCCAAAGCCCTGGAGGGTTAGATTATTGCTGCATCAACTTGGACTCTGAATTCACTCGAGTTTAGAAGATTGAGATAGTTATAATAAGGAAGGATGGACTTGTGATCACTGATTAATTCTTGGGATTGGAGGATTATTTGATGAGGCAAGATTAATCATATTGGTCCCTTTCTCAAGAGAGTTTTTAAAAATTGAGATTGTAAGATAAGATTCTCTCGGGGTTTAAAGGAACAGATGCAGAGATAATATTTTCCCTGTGTCTGCAATTAATCGTCACAATCTCAAAGTAGGGTGGCCTTTTAGGTCCAAGGTGAGAAAAACACGATTCACTCAGATAGCAATCTGCCATCAATAGACAAGTACAGGAGCAGATAAAATGGGAATGTATTGAATTTGCTAAGGACTAATTATTATGGCATGAGGCAGGAAGTTGGGATTGTTCATTGGCAGCAGTTATTCCAGGGGTAATGAATATCAGGCATGTGGAGATTGTTTCTTCTTTTCTTCTTCTTTGGCTTGGCTTCGCGGACGAAGATTTATGGAGGGGGTAAAAAGTCCACGTCAGCTGCAGGCTCGTTTGTGGCTGACAAGTCCGATGCGGGACAGGCAGACACGATTGCAGCGGTTGCAAGGGAAAATTGGTTGGTTGGGGTTGGGTGTTGGGTTTTTCCTCCTTTGCCTTTTGTCAGTGAGGTGGGCTCTGCGGTCTTCTTCAAAGGAGGTTGCTGCCCGCCAAACTGTGAGGCGCCAAGATGCACGGTTTGAGGCGTTATCAGCCCACTGGCGGTGGTCAATGTGGCAGGCACCAAGAGATTTCTTTAGGCAGTCCTTGTACCTTTTCTTTGGTGCACCTCTGTCACGGTGGCCAGTGGAGAGCTCGCCATATAACACGATCTTGGGAAGGCGATGGTCCTCCATTCTGGAGACATGACCCACCCAGCGCAGCTGGATCTTCAGCAGCATGGACTCGATGCTGTCGACCTCTGCCATCTCGAGTACTTCGACGTTAGGGATGAAAGCGCTCCAATGGATGTTGAGGATGGAGCGGAGATAACGCTGGTGGAAGCGTTCTAGGAGCCGTAGGTGGTGCCGGTAGAGGACCCATGATTCGGAGCCGAACAGGAGTGTGGGTATGACAACGGCTCTGTATACGCTTATCTTTGTGAGGTTTTTCAGTTGGTTGTTTTTCCAGACTCTTTTGTGTAGTCTTCCAAAGGCGCTATTTGCCTTGGCGAGTCTGTTGTCTATCTCATTGTCGATCCTTGCATCTGATGAAATGGTGCAGCCGAGATAGGTAAACTGGTTGACCGTTTTGAGTTTTGTGTGCCCGATGGAGATGTGGGGGACATTTAAAAGACTCTGGGGTTACACATGAATGTAATAAAAATGGAGGCTTATGCTGAGAGAGAGCAACAATGAGATTGATCGTGGATTCAGTTTATATCGGGCAGAACAGAATTACAGGCTGAAGGACTTGTACTGTGCTGGACTATCTTTTAACTGGATTGGGAGAATTAGTCACCGGGTATAATCAAGATACTGAATGATAGATTTTTTTCATTTATATCATTATCAGTGGTACAGCCAGAGATTATTTTTCTCCAAAAATGTACTTTATTCACAATAAATTATTTACAAAACAAGAAAACTATTTTTGCATTCATAATGTCAGTCATTCTCATCAACGTCCATTTTACATCTTTCTTTCTATTCCCCATTACCACCACTGTGGCATCTTTGCCAATTTTTCCTCCTTCTGTTAGTTGAGAGACTTTCCCTCAGTCTCAGCCCCTCGGTGCCTGGTAATGGCAGAAGACTCTGGATAGTAGCCCTTCCCCCTAGTGCCCTCCTGTTGACTGCACCAAGCCTCAGTGCATCCCTCGCACAATTCCTTCAGCCTGGAACGCACCAGTTGGCAGTATTCCCGAACCAACATCTCAGTATGCTGAAAGACCAACAGATCTCGGGCAGACCAAAGAGCATCTTTCAGCAAGTGGATGGTCTTCCAGCACTTCTGGATGTTGGACTCAGAGGGTGTCCCTGTCAACAGCCTGGAGATCAGAGAGTCCTCTGAAATGCTGCAAGAAGTAAAACACAAACAGGCCTTTCAAGTGAAACAAAACTTCACTTGTGTATCCACAGGATAGATTTACTGCATCCAGTGCTCCCTTTGTGGCTTTCTCTACATTGGAGAGACTGGGTGCAGATAGGGATATCGCTTCGCTGAGCCATTTCGCACTGTCCACACTAGTGACAGAGACCTCCCAGTTGCCAACTATTTCAGTTCTGTGTCACACTCTTATGCTCACATGTCTGTCCATAGCCTTGTACACTATCCCACCAAGACCACCCATAAATTGGTGGAACAACACCTGATTTTCTATCTGCGGACTCTCCATCAGCTTCCCTGGTTTCTGCTAACTCCTTCCTCCCTTTTCCTCTCTATTCACCCAGCCATCCCTCCTCCTCTGGCTTGCTACTGTCCCCTCCATCCCTTCTTCACCTATTATCTCCAGTCTTTGCGACCGTGACTCCCCCCCCACCCCGACTTTTTTAGTTGGACGTCTACTGACATTTTTCCATACCTCGATAAAGAGCTCAAGCCCGAAACGTCGGATACATATATATATATATATATATATATATATATATACATACAATATTTTTTTTTAAATTTTTCACACTATGAACCATATCAATCAAAATACATACAAACATTTCCCTCTTAAATATACACAGTGGCATTTTCTCCCCTTTTTTTCCCCCCTACTTTCCCTCCCTCCTTCCCACCACATCCAAACCCATTAAAAGTTCAACATATACAATTCATTAAACCCATTAAACAATGTCATCACACAATGAAAATAAACAAGAAAATTGTGTCATCTACTTTTACACACTGGATCAGATCATTTCATCTTCTTATCATTTTATCATTTTAGGGGGTGGAGGTCTGAGGCAAGCCCTCTCTGTTATGTTCCATGTACGGTTCCCAAATTTGTTCAAATAATGTGACTTTATTTTTTTAATTATATGTTATTTTTTCCAATGGAATACATTTATTCATTTCCATGTACCATTGCTGTACTCTCAGGCTCTCTTCTGATTTCCAAATTGACATTATACATTTTTTTGCTATAGCTAAGGCTATCATAATAAATCTTTTTTGCACTTCATCCAGTTCGAGCCTAATTCTTTACTTCTTATATTACTTAGAAGAAAGATCTCTGGATTTTTTGGTATGTTGCTTTTTGTGATTTTATTTAATACCTGATTTAGATCTTCCCAAAACTTTTTCACTTTCTCACATTCCCAAATTGCATGAACTGTTGTTCCTGTTTCCTTCTTACAGCGAAAACATCTATCTGATACTGTTAGGTCCCATTTATTTAACTTTTGGGGCATGATATATAACCTGTGTAACCAATTATATTGTATCATGCGTAATCTTGTGTTTATTATATTTTTCATAGTTCCAGAGCATAACTTTTCCAATATTTCATTTTTTATCTTTATGTTTAAATCTTTTTCCCACTTTTGTTTAGGTTTATAGCTTATTTCATCATTTTCCTTCTCTTGCAGCTTGATGTACATCTTTGTTATAAATCTTTTTATTATCATTGTTTCTGTAATCACATATTCAAAACTGCTTCCTTCTGGTAATCTCAGTCTGTTTCCCAATTTGTCCTTTAAGTAGGCTTTCAGTTGCAAACATTGTACCGTGAGTTATTCCATATTTTTACTTCATTTGTTCAAATGTTAATAAATTATTTCCCAATAAACAATTTTCTATTCTTTTAATTCCTTTTCTCTCCCATTCTCTAAAGGAAAGGTTATCTATTGTGAAAGGGATTAGTTGATTTTGTGTCAACAATAATTCTGGTAGTTGGTAATTTGTTTTTTTTTCCTTTCTACATGAATCTTCTTCCATATGTTGAGTAAATGGTGCAGTACTGATGAACTTTTATATTGCACCAGTTTTTCCATCCCACTTATAATGTGTATATGTTCTGGTACCTTCTCCCCTATTTTATCTAGCTCTATCTTGTCCAATCTGGTTTTTCTCCTTGTTTGATAAAAATCTGATAGATACCTTAATTGTACTGCTCTATAATAATTTTTAAAGTTAAAGGCACTATGTGACCTGCTGAATTTCTCCAATACTGTGTTTTTACCACTGAAATGCTGCCATTGGGGATGAATCATGACAAAGCCCCCTGCATCCTTTTCCACACACTCTTTGCAAGTCTGCATTCAGCAAAGAGGTGAGTGATAGTCTCCACTCCACTGCAGCTGTCACAAGGACAACGTGCATGGAAGGTGATATTCTGATTGTACAAGAAGGATCTCACTGAAAAGGCTCCTCTCACTGCCATCCAGGCCAAGTCCATGTGCTTCTTAGTGAGCCTTGGTGATGAGGCATTCTGCCAGATGACTTGAATGGTCTGCTCAAGGAACCATCCCACTGGATCCATCAAGTCCTCATCTTTCAGTTTCTGCAGGACTTTCCATGCTGACCACTACCTGATTGGCTTGTAGTCGAAAGTGTTGTTTGGGGAAAAAAAACTTTTCCACGAAGGATAAGTGGTGTGGCAAAGTCCACCTAACTTAGACATTGCATGGCAATGGGGCCAGGACTATCCTTCGCAACACTTGAGACAGATAGAACCTCAGCACATAGCGGCACTTGGTGCCGTTGCACTTTGGTTCCACGCACAGCCTCATGCAGCCACACTTGACAGGATGAGAGCCATGTTAGGTACCCCCTTGCCCCTATTGTCTGATGACTTATATATGGCACCCCTTCAGACCCTATCAATTTTGGACTCCTATATGAATCAGAACACTGCTCTGCTTGCTGCCAGGTTGGAGGTGCGGGAGATGGGACACACTTGCACCTCGTACAGCAGTACAGAGAGTACTTTGCATCTGATGATCAGGTTCATCCCCATTATTGAGAGGGAGCACTGAGCTCACAGACCCAATTTTGGTGGAACTTTGTGATCTGCTCCAACCAATTTTTCTCTCTCTCAATCTTTTTATTGAGCTTTATAGAACAAACACCCAGTGTATAGAGAACACCTCGTTAAAAAATATAAAGAATACAAGTACATTTCCAAAAATAAAACAAGAATGATATACCCCTTCCCCATACAATGTTGTTGGAAGAAACCAAAGAAAAGAACTCTAACCTCCCACTGACAAAACCTGGGATGTTTTGATGTAAAATTAAAGCGTATTCTGCTGAATCTATCAAACATTACTAACTGAAGGAAAAAACAAATAAACACATTCAATGATCAAGACAAACAGATTTAATAAGCATGAAAATAGTTCTGGAAAGGAGTCCAAAGTTTATGAAAATTAGTGTTTGCATACAATGCAGAATACCTGATCTTTTCTAAATTAAGACATGACACTGAGTACTAGTGGGTGGAACAGGACTTTCCATCTAAGTAGTATAGCTCTTCAAGCCATAAGAGTTGTAAATAGTATGATTTCATGATCAGATGAAGAAAATTACTTGTTAATATCATCTAATACTCCAAACAAAGCTGTTAAAGGATTAGGTTCAAGATTAACACATAATATTATTGACAAAATACAAAAAATGTCACTCCGATGATCTTCAAGAATTTGACAAGACCAGAACATGTGTATCAAAGTTGCTTCCCCATTGTTACATCTGTCACATTGGAGATTTATTTTTTAAAAACATTTTATTTAATTTTTTTTGCATACGGGTAATTAATTAGAAATTATATAAAACAATAAGAATTTAAATTTAAGAGAATTTCAATCAATACATAATAGTTATAATCCCTCGCCTTCCCTCCCATACCCTCCCTCCCTAAATAACCCACCTATATAGACTCCAGCAGTGTTTATCTGATCAATTTGGGGAAGAAGATTAACACAGGTCTCGCGAGGCTGGAAGAAAACCATAAAATATTTATACATAAAATTTGCATATACAGGCTCCAAATTTGCAAAAAAAAACCCATTTATTTCTCAAATTGTATGTAATTTTCTCTAAGGGGTTACAACTTTGAATTTCTGCATTCCATCTTCCCATACTCAATCGTCAATCTGCTTTTCAGGTCACTCCATTACACTTCCTTGTCACCACTAATGCTACTTTTGCAAATTTCATTTGTTATATTGATAGTTTCAATGTAGGTCTTGTTCCTTCTATGTTTCTCAATAGAAATGAATCTAGGTTTTATGGAAATGCATTGCCGGTAACTTGTTCTAAAGAAATCCTTGAGTCCACACAAAAATGCTTTACCTTGGGACATGACCAAGTTGAATGCAAGAAAGTTCTTGTCTCTTCACCACACCAAACACATTGATCTGATAAATCTGATTTCATTCTATTCAATATTTGCAGTGTCAAATATAGCTGATGTAAAAAAATATATTGAACTATTCTATACCTTACATTATTAGTATTTGTCATACATCTTTGCTCATCAATTCTAATATTTAAATCAGCTCCCACTTTTGTCTAGATTTAAGCACTCCATGTTTAGTAGTTCCTGTTTGTAACTAAAGATACATTGCAGAAGTAAATTTCTTAGTATTTCCCTTCCTAATAAAAATGTCCACATCACTACATGTAGGTAAAAGCATTGCTGGTCCTAACTTTTTCCTAAAATATCCTCTCATTTGAAAATAACAAAAAAGAGTATTATTAGTTATTCCATGTCTATTCCTTAGTTTTTCAAATAATGTCATTTGGCCTTGTTCATAACAATCTTCAATATTTTTAATACCTTTATGAAACCAAATACAGTACAACTCCAATTATCTGAAATCGGATTCTCCAAAATTCTCATTTAACCGACATTTTAAAAAAAAGATAAATGTGGATATCCAAAACAAACCAAAAATCCTCATTTATCTGATATTTTTTTTTCAGAGCCTAAATGACTGGGGACATCAGGCTGCCAGTGGTAGTGTGGAACTCGAGCTTCTAGGCAGGGCAGGGACCTTGGGGTCCCAGACACAAGAGGGAACCTTGGGCTTCCAGCATGAGCGGGTCATTGATTGGTGGTGGCCAGTATTATTTTAATATTTAAAAAGGCTTCCCTTGTTTGTTGTTGCTTAAGCAATGTTACAAGTGATTTGCTGTTGGTATTGGGCTGTTTTTAAAAAATGACCAGTTCTCCAAAAAAAAGTTTATCTGAAATAGGCCTGGTCTCATCCATTTTCAATAATTGGAATTGTACTGTAATTAAAAATTGATTATCCTTTGAAAAAGGTATGGTAATTTTGAATTAGAGACATCTTGGGTGATATACTTCATTATATTCCAATGTCATCATTTATCTTGTTCCAAACAGTAATCAAATGTTTCAACAATAGTGTTTTTTTAACACCAATCATTAATTTTGAATCCCATTAGTATATAAATTCCATGTTCTCTTTCAATGAGGTGAGTTCCTTGCAAACAAAAACCTAAGTTAGCTCTCATTTTCTTAATATTCCTTAATACTCTTTTCTCTTCTCTGCCCAGTGTAACTCATTAACATTAAAATTTATGAATTTCACTGTATCACTCATTTTAGTTAACTATTACTTCCCCTACCTCCTCCTGCAAACCCTTCTCCCTCAACTCCATTACTCGATATCTGATGTGTCGGTGTGCACTTCCTCCAGCAATCCAAAGAGAAAAAAGAAAATAAGTGTACAAACAAGAAATACATATTCCCACAGTTAAAACTATATATAAGCAAAATAACCCTCCCCCCCCCCACCCTCTGCAAGCGTAGTTTAAATAATGCACTACCTCCCTCTATTTTATGGGTTATGACCAAAGTCACAAATGCCCACATGATCAAGTAAGAGTTAAAACCTCAACTCCCTTCCCTGGTACATTTATCATTTAACTTTTAATAAGTTACTTCGTACATAAAGAATTTTCCAAAGGCCAACAATAAAGATAGGTAGATATTACTCTGAATGATTCAGTACTACAAATATTATCAAATATATTTAGTCCTTCTAAGACACAGTGGTAGCAGCTGATTATCTAATTCTTCAGTCCACCTGGGCTCTTGGAAGATCTTGCACAAAATCTTCTGCTTGAACAAAACTTGAAAAGAGCTTTATGTCACCTCCAGGCAGAAAAATCTTCAAGGTTGCAGGGTGATGCAATACAAATTGATATCCTTTTTCCCAAAAGAATCTTCTTAACAGGATTAAATTCTCTTCTTTTTTAATAAATCTGCACTTACATCAGGGTAAAATAAAAATTTACCCCCTTCATACTCAAGGGGGCCTTTGTCCTTTCTACCACCAGAAAATCTTCTCTCTATCTCGATATTGACAGAAGTGGAATGCAGAAGCCAGAGTGTGGCTTCTGTGGCTTCTGGTTTGGAACTGGCTTTCCTTAAGAGCCATGTGGGCTCTTTCAATCTCAAAAAGGTGTTCACTCCCAACACTTCAGGTATCCATTTCTGAAAAAAAAAGCCAATTGGGTCTTGCTCCTCCACTCCTTCTTTAAAACCAACTATTTTAATCTTATTTCTTTTATTAATATTCTCCAATATGTCTACTTTTAGCTGGAGCTTTTGATTTTCCATAGTTAAAACAGTAGAGATGTCTTCCGCTCTGGTTACTCTATCATCCACATGTTGCATTTCTTCCTGCATTTTCTTCATTTTCTCATCTAATTTATATAATTTTCTCTTCATTTTATTTACTGCCATCAAGACTTTATTTATTTCCCCTTTCACTTCCCTTTTCATTCCATGAAATTCTCTTATTGGTAAATCAATATTGGTTATATCTTTGACTTTACATTTGCTTTTAGCTTTAACTTCTTTCAATGTCTCCTCTTCTTGTTGCTGGTCTTCTTCTTTTTCTTCCTCTTAGCTGCTGATCCCTTGCAAACCCGACTCTTCTTCTTCCAAAGGTGTTGCTGAAGGCCCCTGGCTTCACGTGCATGTATGGATCACTTCCGAGTTGTTCCCTGACGCCATCTCTCCGAGTCTTCTGGAAAACGACGTTGGCAGATGATCCCTCCACAGGGTCACTCACCCAGGGATCAGCTCAGATGATTGACGCCTGCTTCAAGCTTGCAGTGGGCCTCAGATCTTTTCTTGTCTTCTCTTCCCATCAGGCTCCAGGCAGGGCTGCAAGCAGCTTTTTCTTTCTTTGGAGGCATTTTTACAATGTTGTTTCAGTGTTTCAATGTACTTCAAAGATGTTAATTAGTTTAAAACATTACTTATTTAGCACGTTTTTACTAGTTTACCAAGAGGGTCAGTTTCCTACATCTTAACCCGATGGCTTCACATGACGCCCACCTCCCAACCCCACCCCCCGCCAACATTGAGGATTTAGATCATTGTGTTGCAGTGCAAAATGAAGAAAGAGAAAATGATCAAATGTAGTTGAGTCAAAGTTCAGTAAAAGTCATTTATCAAAAATTCATCTGCAGCTTTTTAAAACCCTGCGCGTTCCAAATGATGTCATCACATTGAGACGTCATGATGTCACTCAGAACCTCCCGAACCAGTTCAATTAAGTCTCTGTTGAGACGCTACATGGAATAATTTGTCTTTAGACATGTAAATCCGATGTACAATCTTGAACTGAATAACTGAATGTCGACCACATAATGAAGAAGTGTTAACTAATTTAAGAATCAAATCCCGATTTCTGGGAGGGTTGTAATTTTAAATTTACATCCAACATGTTCGATTCACAAGTCATGGGAAAATTTGGTAATTGAAGTTGTAAAAAACTTCTTTTCTAAATAAATGTGAATTTGGTAAATTAATATTTGCTGGTAATTGTTCAAAAGACATGAGATAACCGTCAACACACGTCTCGAAAACATTGAATGCCAAAATTTTTGTGGAAACGCCTCAGCCCCACCAAACCAGATCCATGGCAGTTCCAGGTAGTCAGATCTGACTGTGAAGGGGATGGTGAACCAGTCGGGCAAGAGCATTGCTTTGCTTTTCTCTTGGTTTACCCTGGTGCTTGATGTAGACTCAAATTGCCTGCATAATGAGTCAATCTCCAGACCGATCATGTATCTAAACAGAAGATGGTAACATTGTCCATATACAGGGAAGCCTTTACCTGACTGCCTTCACTGCTGGCAATATCACTCCTCTTATGCCCTCATCTATCCTGTTGGATTCAGCAAAGGGGTCTATGTAGTACACAAATAAGATTGGAGACAGTGGGCAGCCTTGCCTATCTCCAACTTGATGGGAAAGCAATATTTTACCCACCCATTTATTTTGACTGTACTACAGTGTAACTCCCCCCCCCCCCCTGTAGCCCCACACCCCCACCCTGCCTTGCCCCCCACATTTGGCGAGCACATCCATCATGTATGTGTACAATATCTGGTCGAAATCCTTCTCCTGGTCTAAGCTGACCAGCAGGCGTCCAACCCCCTGACACGAAGATCTTCCTCTGGGAGTAAAGGTTCCAATAGCCAGAGATGATGAATTAAAAAAAAATCAGTGGTAATCTTACTGAAAGGCAGAGCAGGCAAAAAGAATTGATCACTTATGAGGAAAGAATGCGCAAATTGGGATTGTACTCGCTGGAGTTAGAAGATTGAGAGGGGATCTCATAGAGACATATAAAATTCTGGCAGGACTGGACAGAGTGGATGCAGATGGGATGTTTCCAAGGATGGGAAAATCCAGAACCTGGGGCCATGGTTTGAGGATAATAGGCAAACCATTTAGGACCGAGATGAGGAGGAATTTCTTGACCCAGAGGGTGGTGAATCTGTGGAATTCATTGCCACAGAGGGCAGTAGAGGCAGGTTCATTAAATATATTTAAGAGGGAATTAGATCTATTTCTTCAGTATAAGGTTATTAAAGGTTACGGAGAGAAGGCGGGGACGGGGTACTGAACTTTAAGATCAGCCATGATCTCGTTGAATGGCGGAGCAGGCTCGAAGGGTCGAATGACCTACTCCTGCTCCTATCTTCTATGTTTCTATGTTTCTATACCACACTCCTACTTTTTCATCCATACATATGTTTGGGAGAATCAAGAGACCATAATTTTCAAACTTTAAAGTAAAGCTTTTCAGGAATTAAATTAGGAAAATTAACATAACAGAAAGTGAAATTTCTAGTTGGCTCTCACTAAAAACTGTATTCTGGGTAAATGGAAAATTTCAAGATCACATAAATGGTGTCAAACAATGTCAAGATACAGGAGTGTTCACAGTGAGATGGAGATATAGGTGTAGTCATAAACATCTGCCTCCTGCTTGAGTGGTTAGAATGTGGAGACTTTAAACTTGCTGACAAATTTACCTAGCTTTGCAAGTTACATTATTTTATGGAGGAATCAATCAGAAAGGCCATTCTCAGAGACTCAAAGATTAAGTACCAGAATACACCATGGCTTCACAGATATAATCTGATGGACTAAACTTTCTTCTATAATTCAAGATATATTTGGCACTCTTTTCTACTACACCTTGAAGTTCATCCTCAAACCAATACACACCAAAGAGTGAAATATTAGGGAAAGGCATAACATGCTTAAGGAATTAGTTAGTAGCAATGCATACCCTTGCTTGAGTGTCTCTAAAGTTCATGAATAACAAAGCATGGTGCCAACTACAATTTTATTTTAGGATAACTAAATTCAAGGTTGTGGTTGGGGTAGTTCAGGTGTGACCTCACCGGCTGACCCACCTCCAACCCTGTAACTCCTCCCCATAAGATTCCCAATAAATGCTGATAGACCTAGTCTCCTCGCTCCAAACCAGCCTTGGATCCTGGACAGCTGCATGTAAAGACGTGCCTGACTTTCCAGGTTATTAAAGCCTTTAATCACTTGCTTCAAGTCTGCTTGTGGTTAGTGATCGCGCTAGAAAGTTGAACTATTCAACCAACACATCAAAGCATGCTCTAAATCTCCTTGCTTGCCCATTAGTGACAACCATGAGCCAGTTGATTATCTTGCCCTCCACATGTCTAACATAAACATATTAGATGTTCAACTGGAGCAAGTGTGGAGTTATAAAAGAATATGAGGAATCTGGAAAAGCAGTGTCATCAGCTCCCAGGTGCTCTTCCTTTTTGCATTCTTTGCTTGGCCAGTGATTAAACTCCTTTAGTATAACAAGCATCTATGCCTTTGAATTTTGATGTCATGAGCTAGCCCAATAATGAGAAATCCTTTGGTTTCTACATCTAAGGGAGGCAACTACAGTGACACATTTATTGCATGAATTAATTATGCTGCAGAAAATATATGATGAAGTAAAAGAGGGCTATGGTGTGAGGTAGTGAAGGATTAAATTATAGTAGTGTAGGTTTACATGTGTCACACAACATCGTGGGCCAAAGGGCCTGGTCTGTGCTGTCATATTTAGTGTTTTATGCAAGTTTCCTATCACTAATATCAAAGATAGCAATACAATTGAACAAGTGCAGAGAAAATTTACAAGGATATTCCCAAGACTTGAGGAGTTGAGTTATAGGGAAAGGTTGAATAGGCTAGGACTTTATTCCCTGGAGTGTCAGATAATGAGAAGAGATTTGATGGAGGTATACAAAATTATGAAGGGTATATATAGAGCAAATGCAAACAGATTTTTCCTCTGAGGTTGGGTGAGATGAGAACTGGAGGACATGGGTAAGAATGAAAGGTGAAATGTTTAAAGGGAACATTGGGGGGGGGAACTTCTTCACTCAGAGGGTGGAGAGATGATGGAATGAGCTGCCAGATGAAATGGTGGATGCAGTCCGATTTTGACATTTAAAAGAAGAATGGATGGATACATAGATGAGTGGGGTAAGAAGAGATGTGGTCCAGGCACATGTCAATGGCACTATGGAGAATAGTAGTTTGGCGTGGATTAGATGGGCTGAATGGCCTGTTTTTGTGCTGTAGCTTTTTAATGGTTCTAATTTGGTTGGGAATGTATATTTGGTTAAATTGATCATTAAATTCAAGTACAATAGGGAGTTCACTGGCATTCTGGATAGTGTATAATTCCTTCCAAATGCAGGGCTAAAACTTGATTTTTGTTGCTGAATATATGCAGTGATATCTTTGATCTGAATATTTTCTCAGATGAGTTATCTTCGTGACTTAGTTCTTCACTCTGACCTATTTGGATTTGGTGACCTAAAACACACATTTATAATTGCATAAAAGTTCTTCATATAAGATGATAATCTTTATTGTTACTGCACTAGTATAACGGAATTGAGCACACATCCTGATGGTGCACACATACATCAAACAATAAAATATAAAAACAACACAATAAAGAGTACAATGTTCAGTGTTTGGCGGTGTTCAGTTCATGTATGACTCTGGGGTAAAAACTATTTTTAAGTCTATTTGCTCATGATTAAATCGTCCTAAAACATCTACTGGAGGGCAGTAAGTCAAACGGATGATGACCAGGGTGATAAGGGTCCTTCAGGAATTTGGCTGCTCTACTGAGGCAGCGAGAGCTGAATAAATCCTCCAAAAAGGGCAGTGCGCAGTCGATAATCTTCTGGGCTGTATTGATGACCCTCTGAAAATTCCTCTTTTCTGTTGCCAAGCAGCTGGCAAACCACATCAGAATGCAATAGGCCAACACACTCTCAATGGATCAGCAATGGAAGAACACCAGCAGTTTCTCCTGCAGTTTGACCTCAGGGCATAGAGTCATTGTAGCGATTGTATTCTTTGGCTTGGCTTCGCGGATGAAGATTTATGGAGGGGTATGTCCACGTCTGCTGCAGGCTCGTTGGTGACTGACAAGTCCGATGCGGGACAGGCAGGCACGGTTGCAGCGGTTGCAAGGGAAAATTAGTTGGTTGGGGTTGGGTGTTGGGTTTTTCCTCCTTTGTCTTTTGTCAGTGAGGTGGGCTCTGCGGTCTTCTTCAAAGGAGGTTGCTGCCCGCCGAACTGTGAGGTGCCAAGATGTACGGTTGGAAGTGATATCAGCCCACTGGCGGTGGTCAATGAGGCAGGCACCAAGAGATTTCTTTAAGCAGTCCTTGTACCTCTTCTTTGGTGCACCTC
Source organism: Narcine bancroftii (assembly GCF_036971445.1). Taxonomy (NCBI): domain Eukaryota; kingdom Metazoa; phylum Chordata; class Chondrichthyes; order Torpediniformes; family Narcinidae; genus Narcine; species Narcine bancroftii. Next base: position 460,683,038 of record NC_091469.1, read on the forward strand.
TGTCTCGGTGGCAAGTGGAGAGCTCGCCATAGAACACGATTTTGGGAAGGCGATAGCCCTCTATTCTGGAGACGTGACCCACCCAGCACAGTTGGGTCTTTAGCAGCATGGATTCGATGCTTGCAGACTCTGTCAGCTCGAGTTTTTCAATGTTGGTGATGAATTTGGAAGACTACACAAAAGACTCTGGAAAAACAACCTCCTAAATAAACACACAAAGATCAGCATGTACAGAGCTGTTGTCATACCCACGCTCCTGTTCGGCTCTGAATCATGGGTCCTCTACCGGCATCACCTACGATTATATTGGTAGTCCAAGAAAGTTCTTCAGCAAACTGCGTACCCAGAAACCTGCAAGCAGTGACCCTTTCCACACAGACCCCATTGATGAATAATGGGTCTGGAACTGTACTGTTCCTCCTGAAGTTTATTATACGTTCTTTTGTTTTTAAGGAGATCAAGATGAGATTGTTCTCTGAACTCCATGCTGTCAGTCTTTGGACTTAATCCCTGTAGGCTGCCTCATCTCCTCTTGAAACGAGTCCAACCACAGTTATGTCATCCGCAAACCTGATGATGGTAGAATACATGGAGGTGCCATCATGGGTATAAAGACAGTAGAGGATGGGGTTCAATACACATCCTTGTGGGGAGCCAGTACTGAGTAAAAGGGTAGAGGAGAGATGAGTGCCAATTTTAGCAGTCTGGGGGCAATTTGTAAGAAAGTCCTAATCTAGAGACAAATAGATTTGGAAAATCCTACTCTAGTAAGTTTTGGAACCAGTCTTTTTGGGATGATGGTGTTAAAGGCAGAACTGAAGTCTATAAAAAGCATTGTCACATAGCTCTCTGGTGTTCAAGGTGGGTTAGTGCAGTGTGAAGAGCAGTGGTGATGGCATCCACTGTAGACTATTTGGCCTATAGGCAAACTGATATGGATCAAAGGTGGGTGGGAGGCTGGCTTTTATGTGATGCAAGACCAGCCTCTCGAAGCACTTCATGATGACCTGTGTAAGTGCTATTGGACAGTGGTCATTGAGGTCTTCTTCGGCAGTGGATGATAGTGGCAGATGGTGGCAGATTTCAGGCAAGGTTGGATGAGGGATTTAAACAGGGACAGGTTGAAAATCTTGGTAAAGACTTCGGAGAGGTGGTATGCACACTCCTTCAACATCCTTCAAGTCAAGTCATCAGGACCGGCGGCTTTCCTTGGATTCACTGCCATGAGCGCCCATCACACAACATATTCCTGCATAATGAGGACATGGCTGTTGTGTTCATTTCTGCTGCCTTCATCTCAAATCAGCAAAGAAATGATTATGAACCTAGGCCAGCATGGTGTCACCGCCGACAGTCATACTGTTGTTGGTTTTGTCATTGGTGAAATGTTGGATGCCCTGCCACATTCACCGTGGATCCTTTAATGATAAAGTTTTCCTCAATTCTCAATTTATAGGCCGCTTTAGCATTACAGCACAGAAAAAATCCGGCCATTCAACCCTTCCAGTCTGTGCCAACCAATATGTACTGACAATAACCACACCAGCAGTGCGAGTATAAGACAGCTTTAATAAACTAATATGTACACTAAGAGGTCTTGTCTCTCTGCAAGACAAACCTGGAAAGGCTAGACTGTAGCTCTGGACTGCTTTATATACAAGGTCACTGGGATGACCCCTTGTGACCTAGTGGTGTAATTACATATCACCACACCACAGTTGGAACAGACATTTTCTCTGGCAGGGCAGAGGGCTATGGGGTGCTTTCTTTGTCCACAGAAAAAGCACTTGGGACCCTCAAGGTGGGCTGCTGCTGTGAATTCCTGTGAGGCAGCAAACTTTTCTTTTCATGGGGCTAGAGAGTCCAGCAATGTGACATTTGTCCCAGCCCCAGGGTCCAATTCTTTCCTGGTGCTTTCTAAAGCTTCTGCAATAGTCTCTGCCTCATCTAGCCCCACCATTTCTTTCTCCAGCAATCGATGTCTCGTCTCAGTGGACTGTATGCCCACAACAATTCTGTCCCCAATAAGGTCCTCCGCATACTCCTGAGCTGATACTGCTTTAACGTTGCAGCCTCTCGCCAGGTCTTTCAGAGAGAGTATAAAGTCTCTGGCAGACTTCCCTACTTATGACCTGGTCATGAGCCTGTACTGGGAGTGGAATTCACTATGCCCCTTACTGTAATGCTTCTGTAAAGTGCTCATTGCCTCTTGGTAGGACCTGGCATCCTGTATAAGGGAGTAAGGGTGGTCTCCCAGCTGCGCTAACAGCAGCATTAATACCTCTTTATCCAATGCCTCAGCACCCTCCTAGTAATTCAGAAAGCATCTCTGCCAGCGGCCGAAGTGCGTGCCGGCTCTGGGATTTCTGGGATCGAGCTCCAGCCTGTCTGGTCGCAGCACATGGCAAAGCCTCAGTCTCTGGTCCATTAGGTAATGTGGGGCAACCCCGGGGGTCATTTCAGGTCTCCACGTGGTCTCTGGGTCTAGGTGTAGCAAGGGGTACTGGGAGATGATGGTAGAGCCTCTGTGGGGCTTGTGACTGCTGGAGGAGTAACCTGGGTGCTTGGGGCTGTTGGTTGAGACTGTGACTTTGGGACATTTGCAGCGGGCTTAGGGGGGGATCCCAGTGGTAGCATCAGGTCTCTGTGGTACTGGGGAAACTGCTGCTGTGGAAGTGACGGTAGAGGTGTCTGCTTTCCCTAGCTCTGGAGTTGTCAGGAATTCTGCACATACGTGGCAATCGGGAGCATGACTTGTGGAGATCCTTCCACCCGTGCTTGTAGTGGCCCCTTTCTGATTGGACCGGGGTTTAGGGTTGGCGGCACCTGTACCAGCGAACCCACATGCAGGCAGGGCTCTTGGCCATTTCTTACCTGACCTATCGTACTTCTGTGGTCTTCCCCGCATTCCACCACGATTCCATTACAGCGGTCCCTCCCCATCTCTATCCTCGGATGCACGTGCGTGCTGGTCATCCCCGGATTCCATTCCTCAGGAAGAGTCTCCAGGTGGTTGGGATTGCGCATTGTAGCAGAAGCAGCTTCCATCTTAGTAGCTATGATATTATTTTATTAAATTGTACTGACAATAACCACACCAGCAGTACGAATATAAGACAGCTTTAATAAACTAATATGTACACTAAGAGGTCTTGTCTCTCTGCAAGATGAACCTGGAAGGCTAGACTGTAGCTCTGGACTGCTTTATATACAAGGTCACTGGGATGACTCCTGGTGACCAAGTGGTGTAATTACATATCACCACACAATAAAGCTAGCTAGTCCCTGTGACTTCTCTCATTCCACAACCCTCCAGACCATCCCTGTCCATGTATTTATCCAATTTATTTTTAAAACTCAAGATTGAATCTGCATTCACTACATCAGATGTCAGCTCCCACCACTTTCTGAGTGAAAAACTTTCCCCTAATGTTCCCCTTATACTGCTCCCCTTTCAGCCTAAAGCTATGACCTCTTGAATTTATCTCCTCCAATCAATCTGTCTTATAAATCTCTATCAAGTCTCCCTTCATTCTTCTTCATTCCAAGGAGTATATTCCTAACCTGTTTAATCTTTCCCAGTAACTCAACTCCTGAAGACCAGGTAACAGCTTAGAAAATGCTCTCTCCACTCTTCCAATCTTATTGATATCTTTCCTGCTGCTGGGCAACCAGAACTGCATACAATATTCTAAGTGTGACCTCACCAATGACTTGAATAACTTCAACATAACATTCCAACTTCTATACTCAATACTTTGATTTATAAAGGCTAAGATGCCAAAAGTTTTATTTACAACCCTGTCCACATGCGACGCCACCTTCAGGGAACATTGTATATGTATTCCCAGATCTCTTTGCTTCTCCGCCAAACATTTACTGTGTTTGTTCTACCCTGATTCACTCTTCCAAAGTGCAATACCTCACACTAATCTGCATTAAATGCCATCAGCCATTTACTGGCCCAATTTCCCAGCTGGTCCAGATCTCTCTGCAAGTTTTGAAAATCTTCCTCACAGTTCACTACGCCCCCTATCTTTGTGTCATCAGCAAACCTGCTGATCTACTTCACCATGTTATCATCTAGGTCATTTATATAGAAAACAAACAATAATGGTCCCAATACAGATCCCTGAGGCACACCATTCAACACGGAACTCCAGTCTGAGAAGCAATCATCCACCACCACTCTGTTTTCTTCCACCAAACCAATTTCAAATCCAGTTTGCAACTTCTCTATGTATAACTAGTGACCTAACCTTCCAAACCAATCTCTCATGTGTACAACATCTACAGGCTTTTCCCTCATCAACCTTCTTGGCAACTTTCTCAAAAAGACTCTACATGATTTGTTAAACACAAGCTACCATGCATAAATCCATGCTGACTGTCTTTACTCAGCTGATGATGGTCCAAATATCTATATATCCTATCTCTCAGAAATCCTTCAAATAATTTATGTACTACTGACATCAGGCTCACTGGCCTATAATTGTGTGGTTTACTTTCGGAGCCTTTCCTAAACAGTGGGATAACATGAATTACTCTCCATTCCTTGGCACCTCTCTGTGACTAAGTACATTTTAAATATATCTGCCAGGGGCCCTGCAATTTCAGCACTCGTCTCCCTCAAGGTGCAGGGGAATATCATTTCCTGTCCAGGGGAATTTGTCTACCTTTATTCATTGCAAGACATCAAGCACCTCCTTCTCCTTAAACCCCATATGTTCCATGACACTTCTATTTGTTTCCTCTCCATTCTTATTCATAATGTCAGTTTGCTGCAGGGAAAAAAATAGCTCCCCCATTTCGTGAGACTCCACACATGGCCGACAACTCTGATTTTCTAGGGGTCCAATTTTGCCATTTACTATTTTTTAATATGGTTCAGCATGATGCTGAACCAAGCCATGAAAGACCTAAACAATGAAGACGCTGTTTACATCCGGTACCGCACGGATGGCAGTCTCTTCAATCTGAGGCGCCTGAAAACTCACACCAAGACACAAGAGCAACTTGTCCGTGAACTACTCTTTGCAGACGATGCCGCTTTAGTTGCCCATTCAGAACCAGCTCTTCAGCGCTTGACGTCCTGTTTTGCGGAAACTGCCAAAATGTTTGGCCTGGAAGTCAGCCTGAAGAAAACGGAGGTCCTCCATCAGCCAGCTCCCCACCATGACTACCAGCACCCCCCACATCTCCATCGGGCACACAAAACTCAAAACGGTCAACCAGTTTACCTATCTCGGCTGCACCATTTCATCGGATGCAAGGATCGACAACGAGATAGACAACAGACTCGCCAAGGCAAATAGCGCCTCTGGAAGACTACACAAAAGAGTCTGGAAAAACAACCAGCTGGAAAACTGAACAAAGATAAGCATATACAGAGCCTTTGTCATACCCACACTCTTGTTCGGCTCCGAATCATAGGTCATCTACCGGCATCACCTACGGCTCCTAGAATGCTTCCACCAGCGTTGTCTCTGCTCCATCCTCAACATTCATTGGAGTGACTTCATCCCTAACATCGAAGTACTCGAGATGGCAGAGTCCGACAGCATCGAATCCACGCTGTTGAAGATTCAACTGCGCTGGGTAGGTCACGTCTCCAGAATGGAGACCATCGCCTCCCCAAGATCGTGTTATATGGCAAGCTCTCTACTGGCCATCGTGTCAGAGGTGCACCAAAGAAGAGGTACAAGGACTGCCTAAAGAAATCTCTTGGTGCCTGCCACATTGACCACCGCCAGTGGGCTGATATCGCCTCAAACCGAGCAACTTGGCGCCTCACAGTTCGGCGGGCAGCAACCTCCTTTGAAGAAGACCGCAGAGCCCACCTCACTGACAAAAGACAAAGGAGGAAAAACCCAACACCCAACCCCAACCCACCAACTTTTCCCCTGCAACCGCTGCAACCGTGTCTGCCTGTCCCGCCTCGGACTTGTCAGCCACAAACGAGCCTGCAGCTGACGTGGAGATTTACCCCTACATAAATCTTCGTCCGCGAAGCAAAGCCAAAGAAACTTTTAATATTCTTGTAGAAACCCTTTGTATTTTCCTTCACATTATCTACCTTCATGTCTTCTTTATGCCTTCTTAAGCATTTTCTTACATTTTCTATACTTTGCAAGTAGCTCATATGCTCCTTGTTGCCATATATAGCCCCCCTGCCCCATCCCCCCTTATCTTAACCAGCCCCCCAATATCGATTCAAAACCAAGATTCCCCATGTCTGTTAACTTTGCCCTTATTCCTGGAAGGAACATACAATCTCTGCATTCTCAAAACTTTGTCCTGCATATATACATATTTTTATATATATATTTATTATATAAATGAGCATGTGTGTTATGTCTGGTTGTTTGTCTGCGTGCTTTGCACCTAGGACCGGAGAACAAGTTTGTACTTGTGCAATCAGATGACAATAAACTTGACTTGAAAAGTTTAAAATTATAGGAGTCTAACAGCACGAAAAAAGCCCTTCAGCCCAACTCATCCATACTGATCAAATTATCTAAGCCTCATTTTGCTTGCACTTGGCCCATATCCCTTAACCATTTGCAGTCCATGTACCCGTCCAAACATCTGTAATTGTATCAGCCTATGAATATTTATTTATCCTTCCTTTTTATATTTATTATCTATTTTTCTGCCTTGGCATACTGTGGCAATTTAATTTATACTATTGCAGTTTGTGTAGCTTATGTTCCTGTTGGACTCCAGTGAGTTAAAAATTTGGGGGGGGGGATCTCTCAACTCACCTCTGCCACTCCCTTTGACAATTCATATGCACTCTGCATTATTACAGATTTCACTCAATAAGCAGACACAAGGAAAAGGACAAGAATCCCATTTGAGTTTAACCTTCTAGGCCATTGGTTCATGTCTAGATACAAATACTTATTCTCCCTCGCTCTCGAGATAAGCATTTGTTCAAAATAATCTCCTACGTCACATCATCCAACTGCCATGTACAAGTTAAAATATTAAATTTGTTTTGCTCTGCATTGATGCTGAATATTTTATGTTTCCTCCCCTGCTAATGGATTTCAATTCTAATGATGTTGCACTAAGAAAAACGCTTTTCCTCATGCCACACACATCAAGGCATCTTGACTCAGGGATTCATGCCTACCCTGTATGCCTCCCTGGACTTGATTAGCAAGTATAGAGCTTCATCCCTCTATATTGAACCTAGACTCTTTGCACTTAACTTCTCTCAAGTGCCTGCCCAATTCCCCATTGAAAGTGCTGGCTGCTTCTGCTCTCAATGCATGAGTTCCAGATGTTGCCACTTCTCTTTCAGATATCCTTGAAATTTGATATTGTTCGTTCCCCTCCCAGATTAACTCATCATTCCCTCTATTCACTCCTGTCCAGCCACCACGGGCAATGTTTTCAGATGGCTTCATTTGCCGAATGCCACGTTGCAAATGATTTTGGAGGAGAGTAAAATCTTGGAACAGAAATGAGGGTCCAAGGTCAAGCTGATAAAGAGCACATCCAAGACCTTTTCTCAGAGTCATTCTCCAAATGAGTCAGCATGAAGATTCTGTCACTCAGCAGGGACATCAGAGAGTAATTGTAGATTTATTGTATACACTTTGTTTGAAAAACCAGAAAAGCAGGCAAGATATAAAACTCATGTTACAGAGGAAGCAATTGGCTCCAATAATCTTGTCAAAATGCTTCCTGCTTTTGGTTCCAAGTACCCATTCCTCTAATCCTCACTTCCCCGACCACTATCCCTGCTCCCACTCACACCCCTTTGTCTTTTGTTCAGAAATAAATTATCAGCGATTTTTAAAATGCCGCTGAAAGGTACTGAATCGGGTTGATGTCACAAGTTGCCTGAATGCTTTCTATTCTCTTTCTTTTGCAGTCATTCAGCATGACTGAAAGGCTGTAGTGTATGCACTGTTTGTCTGCCACAATGTGGTGATGTCTGGCAGCCGAGATTGCTATGGCTACAGCAAGAAAAGACAATTAACAAATCGCTCTGATGTTTTTTTTCTATTTCTTTCCCTTTGCCTCAGTTGGTTTTGTGCAACAATAGAAATGAAAACTGCCTGGGTCTTTAGAAAAGCATTAAAACAAAACGTGGTTGGGTTGAGGAGAGAGGGCCAGGTGCACAAACAATTCAGGTAAATCATGTGAAAATATTTAATTCTCTTCTGAGTCTCAACAAACATTTCCAAACATGGATGGCATGGTTAGCATGGGGGGGGTTGGCACAGTTAGTGTAGGGGGAGCACGATTAGCGTAGGGATCAGTGCAACACTGTTATAGCACTCGGGCTGTCTGTAAGGAATTTGTATGTGGTCTCCGTCTGCATGGGTTTCCTCTGGGTGTTCCAGTTTCCTCCCACCCTTTAAAGTGTACGGGGGTTGTAGGTTAATTGGGTGTAATTGGGCAGCACGGACTCAAGAGCTGGAAGGACCTGTAGCCATGCTATATGTCTAAATTAAAAAAAAAGATCTTAAAGAGCAAATTAAGACCTTTACAATTATTAGAGGAGTAGCTATAATGAACAAATTACCAAGGTATGCCTGCACTGGAGCTTGAAATGTTGTTTGACATCACATAATAGATGCAAATATTGGCTGGAAATTTGGGTCACTGGGTCTGAATGGGAGTGAGGGTATCATTTGGCTCTATAACATTCCCCCTGATATGCAGATCCACGAAAGGTAGCAGTCATTTTTCTCATTTGTTCACAGGTTGTGAGCAACCCAGGGAAGGCCAAGCTTTTTGTTCATCCTTAATTGCAAGGCTACCCGCCACCATCATGTCAATCTTCTACTGGAGCTCTATCGAGACCATTCTGGCTGTTGCATCACCCTAGGGTATGGATGCTGCAGAGAAATGGATCGGAAATCAAACAGAGGCCATAAGAGCAGCACAGAGGATCAATGGAGCCTCCCTCCCCCCCCCCCCCCCCCCCATTGACATAATCTACCAGGATCATTGTCTGAAGAAGGTGCGCAAGGTCATTGAGGACCCCTTCCACCCCGCACACAGCATCTTCCAGCAGATCCTCTCAGGGAAGAAATGCTGGAGTATCAGTGCCAGCACTAACAGGCTGAGGAACAGCTTCTTCCCACAGCCAATGAGAACAACCTGAGAAACTACTCACACTAAACATCTAAGACTCCCATATTTATGAAACAATATTTATCTATTTGTGTGCACGAATACTTTCCTGCATATGTATTCCTTGTCTGTAGGCTTGTTATATATGCTTGAGTGTCTGTATGTTTTGCACCAAGGACCCTAGAATGCTGTTCCATTGGGCAATCAGATGCACTTGATCTGAGTTGACTTGACTTGAGTCCTGGCACTGAATAACATGCTGGGCTATTGATTGAGTTGTAGAGTGGAAGAGTTGTGCAGCTCAGAATCAGAACCTTCAGACCAAAATGTCCTTGCTGTCCATCAAGCACTAATCCATATTAATCCCATTTACCAGCACAGGGTCCATTGCTCCCTATGCCTTAGTGAATTAAGAACCTATCTTGATATGTTTTTAATGTGAGAGTACCTGCTTCCAACATCTTCTCATGTAGTATATTCCACATTGCATCCCATCTCTATTAAAAGGATATATTCATATCTCCTCTCCTGGTCAGGTTTAAGGAACAATACATATTATTCTTTCTGGAAAGCCTTAAAACTAAACATTCAGTAATCCTCACCTTTGTTTGGTCCCTTGGTTTCTTTATCTAATCCTGTAATTTTTCACTTTTTTTCTCCCCTATCTTCATGGTGTCCTCTCTCTTTCTCTCGCTACCTGTCTCTCAACTTCTTACACTTTCTGTGCTATGCCTTCTTAGGCATTCCCCTTGGTTCTATCCCCCTTTATAAATGTAATGCACATGTTTTCTTTTTAGACTCCATAAAACGGTCCAGACATGAAACGTGAGCTGACTATTTCTATCCATGGAGATCCTCCATCAATTAATCTCTAGTTTTGACATTTACAGAGATCTACGAACTTGATAAATTTGTACTTCTCTATAAGGAGCCTCTGGCAGTCTTCGAACAAGCAGCATCAATATCGACTCTCCAATTTCCGGTACCCCTCCCCACTCCTTTTTTCATATGACCCACCCCTCCCGACTTTATCTTATCTCTCTGGTCCCTTCCTTCTTTCCCTTCTATGTACACTATCCCAACAACCCTTCCTGCCCGTCACCTACATCTTCCCTCCTCGAGTCCTTACGCTTTCCCTTCCTTTATTTAGCCTCTCCTCAGATTTGAAATGCTCTATTCCAGACAACATCCGATTTAATCTTCTCTGCATCCTCTGACATCTAGATTGACACATCATGATCTTGCTGTGGACCAGCCAATATTTTAAAAGTTTGCCTGTTCTCACACTTTATGCTATGGTAAATGAACAAAAGCATACCTCAAGCCTTCTAGATCCTATCCACTTGGTGGCCTCTTTCAAGGATCTATGGAGATACAAATATCCAACTGTTCCTTAACACTCCATCAGGCCCCCCTATTCATGTTGTATTCTGTCCTTATTAAATGCGTCACCTCACACTTATCAGGGTAAAATTACATCTCTGCTGCAATTTACCAGTTGAATAGTATTGTTTTGTAACCTAAGACTGTCTTTCTCACTATTGACACCATATCCAATTACCATGTCATCCGCAAACTTACTAACCATACTTCCCGCACTCATGTCCAAAATCATATTTATGGCAAACAGTAAGGATCTCAGCATTAGTCCCTCTGAGTTGAATTGTTCATTGCCACAAGTACAAAAATACAGTGGTGAAGACAAAATCTGTTAAAGTGCACAATGGTTGTATGAGGCATTACACTACTGTAATAATTGGATGTACTGGCCTGGACCACCCCTTCCTTCCCTCTGACCCCCTCCAAGTAGATTCCTTAATAAGGGTCACGACCCAAGGCCTTGACCCCGGATCGCTTCCCTGTCTTTTGTTACCAAGCCAACTTTGGATCCATTTTGCAAATTTGCCTTGGATCCCATTGGCTCTCGGCAGATTAATACTTTAGTGTAAACTAGATAGGCCAAATGGCCTGTTTTGGTGTTGTAGCACTCTCTGGTTCCAACTTTTGGGGAAAAAAAGCCCTCAAAATGGATCAAACTGAAATGCTCGAATCTGAAACCAAAACAGGTAACGTGGAAGACATGAAGTGCTGGTGAAAGGAGGGAACAGTTTCAGGTGAAACACACTTCATGTGGGACCTTTGCAAAGGCCTGACTGACATCCAGATGGTCTATAAAGAATATTGTTGACGTGAATCTGCATGTAAACACAGACCAGACCAGGGTAAAAACAGATTTCCTTCCCTTGATAATATTAGTGAGCAAAGTGGAATATTGCAACAATCTGGTCCTTTTACAGTCTTCATTGTTGATATCATCTTTCCATTTCGGATTTATTTAATTAAGTTTGAATTCCTCGGCTGTCATGGTGGGATTTTATTTTGCATTTTCAGACCAATATTATGTACTACCTAGTCCAATAACAGTACCACTACTTTGATAATCCACATAAATTTAAAATGCCATGCACTAAAGAATCCAAATCAGACATGTGAGCAGCAGAGCTTTAAAAAGTGAGTCCAATCATTTCTATTGAATGTTGAAGGAGCAGAGAGCGGGAGCTCTCTGCATTGCAAATTAGTAGTTATATATTCACTTTATGCTGATTCAAGGCTTCTTATTTCAATCCATGGTTCCTTGTATGGCGCTAGGCAACTTATGCTACACAACGAACTGTGGACCAATCAGCTGTTCAAATCTGCACCACTCAAACTGCCACTTGTCAGAATACTATTCAGGATTATGGTCAGAGTTACATGCATGACGTCACGAACAACCCTGAAATTCTTTCTGCTGTTAAAAAGAATGTTATAACAAATCTCCACAAACTCCTGAGTAAGTATGCTGCTATCTGTATGTTGGGTCCAGGAAAGATCCCGCGAGTGAGGCAGGAATAGCATTTATTGGTTGTCTCAAAATACACATGTGAGAAAAAGAGATGTAAACACACTGAGAGAGGAAAAAAAATCAATCAGGTGCAAAATTGAAAGTCCTTAACTGAGTCCCTGATTGAGTTTGTAGGTGGAGGGGCAGTAGCTGTTTCTGAACCTGGTAGTGCAAGTCTTGTAGTAGCTATACCTCTTCCCTGACGGTAGCGATAAAAACAGAGTGCATGTGGATTCTTGATGATTGCTGCTGCTCTCAGATGGCTGCGTTCCTTGTAGATGTTCTCGATGGTGGGGATGGTTTTACCTGTGGTACCCAGGGCACTAGCTTTTGCAGGGCTTTATGCTCAGCGGCGTTAGTGTCCCCATACCAGACCATGATGTAGCCAATCAGCACACTTTACACCACACATCTGTGGGAATTTGCCAGTTTCCATTGTAATACCAAACCTCAGCAAACTCCTGAGAAAGTAGAGGTGCTGACGTCCTTTCTTCATTATGTCATTTGTGTGTTGGGCGCAGGAAAGATCCTCCAAGATAATGACTCCCAAGAACTTAAATTTACTCACCATCTCCATCTCTGATCCCTCAATGATCAGTGGATTGTTCACCTACCTCTGGTTTTTCCTTCCTGAAGTCAAAAATCAGGCTCTTGCTTTTGGTGCCACTGAGTGCGAGGTTGTTGTTGGTGCACCATTCAGCCAAATGAATGGCTGCGAGATAGAAGAAGGCTATACAAGCTACTGGATTGATACCAGTTCTGTGTGAAAGCTATCTAGCTGGTTGCATTTCTCATAGATGTGCAATCTATATCTTTTCATATCTTTGTTTGTCATATATAAAGGATTTAATGTGAATATAGTGGGCAAGATTTTGTAAGTTTGCAGATGACTCCAAAGTTGGTGATATGGTGGACAGTGAAGAAGTTTGTTAAAGATCTGTCTGTTCCCGTGAAAATTGTACACTTTCTTTTTTTGTTATTTCTTTCCATTCATCCTCCTTCTAATTTATTCTAAATAAGAAATTTCACTGCCAGCTGTCCACCCATTCCAAAACTCTGTTTACATAATTTTGAAGTCTGACTACTTTCTTCATAGGCCACCCTGTCTCCTGGTTTCAGGATACAGGCAAATTTGGAAATTGTGCCCTGTCAGAACAAGTCTATGTCTTTAATATATATTGAAATCAACAGCCGTCCTAGAACTAGCCACTGGAGAACTCCATTTACATGTCCTGTCACTTTGAAATGGAAATAGCATTTTCTTTGCCATTACTGGTGCTTCAGCTCCTTGTATCCTTCAATCTGTGTATCGGGTTTATTATGTTAGTTGGCAAAAAAATTTTGAAGTCAATGCATACCACATTATCTGCATTTTTTCATCATGCCTCTCTGTTACACCATGAACAATATCTCTGACTACTTAGATTTGACTGTTAAAATAACTGGTCCATAGGTATGGAATTGATTATTTAACCCTTTCTTGAACAAGAACATAGATTAGCACAATACAGGAACAGGCCCTTTGGCCTACGTGTCTGTTCCAAACATAATGTCCAAATCAAACTACATCTGCTATTTGCACTTGATAGATATCCCTCTGTCTCATTCATATTTATGTGTCCATCTAGACATGTATTAAATTCTACTGTTGTATCCCTCCAATCCCGGCACCTACCAATGCTCCATTTAAACATTTACTCTGCTCATTTCCTTTTAACTCCTCCCCCTCACCTTAAATGAATGTCCTTTAGCATGTGACACTTTTCTATGGGGAGGAGATTCTAACTGTCAATCCTACCAATACCCGCTCATGATATATACACCTCAGTCAGATCTCCTGACTCAAATGTGTCTATCTCCCCATGACTTGCACCCACTAAAGCAGGAAAAATCCTGGAAACTTTTTACATCTTCTGAAGCCTCCACATCCTTCCGGTTATGGGGCAATCAGAATTCCGAGTATTCCTCACTAAAGATTTATATCGCTGCTACATGGTCTCTTTACTTTTACACTCAAATCCCCATCTAATGTAGCCAAGTATACCATACACATTTTCTTTCTTTTTAAAATATTTTTTATTGATTTTAAGAGAAAAAAACCCTTTATACATGATTTCTTACTGATTACATAATTCAATTCAAGGTACAGGTATATACATAAAATATATAAATTGTAAGACAGAATATAAATCATAATTATCAGGCAACATATCTTGCTCAAAACCTCGATTCTGATGTTAAACAGAAAATAAGATAGAATTAAGAATTCCATATAGGGTCTATAAATTTTCACCCCTTTCTATGTGATCCATTATTAATTGCACTACTATTATAATCCATTATTAATCTTCTTCAGCGTGATGCTGAACCAAGCCATGAAAGACCTCAACAATGAAGACGCTGTTTACATCCGGTACCGCACGGATGGCAGTCTCTTCAATCTGAGGCACCTGCAAGCTCACACCAAGACACAAGAGAAACTTGTCCGTGAACTACTCTTTGCAGACGATGCCACTTTAGTTGCCCATTCAGAACCAGCTCTTCAGCGCTTGACGTCCTGTTTTGCGGAAACTGCCAAAATGTTTGGGCTGGAAGTCAGCCTGAAGAAAACGAAGGTCCTCCATCAACCAGCTCCCCACCATGACTACCAGCCCCCCCACATCTCCATCAGGCACACAAAACTCAAAACGGTCAACCAGTTTACCTATCTCGGCTACACCATTTCATCAGATGCAAGGATCGACAACGAGATAGACAACAGATTCTCCAAGGCAAATAGTGCCTTTGGAAGGCTACACAAAAGAGTCTGGAAAAACAACCAACTGAAAAACCTCACAAAGATTAGCGTATACAAAGCCGTTGTCATACCCACACTGCTGTTCGGCTCCGAATCATAGGTCCTCTACCGGCATCACCTAAGGCTCCTAGAATGCTTCCACCAGCATTGTCTCCGCTCCATCCTCAACATTCATTGGAGCGACTTCATCCCTAACATCGAAGTACTCGAGATGGCAGAGGCCGACAGCATCGAATCCACGCTGCTGAAGGAAAAACCCAACACCCAACCCCAACCAACCAATTTTCCCCTGCAACCGCTGCAACCGTGTCTGCCTGTCCCGCATCGGACTTGTCAGCCACAATCGAGCCTGCAGCTGACTTGAAGATTTACCCCTACATAAATCTTTATCCGCGAAGCGAAGCCAAAGAAGAAAGAAGACATGGATTATTAATTGCCTACTATAGCCTGGTTTTCTATAGAAATAAAACATGAAAAAAGAACCCCCACCACCCCCCCCCACTAAACAATTTTAACCCATTATAGTAAGTAGATATTAATCAAATCGCGACTCTTGGACATCAGACAGGGCATTCACAAAACTAAATCTATGAATGGGACCCACATCTTGTCAAATTCAACCTTGACATCTTTAATGCTATATCTAATTTTCTCCAAACTTAAGTAAGAAGTAATATTGTGCAACGATTGCATATGAGTAGGTGAAGATCTTTAATGCTATATCTAATTTTCTCAGAACTTAAGTAAGACGTAATATCGTGCAATGATTGCATATGAGTAGGTGAAGAATTACCTTTCCATTTGATCAGAATTGCTCATCTGGCTTTCAATGAGGGAAAAGGTAGGATTCCTTTTTGAGTTGAAGTCAAGGACGTCACCTCTTCTTGAGAGCAAACAAACAAAGCAATTAAGAGGCATGGTTCTAATTTGATCTTAAGAGTCACTGGTAAGCTTTGGAAAATTTGTTCACAAAATCTATTGAATTTGGGGAACTCCAAAAACATGTGTATCTGTGAGGCTTCAAAGATTTTACACTCATCACAAAGTGGATCAATAACAGAATAAAAGCAAGATAATTTAACTTCAGACAATGCACCACCTTAAATTGTAACAGACAATGACGAGCACAAAATGAAGATTCGTTAATCAAACTAAAAGTGGTGTCCCAGTCCTCATCTAAAAATGATACATTCAAATCCTGTTCCCAGTCATTCTTGATCCCAGTCAGTGAGGCTATTCTTAGGTCCATTAAATTACTGCAACCCATCATGGACAAACTTCAAATCAAAAAGTAAATCAATAACATTTATTTTGGGAATTGGAGGAAAATCAGAAAGTTTGCACTGAACAAAATGCCTAATTTGTAAATATCTAAAAAGATGGCCATTAGGAAGTTTTTTTTTAAATATTTTATTTTGTGAATTTTTAATCAACATGCAGTCAAAATGAAGATTAAAAAAACATCAATATCCATAATATTACCAAAAGAACGCAAATATCGATGTTAAAGAAAGCGAGAAAAACTAAGAGTCAGCACAATAATACTACAAAAAAGCAAATTCAATGTCCACGTTGAACCAAAGGGAGAAAAAGATATATCAAAGATAATGGAGAGAAAGAAGAACAAAATGAGAAACCTTTACACCCCCAAGAAACAAGAAAAAAGAAAAAAAAGAAAAAGTAAGAAAAGAGAAAGAATAAGATTGGCTTCACTTAGGATAAACCCCATTCCCATCAAAGGACCAAATAACCTGACTTATCTAGGGTCCTCGGTGCTGTGAGCACCAGGAGGGAAGATACAGGATGGGGGAATCGTTAAAGATTTACACCAATAAATTAGGTATAAATTCCATATTCATAAAAATACTTTAGTTCTGTTTTTACAAGAGAGGATACAAATAACCTCCCAAGAATGTTGGGAAACAGAGAGACTAATGCAAGGGAGGATCTGAAAGAAATTAGTATCTCTAAGGACATGGTCTTGGGGAAATTGATGGGATTGAAGGCAGATAAATCCCAACGGCCTGATAATCTACATCCTAGGGTACTCAAGGAAATAGCCATTCAGATAGCAGATGCTTTAAGAATTATTTTCCAGAACTCGATAGACTCAGGATCAGTACCCATGGATTGGAGGGTAGCTAATATTACCCCACTATTTAAAAAGGGGGGTAGAGAAAAAGCCTCTGTGCTCATGCTCAATCACTGCTACTTCCAAAAAGGCTCCTTTTATTGGCTGTAGTTCCTCCAAAAAGCCAGTCACAATTCAGTTCTTTCTCTTCAAAGCTCTCATTCAGCTGCCCACTAGATTCCCTTTCAAAGGTTCTCGCTGCTGAATTTTTACTCCTCCTTCTCAAAGTATTAATTCAGCTGCTCACTGGCTTCTCCCTTCAGAGGTTGCTGCAACCAAACTCCCTCTCTTCCCCCTCAAAACACTCATTCAGCTTCTCATTGGAATTTATTTTTCAAGGTTCCCGCTGCTAAAATGTTCATCCTCAAAGCACCCGCTCAACTGCTTACAGGACTTGCAAGCTTCCTCCTGCTAAACTCTCGCTCTTCTTCCTCAAAACAAGACTATAACATTTAAAAAGTTTCATTTTCTGGCACCAGCCCCGAATTGACAGATGTTTGGAAAGTTCATGCCAGAGACTCTGCAATCTCTTTCTTTACTTCTTTTAAGAAACTAGGCCTGATGATTTATCCACCTCCATGAGCTACTTTTGACAGCACTTCCAGTTAGCCCATCGTTTTGCTCACCATGTTGTGCCAATCTATATAAGCCTATTTCACAACAGCCCAATCCTTCCTGATCTCACAATCCATGACCCCCTCTTTTTCTTACACCCTTGTGCCTACCATTTGAATGTCCCTATTGTCTGTGCATCTATGATCTTCTCGAGAATAAACTTCCATAAGCTCATAATCTCTTGCACAAACATTCCTGACTCTGTCCTAAATGAACCAGCAATCATGAAGACATCCCCACTTGATTTTAACTCTCTGACCAGGAGCAACAGCCTCTCAGCTTCTGTTCAGTCAAACTCACTGGGAATCATACATTTTTCAAACTCTTCCCATTCTTAAAATGCCTGTGCTACTCAACCCAGGAATGAAACTCATCAACCATAATCATGGCAACTCAAAGGCAACTTTCACTATCCATGCATGGATGCTGGATTCCACCACCAACCCTGCCAATGCATTCCAGGCACCATAACCCTCAGTGCAATAAAATTGATCTCTGATGTTTCCCCTCAACTTTCTTCCAATCACTTCTAGTATTTACTATTGTTGCCCAGGGGAAAAAGGTGCTAGCTGTCTACTTTATCTTGGCCCTTTGTAATCTTATATACCTTGGTTTAATCCTTTGTCACTTCAAAGAGACAATCTTGCTTCATCAGAAATGTTCTCCAATCTAGACAACATCTTGGTAAATCTCTCTGCACCCTCCATAAAGATGCTACATCCTTCCTGTAATGAGACAAACAGAACTGAATACAATGCCTCAAGTGTAATCAAATCAGAGAGTCATTAGTTCTACAAAATTAACTCATGGCTCTTGAACTCAATCCACTGATGAATGAAGACCAGGACATCCTATACCTTCTTCATCACCATATCAACATATATGGTAACTTTGAGAGATTTCTGGACTTGGAGCCCAGATCACTTTGTTTCTTTACACTGTTAAGAATCCCACCATTGACCATGTACTGTAAGGTAAAACATCATGAGATGGGAATGTGTAAGGAGTTACCCTGTGCGGGGCTGTAACAAGATGTAAATGCATCCTTGTACTTACAAGATAAGAGAGACATTGATGGATTGAGAGGCAGGAAGCTAGCAGGGAAAGGATAGCAACAGTTTTAGTCATTGGACAAGTAATGATATGATGATGTTCTAAGCACGTATCCAAGGGTATAAAAAATCACCATTTTGCTGATAACGGCAGAATGCATTCTCCGACTAACCTGGTTGGTCGCAAGTGTTACAATCCGGTAATAAAGAACAAAGAACCCTGATTTCGACTCAGCCTGGTGTTTGTCTCACTCATTCATGAACAAAGCAGACCTAACAGTACTCATCCTTGAGGTTTGACTTGACAAAGTGTATCGTTTCTCACTTATTGTGATTGAACTTCAGCTGTCATTTCTCTGTCCAATTTTGCGTCCTACCTATAATCCTGTTGTAACCTATGATAACCTTCTGCAATATCCACAAGACCTCCAACCTGGGTGTTGTCTGCAAATGTACTGATCCATTCCTTTCACTTCTTCGTTGTCACCTTGGTGGAACCACTGTGTAACTGTTAGTGCTGCCTAGTACGAATGTATTGTATGGGCTGATCTGCCCCCGTAACTGTGACTCCTCCCCTCTGAATTCCCAGACCCCTCCCTTAGAACCTGCTTCGAACTGGGCCAGCAACATGAGAGACATGCTTGCAGTTTAGGGTGATGAAAGTCTATTTAATCATGACTTCTAATTGATGTAGGTTATTGATAGCATATAAAAATCACAAAGAGCATTGTTCCCAGAACATATGCTTGTGGAATGCCAATTATTTTTCTCAATGCTATCATAGTTCTGTAAGTCCAACATATAACTGGTTAGTGAGTTGGCTAAGACAGATGTGAGTGGCCAAACCGATCAAAGCTTTCCTGGTTTGTTTCTATCAGCTGCTGAGAAGCTTCAAGAAAAAGTACATCTCATATTTTCTTGTTTACATGAAGCTGATAAAGTTATTTTGGTGCTTTGGCATGTTCTTAACCACATCCTTGCCTGGAAGCACTGTCAATATGGCCTTAGAAAAACAGCGTATTTTACCGTAGTTTGTGACAGCACACTCGGCTAAAATTCTAAACTTCCAACTGGATGGAAATGGGTTGGTGCTGATCTGAAAAAATATAAGGAAATTCGCCAAACCATCAACCTGGCAGCCATTGGTATTTTGGACTTCAAGCCAATCCCCAATCAATCCTCTGAAGAGAGCATTCCATTTCACGAAGAATTTTAATCCTGAAATGATGAAGTCCACAAGACATCAGTGCAAAAGTAGATGATAGCTGAACCAGCTCGCAAAGAAGTTGAAATTGCTTAGTAGGGAGATAATTTTTAAAAAGCGCCAAAAAGAGTCCAATATCAAGGCACCATTTGTCAGCTGAGATGCTGATGTTTACCATCCATGTTGCACAGAGATTACCACTGCAGCAATCAAAGAGGAACAAAGGTGTGCCAAGCAGTTAAAAATTATCTGATAAATTGTCTGACTTCCTTTCATGTTGCACATAATTTCCATTCCAATATATTCATTAAATTCAAATCCTGAGGATGAAAACTTTAAAAAAAGAACAGGTATGTGTTACATTATCCCTTGAGCCTCTACAAGCGAATGATCTTTTCACCTGCTGCTCATTTCCCCTGATTACTCCAAAAATCTATCCGTCAATTTTGAACATATGCATTGTCTGAGCATCTTCTTGCAAATAAAATTGTGCAAACATTCCTGACTCAGTTCTAAATGACTGAACAGCAATCATGAAGCCATCAAAACTTGATTTTAATTCACTGCCCAGGAGTAACAGGCTCCCGACTTCTGTTTGGTCAAACTCATTGAGAATCATACATTTTTCAAACCCTGTCCATTCTTAAAATACCTGCTCTTCTCAACCAAAATATTAATCTCAAGAACCATTATCATGGCAACTCAAAGGCAACTTTCACTATCTGTGGATAGTTAACTCCACTCTGTTTCTCAGGGTATATTTACAGTTAGACTTTCTTTCTCATATTTCAATAAAGGCCAGCATATGAATGTAAGAAATAGAATCTGAACTGGGAATTTTGTCCCCTGTGTTGCATTTACCATTCAGTAAGATTGGGTTAATCTTTTAGTACATACAGCATAGAAATAGAACATGGAGCATTACAACACAGGAACCACAATATCTGAACAATGAAGCCAAATCAAACCTGTGGTAAAACACTATTTATCACTCGGGGTACACTCATTTTCTGGCTGTATCTGTGGCTCCATCCACAGGCTCCTGAATAAAGGTGGCTGTTCCACAGCCCCCTCCCCAGCTCAGGACAGTCGACCAGCATGGACCTGCCTCCATTCTATTGTGAATAAAAGCCTGTCAGTTTTGCATAACCCCCAGCCTTTTGGAGTTATTGATGGGGCACATGATCCATAATCCCTTTGTTCCATGTATGTTTATATGTCTATCCAGAAGCCTCTTAAAGACTACTATCTTAAAGTCTGTTTCTGCCACCTCTCCCTGCAGGCCATTCCAGATACACACTACCCTTTGTGTAAAAATCTTAGCCCACCCATCTTTAAACATCCAATCCCTCACCTTAAAAGCCTGCCCTCTGGCATTTCACATTTTTACTCTGTAATAAATATAGTGTCTACCACATCTATTCCTTTCATAATTTTTCTACACTTCTATCAGGTCTTGGTGCAGCTTCCGATGTTCCAGAAAAAAACAACTCAATTTTGTCCAACCTCTCCTCATAACCTATATCCCCCAATCCAGGCAACATCCTGGTAAACCTCTTCTGTGACCTTTCCAAAGCCACCATATCATTCCTGAAATGAAGGCCACCCGAATTTCACACCTTATTACAAATGCAGCCTAAAACATGGCCATTTAGGTACAACACAGTACAGGCCCTTCAGCCCACATTTACCTTGCTATTTGCTGGATTTTCTTGCATGATACCATTTTGCCTTCTCTTTCTTGGAAGATGGAAGCCCTTTTAAACTATAACTTCAAATATTTCCATGCTATTTAAAAAAAATACTTTCTGTTCTTTCATCAGAAGTGAATAACCTCACATTTTCCCACTATTATACAACATCTGCTGCATTTTTGCTCAGTTAGATAGCCTGTCTACATCTATTCATAGACTCTATGGCAGCTGGTTCATGGCTTTGTTTCCACTGAGCTTTGCAATAACAGAAAAATTGGATACATTATGCTCTGCCCCTTCAATTTAGTCATGAACAAATTCTATAGACAGTTGGTGCTTGTGTAGGGATCCTCCACTATTTATTTTCTTCTTTAAGGATTGAGGATGACTTATTTCAATTCTGGTTTTGTGAATTCTGTGGTGACAATTGAGACCAAACTGTGGATTCCTGACATTTTCCACAGATGGGGCAGGTAGTGAATATTTTGTGTGCTCCCTATGCATTGCCTTGAGGTATTCTATCCAGAATGTTTCTTTGTACTCTGAAGATTCGTAGGCCAGAGATTCCCAGGAGTCAGTGGGAGGTAGCTATGAGCACATCCATGAACCGTTTCTTCCACCAACTTGAGATGTCAAAGATGTTGAGAGCTGCTTCTTCACATCTCCACTAGCTTGGTCTCAGTTCTCACCTTATGTCAGTGTTGGATTTGCATCTTCTTCCTGGGACTGTGATGATTTTCTCTGAGTGTTCCAGATTCCTCCATCATCCCAGAGACTTGTAGGTTTATACTTCATCAGCTACCAAAAGTTGTGCTTCAATGTGAAGGGAAAATTGGTGGAGGAATGAGATTGATCCATCAAAGACTCATGGAGTTCTACAACGTAGAAACAGGCCCTTTGGCCAAACTTGTTTATGCTAGCCAAACATGTAGCTTTTTCCCCGTGTTTGGCCCATAAGCCTATAAACACTTCCTATCCATGTCCCTCGAATATAGTGCTGGCATAAATGTATCTTGAATGTTTCCCCTGTCCCTGCTTCTACCACTTCCTCTGGCAGAACATGCTGTATACCCACTACCTACCATGTGAAGAAGGTGCCCCTCAGATCACTTATAAATCTTTCTCCACTTACCTAAATCTGCATCCTCGAGTTTTAGATTCTGTTACCCTGGGAATATGTGTGACAATTTACCAATGACTATATGGCTACATTTTTTAAAAATTAGACATACAGCACGGTACAGGTCATTTCGGCCCACGAATCCATGGCCCAATTTACACACAAATAACCTACACCTCCAGTACAATTCAAACAGTGGGAGGAAACTGGACACCCTACCCTGGGGAAAACACGCATGGACATGATGAGAACGTAAAGACTCCTTACAGACAGCGTGAGATTCAAACCCCGGTCCCGATCGCTGGCTCTATAAAGCCATTGCTCCCACCACTACCCCAACCTTGCCTCCCATTTATGACGACTATTTATAATGATCACTATGTCAACATCAACTGGTGCAAACTTGATGGGTTAGACATCGAACATTGCAGCACAGTACAGGATCTTCAGCCCTGGAAGTTGTGTTGACTTATGTAAATCTACTCTAAACAAACTAATCCTACCTCTCACACAAAGCCCTCTATTGTTTTCTTACATCCATGTTCCTGTATATGATACTTTTGGATATCCCTATTGTACCAGCATTCACCACTATCCCCAGCAATGCATTGCAGGCGACTCCACTCTGTGTAAAAAATATTCTGGCATCTACTCTAAAATTTCCTTCATTCACCTTCAACAGATCTCCTCTGGTATTTGGTGTGGGCACCCCTAAGGAAATGGTGCTAGCTGTTGACTGGGTTCTTTTAGTGCCACAAGGAAATAGGAACATATTGGAATTGAGTGTGCCTGCTTCAGGAATGTGAATGATGTGGCTTGCATCACACTAATTATTGAGTGCAATTAGAGTATCTGTATTTGAGATGTTGGCCTAGACATTGGTTTGCTTGTCCTTCAAGTTAACTTGCAGGATTTTTTTCAAAGGCATTGTTAGTATATATTTTTTCCAGTGCCTCTATTCCAAATCATCAGATCTCAGAAACATATTGCAGAGCAGACTCAATGCAGAGCAGTGGACCATGAGCTTTGTGCCAGAGATACAATACACAAACATGCAGGAAAATCTCAGCAGGTCACGCAGCACGTAAAGGAAGTAACGGGTAGCTAACGTTTGGGGCCTGAGCCAAATACCTGATGAAGGGTCGAGGCTCGAATTGTTGGTTTCCCTTTACTTCCCATGGATGCTGCGGGACCTCCAGCACTTCTGTGTATTACACCTGACATCTTCATCTGACTCCGCCCATCTTCAGATGACCTTTTCTTCTTATTTGACCCGAGGCTGAACTATCACAGTAGCCTGCCATCTTGAAAATGCCACATTTATTCCAATAATCCTTTTCCCTCCTTCAGCTCTTCCACGTGCTGACTTTTCCCCCATGAGAGATTATTTTGCATCTTGATGTTTTTTGTGATACCTTGCAAACGCCTAATGAAAATCCAAATCTCATACATTTTCTCTCTCCTGCCAGCTATGACCCATAAAAATATGAATTATTCTTTCAGAAAATCATATTATGAATTCATAAATAGCCTGCTGCCACTTCCTTAACAGAGAATTCCTGTTTTCTCAAGAACCGATCTGAGGCCAGCTGGCATTGCATCGCCCATTTCTCATTTCCCTCTTCCATCAACAGCATTATGGCAGTTGTTCCTTGCCAATCCAAGCAAGCTGTTCCTGTATCAAAAGAATTTTGGAATATCAATTCCAGTAGATACACTGGGATAGAAATTCAACTTCTGTTGAAGGCACTAAATATGTAGAATAGTCATGGCATGGTCATTGAAGTCAAGAAGCAATTCGAAGTGAATTTTAGACACAGAATTTTTCATGTATATACAGCTACATCAAGCAATGAAGACCAATGGGTTGGAAATATGAAGAGGTTCAGGCAGGACATGCCTGAAGGAAAGAAACATTCAAAGTTTTATTTCATTTTGGGGAATGTGGCATGATGGCATAGGAGAGAGATGTGTTGAAACATCTTTCCCAGCATATTTGAATGAAAGCCCATTTGGAAGTGACTTAAAAATACATCCAAGTTAATAACCTGTGATTTAACAAGTACTCGGTTACAGCTATGAAGAAAACAAGAGCTCAAACTATGAAAAAACCTACTTTAAGAACCATCAGTAAGTTTGGAAGAAGTTCGGCCTACCTTAGAAGCGGAGCCTGTGACCACGATTATTCCTTCCTCCCACCGTGGAGAGCATTGACCACCGGCAGCGTTGTCGGTAGCACCGGCACCTGGACTGAGGAGCCCCAGGAAAGATGGTGTCCGGATCTTCTCTCCTGAAGCAGATGAGACAATGTGCATGCGTGCCGCGGTGCTCTTGCGCACTATAATCCCAAGGTGGGGGGGGCCTGCTACTCGTTGCTCCAGTGAATCAGGATCAACTGAGAATAGGCCCCATACCCGAGAGGAGGGGGGAAAAGGAGCTGAGGAGACAGAGAAGAAACTGAAAGGGGAGGGGATCCAACCACATGGACATAGCTCTGGGGAAGAGCTGATCAGTGATCCAGAAGAAGAAGTGCCTGAAAAGTTTAAGACTGGTCAGGGTAGGCCATTTACTGAATATAAAGATTACTTTGATGGTCAGTTTCAAATTATATTACATGTCAGTGGGTTTTAACTCCGTTAATCAACAACTGGCTAGTAGAAGAGATGATATGTCTACTGTTAAGGCTGAAATGGTGAAACATGCAAAGATGGTGGATAAAGTGCAAGAAAAGGTAAAAAAGATGGATGATAAATTGGAGGATTGTGTTAAATTGATTGGCCAATATCAAGAAAAATTTGATATATATGACGATTCTTTTATGGGATGTTGAGTCGATAAGGAAGATTTATTGAAAAGAAAATCGATACCTTGGAGATTCAAAGCTGTAGGAATAATGTGAAGATAGTTGGACTAGAGGAGTTTGAAGGTCCCAATCAAGTAAAACCTTTCTGTGAATAGATACCAAAGGATTTGGGCACTGAAATGTTTACAGAGGGGTTGGAATTGGACAGAGTACATGGATCCTTAAGTCTCTTACACTCCTCTATCTGCTTCGGAACTCTGGTTCTCATCCCCCCGCAAATTTAATTTAAACCCACTGGAACAGCACTAGCAAACCTTCCTGCAAGGATATTAGTCCCCTTCCAGTTCAGATGCAAACCATCAGAACAGGTCAGACCTTCAGTGGAAGAGACCCCAATAATCCAGAAACCTGAAGCCCTCCCTCCTACACCATGTCTTTAGCCAGTGTAAGCTGAATTATCCTCCTATTTCTAACCTCAGTAGCAGGTGGTACAGGAAGTAATCCCAAGATCATTACCCTGGAGTTCCTGACCTTCAACCTAGTGCCTAACTCTGTGAACTCCCCTTGCAGGACCACCTCACCCTTCCTACCCACGTTATTGGTCACAACATGGACCACAACATCTGGCTGCCCACCCTCCCTCCTGAGAATGCCATGAACTTCTCTTTTTTTCCCCCTCCTTTTTTTTCCCCTTCTCCCTTTTCTTCCCTTCTTTAGTTCTTATACATTATTTTTACATCTTTATATGTAGTTTGTCATCATTCTTTGTTCTTGTTACATCTCTTCATCTCTCTTTCTGTCCTGCAGGCGTTCTGCAAATTCTCATGCTTTCTCCGGATCTGAGAACAGTCTATTTTGCTGCCCCAGGATAACTATTTTAAGCACCGCTGGATATCTTAACATAAATTTATAGCCTTTTTTCGATAGGATCGATTTTGCTATGTTAAACTCCTTCCTCTTCTTTAGGAGTTCAAAACTTATGTCTGGGTAAAAAAAAAATTGACACTTGTACTCCAATGGTTTTTTGTCTTCTCTAATTTTATTCCTTGCCTTCTCCAATATATTTTCTCTTGTCGTGTATCTCAGAAATTTTACTAAAACAGATCTTGGTTTTTGTTGTGACTGTGGTTTCGGGGCTAGGTTTCTGTGTGCCCTTTCTATTTCCATTCCTTTCTGTATTTCTGACATTCCCAGGTCTTTTGGGATCCATGCTTTTATAAATTCTTTCATATTTTTGCCGCCTTCATCTTCCTTAAGGCCCACTATCTTTATATTGTTTCGCTGACTATCGTTTTCCATTATATCCATCTTCTGAGCTAACAACTCCTGTGATTTTTTGTCACTTTCTTCCAATTTTCTTTTTAAGTCATTCACTTCCATTTCTACAGCCATTACACATTCTTCCACATTTTCTAATCCTTTCCCTACATCTCTTATGACCAGCTCTATTCTACTCACTTTTTCTTCTGTACTTTTCATTTTACTTTTCATTTCACTGAATTCTAGTGTCAACCATTCTTTTAATGCTTTCTTTCTTGAAAGAAAATTTTATCTATGAACTGTCCATTCATTTTACTTCCTATTCCTCTGTGCAGAGCTTGGTCTTCTTCTTCTTCTTCTTCTTCTGTGTCTGCTCTTGGGTTTGTGTCTTCTACTTTTCTTCCTTGTATCTATGTCTCTTCTGACTTTCTTGTTGAGCTGCTTGCCTCAGTTTGTTGGGCGTTTTGTTTCATGGCTTCTTGATGTTGGTCCTCTTCTTCTGGGCTAGTCATCTGTTGCCCTTCCTGTTGCTCTTTTTCTTTCTTATCACTCCCTTTCCCATTGCTTTCCTCTTCTTCCAGCTAAGAGCCCTGCTGTCGAGCATCTCTCAGCTGGTCGCGCTGTGTAGGTTCACTACACAGTTGGGCCCCCCTCCCGCTGGTGTTTTCCTTTTCCTCTGTTTAACTCAGTGAGCCATTTTTGCAGTTGTGACCCTGCGGGGTCTCCACTAACCTCAGGGAGTGAGCTCCTCTGTCCACGGCGGGTCCCTGCTTCTTCATGCAGGTGAGGCCTTCTCCTTTCTCTTCTGGCATCTTTCCTTCTTTTTTTCCTGTTGTTTTTGGTTTTTCCTTCTTAGGTGCCGTTTTCTTTCTTTTTTCCACACCTTTATCTTTTATTTGTAGTGTTTTGTGTTTCTTGGCTTTGCATTTTCTTCACATTTTCTTCTTTTCTGGAGAGGGCTGGTATTCTCCTACCAGCTACTCCATCACGTGACTCCGATCAATATGCCATGAACTTGATCTGAGATATCTCATACTCTGGCACCAGGGAAGCAAAATACCATTCAGGATAATTGTTCTCTTCTGCAGAACCTCAACTATGGAATCCCCTATCACTACAGCTCACCTCTTCTCTCTTCTTAGCCACAGGATCTGATCTCCATGGCTTGTCCCTGGTACGTCGCCCCCCCCCCCCCCAAAGTATCCAAAATGGTATGCTTGTTATTGAGGGGTACTGCCTGTCTGTTCCCTTTCCCTCTCCTGACTGTCACCCATCTACCCTCCTCTTGCCTCCTAGATGTGATAGTGTCCCTCCCAAATGATCCGCAGTTCATCCAACTCCTGCTCCATTTCCTTAACTAGGTTTGTCAGGAGCTGCAACTGGATGCTCTTCTCATAGATGAAATAAGCAGGGATACTGCTGGCTTCCCTGATGACCCATATGTTGCAAGAGGAGCATTCCCCTGCCTTGGCTGCCATTCCCATGGTCTATGACTAGATGAGCAAAATACATGGCATTGAGAAAACCTGCCCCTACCTGTGCCTATCTGTTGAATCATGTTTGTTCCTTGAATAGGATGACCCTTTCTGACTTCAACTCCGATTATTTCTCGGATCTTACCTGTTCTCGCCAAAGCCTTTTGAGCCAGAGCCTTACCACTCTGACTCAGCCCACTCCAATAATGACTGCTCCCTCCTTTGTCTTCAACTGTTGAATTCCATTGCCCAATCAACTGCTTTCTGCTGAGTCTATCCTTTTTCAACCTCTTTGTCTTCAACTGTTGAACTCGATTGCCCTATTCAATGACAACAACCAAAAGAAAGTTAGAACCCACTGACACAATGACTAGTTTAGAAATAGCATCTAATATGCAACAAGTGATTGGAATGTCCCAACAATTTCTCATGAGAAATCTCTCCTCGCTTTTCATTCATTTCATGAACCTTTAAGCATGGGAACATGCAATTTTCTCCAAAATGATCCATAATGTCTGATCAGACAGGAGAATCAAGTTGTGTAAATAAAAAAATTGTCAGAAGAACTCATTAGGTCAAGCAGCATCTGTGGGGGGGATAAAGGAGAAATTCTGAAGGAAACCCGATGGCTTTGAATGCTCTACATTTTGGTATCTACAGCCCCAAATATCTCTAGTTCTATTTTCCCCACACAGCCTTCCTCTGACAGATTGTTTGTTTTGCTTCTGTGACAGAGTATATAGATATGTCTTTTGGGAGATAAATTGGGAAAGGTTTGTTAGAGTAGGTCACATACAAACACTTTAAAACAGATCTTATTTGAAATACTGGAGCTCTGCTCATGCTAGACATATCGGGGCCTCACAGCTTTTGCAAGAGCTTTGAAGAGTGCTCAAGAGACTTCACTAATGGATTGTTGTTCACAAAAGGCAACAGATGAAATAGTTTGTCTGAGCTGCTTCTGTCTGGAGCTGTTGTAAGAGGATCATGTGGTTTTGCAAGCAGAGAGAGTCAAACAGGCTTTCTCTCAGAGAGAAAGTGGGAGAGGGAGAGAGACGCAAAGATCATGTACAGCGTTACAGCCAGCAGACAGCAGCTGGGACAGGAACAGGTCAAGTTGGCAAGCTTATGGAAATCCCCCTATTCTGGAAGATGGCCTGGTCAAAGCCCTTGTGGTTCATGCAAGAGGAGAGGACTGGCTGTCTAATGTTTCACTTCGAATAAGGGAAGCAAAAAGGTACTCTGTGGTAACCTGAAAGAAAGAGGTTATCATCTGGAGAACCCAGAAGGGGAAAGCTTTGTCAGCAAGACACTGGAGTGGCTGATGGAAATACATCAGTTGAGAATGTCCTAGAAAAACAAATCTCTCTCTGAAAGCCGACAAGAACCTTCCTGAGCGGTAACCTTTCAAGCACCAAAGCCTGGGTAAACTTTATAAATGTTAAATTCTCTGCACAGTATAAGAATTGCCTGCAAACAGTGAACTTGGAGGAATGAGAAGTGAGATTGGATTGTGAACCAAAGAACTTTTCTGAACTTACACACACGTGCGCTTAGAATTAGAAGGGGGTTAAGTTAGGTTAAGTAAGTCAATAGTGATAAGTTAAAGTTTGATTCTATTTTTATGTTTAAAGATAATTAAAAGGAACTTTTGATTAATTAACCATTTGTCTTGGTGAATATCTATTGCTGCTTGGTTTTGGGGTCCTTTGAGCTCAAAACACATGAAATTCCAGCATCTTCAGTCTCCTGTGTCTCCAGAACTACATGGCATGCCTGCATCCCAACAAAATAACAGTATAACAGACATTCTATTTGCACTGAGGGCTTCTAGGTTGCTTTAACATGCTCTTACCAGACTGTTGCCTCAATTGCAGTACATGTGTAATGAAGAAAGGTTGACCAAGCCAGAGCGCTTCTCTTTTGAGCGATGGAGGATGAGAGGTGACTTAATGGAAGTATGTAAAATTCAAGATTAAATTTATTATTGTAATGTCATATTGCATGAAATTTATTTTTGCCTGCTGCAAGGTAGACAGATTTGTCCCTGGCAGAAATTGCCTAAGCTCACGTTACATTTCTTACAGTTAGACTTACAGTCAGTGAAACAAAACCAAAAAAAGAGACCCCCCCCCCCCCCCACCGAGTCACTGAATGACCGTAGATTGTCCTCCAACACTTTGGCAGCTCCCCAGCCACACAGAGTCCACACCAAACCATTGGCAACCCAAGCTCCAGATCCAAACCTCCAAAGATCCCGTCAGGGACCCTTCGGCACTCTCGGCACCCCCTTGCATCCCGGTTCTGATGCCTGGTTTACCTCCATCCAGTTCGAGCTAGTCTCCAGCAGTCTCAAAGCCAAGCGTGAGTCTCCCAACAGCAGTCTCCAGCACCCCACAGCTTCCTTAGATTCCTCTCTTTGAGTGACCAGCAGCCTGTTTCATGCACTGGCTTATGAGAAGCATAGAAAGTTGAAACAGCCAAAATCTTTTTTTTTTTTTCCCCCCAGGGCAGAAATGAGTGCTTAAGGTGAGTAGAGGAAAGTTTAGGGGAGATGGTAGAAGTAAGTTTTTTTTGTGTCAGACCTGGGAATGCATTGCCAGGGTTGGTGTTCGATATTTGAACAGCAAGGATATTTAAGACTCTTAGGTTTGCACAGAAAAGTAGAGACGTATGGGCTGTGAGATGGGGTAGGGTGAGTTTGTTGATGGAATTGGTTTACATAGGCTAACATTGTAGGCTGATGAACCTGTACTATGCTATGTTCTGTGTTGTTTCATAAACTAGATTCAAGGTTCCTTTATTTTCAAGTCTACAAAATGTATTTTCCTTTATTTGATCACAAGCACACAAAAGATGCCAAAAGTCCAGCGACGCCTCTATCAAGACAAGAAAGGGAAGAAAAAGAGAGTCCCTTCAGAGGCATAGAGAATCAGTGGATTTCCTGTCTCCTTTGATGGCACCATCAACTCCCACAACTTCTGTGGCCATGCGGCCTCCTGACCGTTCCAGTGGCGAACCCAAGCTTGAGGGATCCAAGTTACCCTACATGGCCCCTGGCTCCGAACCCCTTGACCCAAATTAGAAGCTGTCGGGTCTCGATCCACCCTCATGAATCTTGGCCCTGATACCTGTTTCCAACTACCAGCCCACGGTGTAGTGTCAGCCACCAAGCTGATACGCCCCCCCCCCCCCACCCCTACTCAAGCCTGCAACTCTCATGGTCTGTGCCGCAGTGAATGAGCTCCAGTCTTTTGGGCGTAGATGTCCCTGGTCTTTGGTGTAAAGAGAACCACTACCAGCCCATTCCACAGACAGTTTGGACAGGTAGCATGATTGGACAGGCTGGAAGTAGGACCCTGCGGAAGAGTACTGAAAGCCATGTCTTTGGCTATCCTGAGTTGGTACCAGCCATTATAACGGCTGCAGCAGTGCCATCATTTTTCTGATTAATGAGTTTAATCTACTGAAACAGGCCCTTTGGCCCAACTTTCCCAGACTGACTAAATTCCCTACCTAGGCTAATCCCATTTGCCTGCATTCATTTTACATCCTTCTCTCTCTTTGGATTCATATTTGTTTTGTCTCAGCACAGTTACAAAGACATTGCAATTCTGTCAGAAGAATGGTCAAAAAGGAATAATCTTACTTGCTGTGCCTCCAGGAAGTTTCAGAGAGTTGCAAAGAAATATGTACTTGCAGCGGGCCAAGTACTGCGTTACGTAGTGGGCCGACTCACTGCCCGTGCAGCTGGGCAAACAGCCGTGCAATGCCGCGGGCTGAATCATAGTGCACAGGGCTGTTAGGGACTGACCTATAAGGTGGCGCGGGACTCCCTTCATCTCCACTTAAAGCCCCGTGCTCTTTGCGTGCATTGCAGGGACATGATGATGTCACTTCCAGTCCAGAGAGGGAAATCTGAATAAACGTCATTCCTGACTAACTATTGTAAGATTCAGCCGAAGCTCAAACCCACAATGCAGTTAACGCTGAAGGTATTCACCTGCCCCCTTTCTGGGCTCACCAGCCTCGCGTATGGTTCAACCTCCTTGGCATAACCGCTGAAGACGTTAAGTTTTGGCATGTCGTTGAAGTGCTGAACTGCAGCTAAAGTGAGCAAATTTATTGGCCACCTTCCGGCAGAAAACTAGTGCACCAGGTTCCGGCAGTTCCTCATGGACACCTTGGAATTGACCAGGCATGAACGTGGCTCTTGAATATGGAAGGTCTGGGCAAACAAAATCCATCTGATTTCATGAACAGAATGCTCACACTAGCAGATGGCCATTCCAATTGCTTTCTCTATGAAACCCTATTCCTGGTGAAGCGCCCAGGGCGCATCTCCATACCGATGGTGAACATGGATTTCAGTTGTTCCCATTGCATAGCCCGGGATGCTGATAGACTCCACCATACACAAAGGCGAGTCCGCCTGTATACAGCCCGTGTTCTCTGCAGAGAAAGCTCCCATGCCCTGCATACCGGTCATAGCTGCAGTCTAAACAAAGAGGGACGAATGTACTGACAAGTGCTGAGAATGGTGTTTTTACCATTGCTGGTGGGGAAAAAGTGCCCACAGATACGTGCCCCCATGTACCTGCAATGTCAGTGGTGCTGAGACTGAAACTTCATCAGGAAATGACAAAGCCAGCCACCAGTAGTGGCCTCGGCGGCTGGCACAAGCACTGGCCTCCTTTATCTCCAAGACAAAGCTTATGAGGGCAGATTTCTCGTAGACACAGGTGCCAAACTCAGTTTATTCCCATCCACATACTTTGAAAAAATGCATAAGCAGCAGGGAACCACCCTTCAAGCTGTGAACAGAATTTTCATCCCCAGCTTTGGCACTTGATACATCTAGATTAAGATAGGGAAGGCAGTGTTCCATTGGGATTTCATTTTGGCTTCCGTTGCACAACCCATCTTGGGTGCAGATTTCCTCCGGGCCCATGACCTACTCGTTGATGTTAAGTGAAGGAAGCTAGTCAATGCTACTACTTTCCAAACGTAACCTTTGACAAGCAACTCGGGGTACACGCCCTACGCACTGACACCTATGCTACCTTGCCCAATGAATTTCCCAGCGAGCTCACTCCTAAATTCAATGCCTCGAAAATGGCCCATGGTGTGGCCCATTACATCGACACCACGGGCCTGCTGATTTATGCAAGGGGTCGTCGTCTTCTGTCAGATAAACTGCAGCAGGCCAAGACCGAGTTTACTGCCATGGAGGAATTGGGTATCATTCGACATTCCAATAGCCCGTGGGCATCACGGTTACACATGATGCCCAAGAACACTGGTGGGTGGAGACCCTATGGCAACTACCACAAGCTCAACAATATAACTATGCCCGACAGATATCCTATTCTGCATATCCAAGATCTCACTTCCTGCCTCCACAATTGCCGTGTCTTTTCCAAGGTTGACCTCGACAAGGGATATCATCAAATCCCAGTCCATCTGGAAGACTTTTTCAAAACAGTGATTATTACTCCTTTTAGGCTTTTTGAATTCCTCAGGATGCCATTTGGATTGAAAAACTTCACTCAAACATTTCAGTGGATTATGGACACCATTGGCAGGGATTTAGAATTTGCATACATGTACTTAGACAATATCCTCATCACAGGTCAAGATGAGCAAGAGCACCAATGACATTCATGTTGCCTATTCCTGTGGCTGGATGAATTCAGAATTACCATCAACCCTGCCAAATGCCGGTTTAGTAGAGCAACCAAGAGTGACTACTGATTTCCTGGGGCACAAGGTCACGGCAGAAGGTGTGTTTCCTTTATCCACCAAAGTGGACACTGTTCGTGCTTTCCCAAAACTTACCATGGTTAAGGGAGTGCAGAAATTTTTGGGGATGGTGAATTTCTATCACCGTTTCATTCCCGTAGCCACCAACATTCTTGGCCCGCTATTTCAATTCCTAACCATAAAGCGCAAGGAAGTTACTTGGACCACAGACAGGGAGTCAGCATTCACAGTTGCCAAAGACGCTCTGGCCAATGCAGCAATGCTGGCACATCCTAATCTCACCACCACCCTGATGCTCACCACAGACGCCTCTGATAGAATAGTGGGTGCAGATCTCAAACAGTTTGTCAACAGTCAGTGGCAACCCCTAGTTTTCTTTAGCTGCCATCTATGGCCACTGAAGATCAAGAGCTGTGGGCATTGTACCTGGCAACACAATACTTCCAGTATGTTTGGGAGGGCCACCATTTCACCGCTTTCATGGATCACAAGCCACTCACTTTTGCATTTAGCAAGATATCGGACCTGTGGTTGGCAAGGCAGCAGCGCCACTTGTCGAACATTTCTGAGTCCACTACGGATGTGCACCATATGTCGGGATAAAAACAATCTAGTCGCTGCTGCATTGTCCATACTGGCAGTGCATCATATCCAAGGTGACCTGGATATCTCTGACTTGGCGAGAGCACAGGCTGTTGATTCAAATGTTCAGGCAAAAGGAACTGCAATCACAAGCCTGGACCTACAACATGTGGCACCACAGACAGGTAGACCAAGTCTGCACTGTGATATGTCTATGGGCTGCCTCAGGCCGGTAGTCCCTGCACCTTGGAGACAGTGCCTTTTTGACAAGGTTCACAACTTGTACCAATACCTCCATCAGAGTCAATGTCAAGCTCATAGCAAACAAAGAAAGATGTCTCACAGTGGGCCCGGACGAGTACCCACTGCCAAACTTCCAAAATATAACATCACACCAAGGCACCTCTCCAGTCTTTCCCAGAATTGCGCTGACATTTGAGCATATGCATGTAGACCTAGTCAGACCATAGAACATGAGGTACATCCTCACAGTTATAGACCAATTCATGTGATGGCCTGAAGCCATCCCATTGCCATCCAGCGATGCTGAGACATGTACCATATCGTTCATTGCCAACTGGATCTCAAGATTCAGAGTTCCTACACACGTCAACTCAGAACATGGAGCACAATTCACCTTCACGACATGGAATGCCCTTGACCATGCTTTGGTGGCAACACCTCACTACAGCGTACCACCCACACCCCACTAGTCTAGTGGAACGTTTCGACCGGCAACTCAAGGCTGCACTCAAAGCCTGACTCATAGGGCTAAATTGGGTAGACGAGTTGCCATAGATTCTGCTGGGAGTACACACCACCCCAAAGGAAGAAATGTCAGCATC
The DNA here is from genome assembly GCF_036971445.1 of Narcine bancroftii. NCBI lineage: Eukaryota > Metazoa > Chordata > Chondrichthyes > Torpediniformes > Narcinidae > Narcine > Narcine bancroftii. The sequence continues at coordinate 460,718,359 of NC_091469.1, forward strand.
AACCAAAGAGATGGTTTATGGTTCAGTTCTATTGGTTCCAGGTGATATTCTCTTCTTGTATGACTACTGCCCTTCCAGTTTAGATGTTCTTCAGCATCTTCGACAATACATCGTGATGAGAAAGCAGATTCCAACTAAATGGCATGGACACTCCAAACAGCATGTGCCTCCAGCCGTCCTCGACACTGACTTTATCTTCGTACACAGATAAGCCCCATGAAATCCATTGCAACGGTTGTATGATGGCCATTTCCATGTGACTAAAAGGGATGGGGTTGTGTACACTTTAGATATTGGGGGACATTCTGAACTGTTTATCATGGACAGACTCAAACCGGCACATTTGGACACAGACCACAGCTCAGGAGATGAGGGTGACCACTGAAGGCATGCACACTTTGTTCATCTCCTTTGGGCAAGGTGGTGTAGTGGGCTGAGTGACCGTGTAACATAGTGGGTTGAACTGCCACTCGCCTAATCGCTGCTTGTACAGCTGGCCAAATGGCCGTGCAACGACATGGGCTTGATCGCTGCTGGTGGAGCTGACGAATGGCTGTGCAATAACTGTGCAGGGTGGTTAGGGACTGACCCATAAGATGATGTGGGACAGCCATCATCTCCACTTAAAGCTACGGACTCTTCACGTGCGTCACAGAGATGTGATGATGTCACTTCTGGTCCCAGGTGTCGAGGCCAGAAGTGACTTAAAAAATAGAGGTCATTCCTGACTAACTACTGCTGCAGCAGACACCACATGCTCACATTTGCAGACAAATGACTTCAAACCAAAACGGTTTTGAAATAGTCATTAAAAATAGTTTGGTTAGCTTCATTGCTTTTCATTGGGAATGGTTAAACCACTCAGTTTCTAAAGAAAGGAAATTATTTAATTGAAAAACAATTTTTGGAATTAGATTAGGACCATTATTAAAAGAGTAGAATTAGTAATTATGAAAAAAATGATCACAGATGTGTTTTGAGAATCTCACCACTGTTCTACGCACAGTAGTTGTGCTAACATTCAATTAAAGTTTTGCCTTCAATACACCATACTATTCCATGGAAGTGTGGAGCACCCTGGAGAGTACATTAAGGAAAGAACTCCCTCCTTGCAATTGGACCACCTTGATGTACCCCTGAGAAAATCTGGTTGCCCTATTACAGGAAGGATGTGGAGGGTACAAGAGGGTACAAGGAAGATTTAACAGGATGCTACCAGGAAATTAGAACATGAGTAATGGGGCAGGTTTAGACAAACTTGGATTACATTTAGTTTCTTTTAGAGCCCAGCTTCTCTGGAGCATCAGAGCCTGAGAGAAGACTTGATGGAAATTCATAAAATTGTGAATGAACAGATGTCTCCCTGAAAAGGGTAGAGAATTATTCTCATTGCAAAGTGATCACAGAACGAAGATGATCAATTAAAAAGTGACATCAATAAAAGATTTGACAGAGCGAGTGGTTAGATTTACTGACGGGGAGGAGGAGAGGTGGAGGCAGGTTCTATTTTGTTAGTCAAAAAAAAACAGTATATGTGCTTGAAAGTAAACAAAAAAAATCTTTGGAGAGGAGGAAAAGTGGAAAAACTTAATGTCTTTTACCTGGAGACAGTGAGAAACCTTTCTGTTAATTTTGTGATTCTCGATCTTACAGACAAATAAAGAAGTGCGGAGAGGCAAATCTTAATGAGATATATATATTTTGTGTGTGTGTGGTGCGTTTCACACACTCAATGCCGTTATAGTTAAGACTGCTTTATTGCTCTCCCTGTTATTGCTTACATATGCTCAGTTTCCCACTGCTGCGCCCGGTTTCCCGCTGTTGCCAGTGGAAGTGATGTCAGCAGCGTTCCAGCCCACTGATTCATCAGCATTCCCACTGCACGGGCTGTCAGCTGGGAATAAAGGCCATTAGCCTGGGTGGGCTTTGCGAGATCACTGTGTTCATCCACCATTTTGTGTATCGGGTGGCCTCCCTGTTACTGGACCGCTGCACGAAACCCCCTCCCCCTCCAAGAACCAGCGATCCGGGTGCTGTCCTTTGATTTGGGCTGCATCACGGGGCTGCACGGTGACTGGTTGGCTAGTGTCCATGAGTACTGATTTGAGGTGGTCGATAGTGAACATCTCCTCCTGACTGCCAATGTTGAGGACACATGTGGATCCCTTGTGTCTGGTCACTCAGTAAGGCCCCTCATACGGTCACTGCAGAAATGTGTGGTGTGCTCCCATCACATAAAGATGAGTTTACATATATTTAGATCTTTTGGGATGATTGTTTTGGATTGGCCATATGGCGAAGGTTGTGTCAGGGCTAAATTGCCTAGTCATTCCCTTTGTTTTTCCATTATAACTACTGATGGTTCTTCTGTGTCCTTGGCAGCAGCCAAGAGCTCCCCTGCGATGACTAAAGGTACGCCATATACTATTTCCGCCACCGAGGCATTAAAGTCCTCTTTTGGTGCTGTGTGGTGAATTTTATAAATTTTTTTGATGATCAGGAATTGTTTGAAAAGCCTGCTGAGACACAAATTGTCAAAGGAAATCAGTTAAATTTTCACATGGATTAAAAGCCATTTGAATCGGTATATGGAGCTCAAAAATGGTGATGTTGCTGAAGCTGCTTTTAATGACATCACTTCTGCTGGAACAGGAATGGGAGAATGGAGACAGAGCACTGTTCCGAAGAGTTGAACCGCATGGTCCTAAACTGGTGCTCTGCGCAGGGTTAGAGTGGCCCGTTAAAGGAGCTGATGGTGCTTGCGAGTAAAACTGCAGCGGCAGAGGTCTGCATCCAAGATGGTAGTACCTGCACTCAGCAGCGGCCACGAGGGATTGAAGACTGCAGGGAAACAGTGGACTAGAGCAGGGCACCAGTAATGAGAAGAGCAAGCCCCAGTTGAGAAGAAGGAGAGGAGACGACCCTACAAGGAGTGTCACCACAGATGACCAGAAAGGATCTCAGCGTCTGAAGGACCCGTACAGTCTGCGGGGACCTGGAGACTGGCTCCTGGGAACTAGGTAATCGGAGCTGTGGTTTGAGAGGGTGCTGAGGGCAAGAAAATGCTCCAGAAAGGGCTTGGACACTGGTCTTGGTGATCGGACTGGAGCTTTGGATCTGGAGCTTGGACTCCCAATAGTTTGAACAGAAGTATGTAAGGCTGCAGATTCAGCAGGAGGCAAATCCACAGACATTTTTTTTTTCTCAAGGGATTCTCCTTTCCTTTTCTTTGCCTCTCGCTGTAATGAGTGCTGGGCGACACTAATGGTGATTCTTTGTCGGCTCTAATGCGGGCAGAAAGGTGGAGAAATGAGTTGCTCAGTGTCAGAACAGCAACCTCTCGGCCAATGTCAGTCAGACTTATGGAGTGAGGAAAAGAATTAACTATCCTGCCGCACCAATGGTGCTGAAAAGGAGATAGACAACTTCAGAATCAGAGGAGTAAATATCTCCAACCGCCTGTCCTGGACCAGGGATGATGAAGCCAACAAGATGCCTGAGGAAATTTGGTACATGGCTGGTGTCCTTCATGGAATGGGATCTCTTCCCACCGTTAAAAATGTATGAGGTTGTAGGTTAATTGAGTGGAATGAACTCATTGGCCAGAAGTGCCCGTTACCATGCTGTATGTCGAAGTTATATTTTTTAATAAATAATAAATTTAAAGTGCAGAGAATTGTAAACACAGCTTAAACCAATGGTTCTCCACCTGTTTCTTTCCTCTCACCTACCTCTTTAAATATTCTCTTTGCCATAGGTGATCTGTGATTAGTAAGGGATTGCTTAAGGTGGTATGTTGTTGGAAAGAAAAAGTTGGAAAACCACTGTTTTAATCATATAACCATGTAACAATTACAGCACTGAAAAAGGCCATTTTGGCCCTTCTTGTCTACACCAAACCAAGCACTCTCCTCTAGTCCCACCTACCTGCACCCTCCATTCCCCTCCCATCCATATATCTATCCAATTTTTCCTTAAATGACAAATTGGATCCTGCCGCCACTACTTCTCCCGGAAGTTCATTCCACACAGCCACCACTCTCTGAGTGAAAAAGCCCCCCCTTATTTTACTTCTAAAATTTTGTCCCTTAACTCTTAACTCGTTAAGAAAGATTGTTTCAATCTTTCCTACTCTCAATGGAACAAGCTTATCCACATCAACTCTATCTATCCCGCTCATAATCTTAAAAACCTCTATCAAATCCCCGCTCGATCTTCTGCTGTCCAAAGGATAGAGACCTAATTTGCTCAATCTTTCTTTGTAATCTAGATGCTGAAACTCAGGTAATATTTTCATAAATCTTCTCTTCACTCTCTCTACCTTGTTGATATCCTTTAATTTGTCCCTCATTGACTCGTTATGTGCACGGTTTCATGACTCCAAAGGAAATGGGCCAATGACAATTTTTCGCAAGCAAAATATTTCAGTAACAATTGGGTCTAGAGCAGTGATTCTCAACCTTCCCTTCCCACTCACATCCAACCTTAAGCAATCCCTTACTCATCACAGAGCATCGATGGCATAGGGATTGCTTAAAGTGATATGTGAAAAGAAAAAGGTTAAGAACCATTGCTTTTAATCCTGTTCGAAGTTAGCAAAGTACATTGCCAAGATACAAGAGGGTTTATTGTCCCTGAATTCACAACAATGGAAACTGGTTAAGAGACAAGTGGTTATTTTGTTCAATGACCCATTATTATGTGATGAAATAAGATCAACATTGTCAATAAGGTAGAAAGAGTGCAGAGAGGACTTACCAGGACATTGCTGGGACTTGAACTAAGTTATAGAGTTAAAAATATTTCTAGTGAGGAATTGTGGGCTGGGTACAGGGTCACACACAGTTCACAGGGCATTTCTAGATAGACCATTAAACTCAGAAAGAGTGTTCATTTTTGAAGTCACAGTGTTTGGAAGAACAATACCATTATGGAACTGAAGTGTTCTTAATTAAAACTCAAGAAATGCTTAAAAGCAATTGTGTTTACACTCAACATTCTGCCAGCAGCTGTATCAATAAGCAGTTCTTCTCTAGAACTTTCTGGAATTGCAAACCACTTAAGCCTCTTTATTTGAACAGCTGCTATGAGCAAAGCACTCCTCTGGATGAATATTTGTACCCATCAACCCCAAAGTTTTACCACAAGATAAAGGAACAGAAGTAGGCTATTCAGCTCATCAAATCTGCTCCACATCTCCACCCTGAGCTAGTTCCAAATTCCAGACTTTTCCCCATATCCCTTGATACCCTGACTATCAATCTCCTCCTTAAACTCCCCCAATGATCAGGCCTCCATAGCTGTACATGGCAATGAATTCCATAAATCCATGGCCCTCTGGCTAAAGAAATTTCTCCTCATCTGTTTTAAATGGGTACCTTCTAATTCTGAGACTGTGCCCTCTTGTCCTGCATTCAACCCACTAAGAGAAACATCCTATTCACATCTACTCTGTCCAATCGTTTCAGCATTGGAAAGGTTTCTATGTGATCCCCTCTCATTCTTCTATACACCAATGAATACAGTCCAAGACCTGCTGAATTTTCCTCATATTTTAGCCCTTGCATTCCAGGAATCATCCTGGTAAACCTTCTCTGTAATCTCTCCAACAATGATTACATCCCTTCTAAGATAAGGGGCCCAAAACTGCACACAGTCCTCCAAATGAGGTCTCACCAGTGAACAATAGAGACTCATCAACACCTCTTTACTCTTAAACATTACTCCTCTTGAAATGAATGCCAATGTAGTGTTTGCTGTCTTTACTGCCGAGTCATGCAGAGGATATTGATTTTTGGAAAAGCATTTTCAATGCCTCTGCAATCTCCAAAACCATCTCCTTCAGAACTCATGGGTGCACCTCGTCCGATCTGGAAGACTTATTTATCTTTAGTCCATTTAGCTTACCAAGCATTATCTCTTCAGTGATCTTGACTGTACTGAAACCTTTGAATATCCGGTATATTGCTATGGTCTTCCTCAGTGAACTCATTTAGTTCCTCTGCCATCTTTGTTACCTATTATAATATCTCCAGCATAATTTTCTATCGGTCCTGTATCTCCCCTGTCTCTCTTTTCTCTTCATATATTTAAAAAACTCAGTATCCTTTTGTATGTTATTTGCCAACTTCCTTTCATAATTCTTTTCTCTTCTAATGACTTGCTTTGATTCTTTCTGTAACTTTTTAAAAGTTTCCCAGTCCTCTCTTTTCCCACTAATTTTTGCTTGCTTGTATGCCCTCCCTTTTGCTTTTATTTTAGCCTGAACCTCTCTTGTTAGCCATATTTGTGCCATTTTTCCATTCATAATATTTTTTCTTGGAATATATCTATCCTGCACTTTTCTATAGAAATATCATCCAATTCTGCTCTGCTGTCCCACCATCGAGCTTACTTTTCCAGTCAACTTGGGCCAGTTCCTTGCTGTAATTTCCTTTGTTCCATTGAAATAACGACAGACCTGTTATCAGCTTTGACACTTCATTTTTTTATATCATTGTTGATTCTTGGCCAGTACATCACCCTTGTGCTCTTTTCTTACACTTTTCAATTCCGAGATGTCCTCCATGGATCATTTTTACCATCTCTTTTCTCAGACTCTTTGGGATAAGGATTTTGCTTCCTTTGTAGATGATGTCTTCAACCACTGATAGTTCTGCCCTGCAGTTCCAGTGCTCTGAAACATCAGGTGAGCAGTCCTGCTTCAGGTTGGGCCATCCATCCAAGTTTTCTCAGTGTTTCATCTATGTTTGTCTCTGACTTTATGAGCTCCATTTTTGCAACTGATATGGATAGTTGCACTTGAGATCAAGTGCACAAAGCAATTCACATCCATTTTGGTGTTTATGGGCTTTCTCATATCAACAGCTCTAGACAACGTGTCTGTGGTGTACGTTAGTTTACCCGGAGTGTTTGCTACATTCAGTGTGTAGCGTTGCAACCTAATCATCATTCTTTGTATTCTAAGTGGACATTCAGTTAATGGCTTTTGGAACAATGCAATCAAGGGCTTATGGTCAGTCTCTACACTGATTGTTTGTCCTGACACAAACTGATGTTTCACAGGCGTATGTGATGCTGAGTTGCTCTTTTTCAATTTGAGCTTATCACGTTTCCGAGTGTGATGTCATTGAGCGTGATGCAAACACAATGGGTTGCCAGTCATCATATTTTTGCATAAAACTGCACCAATCCCACTATGTGATGCATCTGATGATATCTTGATGGGGCTCACTAGGTTGTAAAACCTCAGAACTGGTTCCTCTGTGAGCAGTTTCTTTAGTTCCCTCCATAACTTTTCATGCTCATGGTTCCACTCCTATTCAATGCTCTTTTATGTTAGTTTTCTAAATGGAGCCATCTTCTCTGAGAGGTTGGATATGAATCTACCCATATAGTTGACCTTTCCATTAAACGTCTGTACATCCTTTTTGCATTGTAGCCTTGGTATGTTCCCAATGGTGGACACATTTATAGGATTTGGTCTGATGCCCTCACTGCCAATAATATCTCCTATAAATATTAGTTCTGTCACCCCGAGCTGGCATTTCTCTCTATTCAGCATCAGGTTTGCTTTCCTTATTGTTTCCAGCACTTTCCTTAGTCTCTCATCATGCTCCATTCTCATGGTTCCCCATACTATGATGTCATCCATTGAGGTATCAACTCCATCCAGGTGCCCATAGACCATATGGATAGTTTTGTGATACACTTCAGGAGCTGAGGCAATTCCAAATGGTCACCTTAGGAATCTGTATCTGCCAAAAGGACTATTGAACATGTACAGTCTTGAACTTGCTTCATCCAATTTCAACTGCCAAGATCCTGATAATGCATCTAACTTGCTAAAAAAAACTTTGCATTTACAAGCTATGACATTTTTGTTCCATACATCTTTGGTCTGGCTCTAATCTTAAAAATAAGTCTCTGGTATTACATTAATTTGTACTCCAGTATCCAATTTAACTGAAATGTATATGTCATTCACTTTTAATCTCAACATCCAGTCTCTGTTTTCTTTCTTGTTTTCAGTCACATCATCTACATAGAATTCTTCTATCTCCCTTTCATCTACTGCATGAACCTTGCTTTGTTGCACTTGGTTCCTTCAGCAATGGGCCTAATGGTTGCTTTTGTTGCACATATTGCATGTTTTATCATATGCTGGACACTTTTTGGAAGATGTTGTGTATGGCATCAACAACATGGGTTTCAAATGTCCCTTTCATTTTTGTTTGCTTGCCACGTCTCTCTTTCTACTTTGGCACACTTCTTGTTTACTGCATCCATGTTGCAGCTAGTTTCACTGAACAGGTCTTTTGCCTGCACTTTTACAGTTTCTGTAGCTCTACAGAATGCTATGGCTTTTACCAGGTCTAGATTTTTCTCTCTTAGCAATCTTTCCCTTAGACTAATATCAGGAATGCCACACACAAATCTGTCTTTTATCAGCGAGTCAGTCAGCCCACCAAATTCACATGTTTTGATTCTGTTTCTCAATTCAGTCAATAGATTTTTTTTCTGTGTTCTGTATACATGAGAAAAATCTGTGCCTCTCAAACATCACATTACATTTAGATGTGCAGTATGCCTCAAACTGTTCCAATATATTTTGCAATTTCATTTTGTCTCCTTCAGTAGCAAATGTGAAGTTATTTTATATCTCCAGGGCTTCATCACCCACAACCTATAAGAAAACTGACACTTTTACTTTATCACTGCCACTAAATACAATCCACAATGCTGTTTGAATCTGTTCCAATTTTCAGCCACATTATTGGTCAGCTGAAGTTTTGCTGGTGGATCTAATCCTTCCATTTTTCACTGTTTAGTTTCTATTCACTAATCAGTTGCTGACTTTAGATTTTATCTTTTAAAGTATTTCCTTTTAATTTCCTTCATCCCATTACTGAGACCATGTTTCATCTTGTATTTGTCTGTGTGAGTCCTTTGATAACACATGGATGAAGGAAAAGGTTGTTTAAACCGCAACTATGAGGCATGCCAACCCCCATTACAGATCTCTCATACAGCAGTCTCTCTGTTTGTGTGAGCCCCCTCCAGGCAGCCAAGTATAATCAATCAGGAACTATGATCATTAAGACATTGCTAGTAGCAATGCAAACATGATCACTATCATTACACCTGGAGCTTGAGGTCCCCACTGCCACCACAGGGTGCCCAAGGTCACTGCTGCAAGCACCGGGAGCCTGAGGTCCATTGTTGCTGCCATCAAGAGCTTGAGGTCTGCTGTTGCTGCTGCCAGGAGCCTGAAGTCCACAGCAGCTACTGCTGGGAACCCAAGGTACGCTGCTGCCACCACCGGGACCCTGACATCCCCGATCAGTTCAGCTCCAGAAAAACATTCAGATAAATGATATTTCAGATATTCTCATTTATAACCACATAACCATATAACAATTTACAGTACAAAAACAGGCAATATCGGCCCTTCTAGTCCACACTGAATTTACATGAAACTCCACTAGTTCCACCTACCCACTTCCTTGCCCATAACCTTCCAAACCCCTCATATCCATGTACTCATCTAACCTCTTAAATATCAGAATTGACCCTGCCTCAACTACCTTTTCCAGAAGATCATTCCACTCAGCCACCACTCTCTGAGTGAAGAAACATCCTCTTATATTACTCCTAAAGTTTCCCCCCAACCCTTAACTTATGACCTCTTGTTCCAATCTCCCCTACCCTCAGGGAAAAGAGCCTATTCTCATCTACTCTATCTGTTAACCAATTTTAAATTTTTTTTTTAGATGACTGAGGATTTTGGAGAATCTGATTTCAGACAATCGGAGTTGTATTGTATGTATTAATTCAGAGAACATTTACTTTACAATTTTAAACATGCATTTATTTTCCTAGATTGTTTTTTGCCAGTTGCTTGAGGCTGCCTGTTGCTTGAATTCTAGAAGTAAGTGGATGTGTACCAAGCAAAAGGGCCATTTTATCTCAAGTGGTGTTGATCTTTTTGGTCTTGTTAGAATTTAACTTGTTCACGCTGGCACAGAGTTTGCCCTCAGATTCCTGACTTGTACCTTGCCTGTTCTGGGGGGCATGCTCTGAAGTCCCAAAGTGCCTTGCACTGAAGTTGATGAGAACTGTGTTCAGTCAGGGAATTACTTCGATCTGCCAACAGGATTTGGCCCCGTCTCCCCTGCACAGCAGTTCCATGCTGCCACCTGCTGGCTAATACCACATACACACCTGGAAGGGCAGAACAGCAGCATTCCTTCCAAAAGCAAAATGCTGCAGATAATGGAAATCTGAAATAGAGTAGGAAGCCCAGAAATTATTAAGCAGGTACAGAGAACACCCATTGGAAAGGAAAGAAAAGATGAACAGAAAATTGATCTCAAACACTGACCAAGCATCAGACTCCATCATTTGCAGTCTCATCACCCTTCAGCTTCTGTCTTCACTTTCGCATTCCACTCCCATCACCTGGCTCCATCTAACCTCACCTTCATCCTTATATTTCCATGCCTGCTTCCAGCTGTATCTACGCCCCTCCTTCTCCTTCACCTGGCTCTATCTGCCCATCATTCCGCATCCCTTTACCCATTACCTATCACCTTATATGGGCAGAACACTTTGCGGAGCAGTTATCGCAGTGCTGTTACACGGCCAGCAATTGGGATCAGGGTTCAAATTCCATACTGTCTGCAAGAAATTTGTATGTTCTCCCCATGTCTGCGCGGGTTTTCTCCAGGTGCTCCTGTTTTTTTTTAATCCCAATCTACAAGACGCACTGAGTGTTGTAGGTTACATGGATGTAATTAGGCGGAATGGCTCGTGGGCTGAAGCGGCCTGTTACTGCGTTGCATGTCTAAATTTAAATTTAAAGATGGAATTTAAATTTAAATTTATTATCTTGGTCTCACTCTTGCCCCTCTCATCTCCACCCTGGCTACCTTCCCTTTCCAGTTTCACACCTGATGCAGGGTCCTGACCCTGAACATCAACAAATGCTTTCCCTCTATACAGGCTACTCGATTTGCTGCGTCCCACATTTTTGCTCCAGATTGCAGCACCTATAGGTTCTTGTGTGTCCAAAATTGAACATTACCTCATTCAGGACTATTTTTTAAGTGCAGTTTTCCATGGAATGTTCTGAGGAGGAGTATGAACTAGGGACATAGAAATGTACAGAAAATTCTTAAGCCCCAGTTCCTTAGTCCCAGGAAACTGTTCTTCCAAACCTGTGGATGGTATTTATTGCTAAATAAAATATGGAAGAGCAGAATTGCTTGATAGCATGAAATCACCTAAAATATGTTATACATTTATAAAATTTACTTCAATTTTGGATTGCATAATAAAATATCAAAATCTCTTTCTGTCTCTCCGTCTCTCTCTGTCTATCTCTATATCTCTGTCTTGATCTGTCTCTCTCAAATCAATTTAATAATTTAGAGATGCAGGTTGTTAATATGCCCTTCCAGCCTAAGTACACCTATGTGACTTATGTACAACACCCGTATATCTTTGGAACATGGGAGGAAGCCGAGGCACCCTGAGGAAAGGTACTCAGAACTGAGAGAATGGCACAAACCCCTTACAGACAGTGGTGGATTCAAACCAAGGTCACAGATGCTGTGATAGCATCGTGTTAATCGCCGATCTGATTCGGTCAGAATGCAGATGCAGGATTATCCCTTTCAGTTTCACACTGGGGGACTTGTACACCAAGCACCGCACCGCTGATTAAAATGCAGAAGTTCATTCATGCATGAGATCTATTCCAGAGGCAAAACCAGTGCCTGTGGGGTAAATGTAAACACTTGGAAGGATTTCCACCTACCCTCATTCCGGAAGCCCGATCACTGACCGAGGATTTGTAGGGTTTAGGTCACTTTGGTGTGTTTAGTCTACAATACAGTCTGTATCATATTAGCACAGAGTCAACACAAATGGATTGATTCGGCCCTGAGCACTCATCACATCACCATGTCACTGATCTAAAAATAAAATTATTTTCCTTTAAAGTGAAAGGCAATGTTTTTGTTGAAGTGGAGGAAATGGAAAACACAATTTCAAAAATTACAGTTTCTTCTTGTAGGGAACACATAAAAATTATTAAAACTAAATAACATTCTTGCCTAAGAATCCCCCTGCTTCTGCTTATAACAAATTAATGTGTTTGTGAAGATTTCCCTGCTCACTATTTTGAGTTTAACGTCCTCATAAAGATGTATTCTGATGACATAATTTGTTTTATAATTCATTTTCATTTTTTACATTTACCAATAGAACCTCAGAAACTCATAATTGCTTTTCATTTTCCACATGTGCCCTGGTGTTCTTATTCTAGAAAACCTGCGATTAATCCTGTCTGGTTTACATTTTAAACTGGCAAGGATTAATGCACTTTGGAAGTTTGAATTTCATGACAAAGTATGTGGCTAATGTCGGGATTCTTAACAGTGCAGAAGAACCAAGAGATCTTGGGATCCACGTCCATAGATCCCTCAAGGTAACCGCACAAGTTTACGGGGTGGTTTAGATAGCATGTGGAGAATTGGCCTTCATCAGTAGGGGGATAGAGTTCAAGAGCTGTGAGGTAATGTTGCAGCACAATAAAACACTGGTTAAACCACCATTGGAGTGTTGCATTCAGTTCTGGTCACCTCATTGCAGGTGAAAGCATTGGAGAATGTTCAAAGGAGACTTACCAGGAGGTACCTGGATTAGAAAATATATCATATGAAGCAAGGTTGACAGAGCAAGAGCTTTTCACTTTGGAATAGAAAAGGATGAGATGTGACTTAATCAAGATATACTGTGACATGTCTCAAGGTTCTCGCACGGAAATAAGACACACACAACAAGGAGTGCAGACTGATTTAATGAACTGCCTGCTCCCTCTTATATAGTCAGGCAGACCCTGACTGCCATGTGACCGATGGGCGTAACCCCTGCCTTGACAGGCTCTGATTGGTGTCCTTCCAACCCGCTGTCAGCAATTGGCTGGATCGGCCCATTTTGCTGCAGCTTCGTTGACGGGTGTGGTTTGTGCCGCCCTGGGCGCCGATTGGCCCTTTCATGATCTGTCACCGGTGGTTGGCTGACAGATCCCGTTTTGCAGCGGCCTATGGGGATGGGCTACTGATGCCTCATGCAGCCCATTCGAACGGCGTCTTCTGTGTCAGCCTGCGGCGATGGCAGCGGGCCGCTACAATTCAGGGTTATGAGAGGTTTAGATAGGGTGGACAGCCAGCACCCTTTTAGTGAGGTGAAAGTAACAAATGCCAGAGGACATCTGTTTGAGGGTGAGTGGAGGGATATTTATGGAAAAGTCAGAGGTTGTTTTATTTAAATATTTTATTTATATTTTTGCACAAGCTTGTACAGCCATGTAGAGTGTCATGCCAACAATGGTAGTTCACATTAAAATATACATATATTCATTTTCTTTATGACTATATATCCAAGCCCATGTCTCCACCAACCCCTTCCCCTCAATCATAAAACAAGATGACTCACTCAAATTTCAACCAGCAACAACAAAACTTTAACACCAGGAAAATAAGTAACAAGGGTGTAATGACAATAACCACACCAGCAGTGCGAGTATAAGACAGCTTTAATAAACTAATATGTACACTAAGAGGTCTTGTCTCTCTGCAAGATGAACCTGGAAGGCTAGACTGTAGCTCTGGACTGCTTTATAGACAAGGTCACCGGGATGACCCCTGGTGACCTAGTGGTGGAATTGCATATCACCACAGAGGGACGTGGATTGTCGCAGCTAAGTGGGTGGTCTCTGGGCCGATATTCATTCCTGACTTTCCCTGATCGGGATCTGTGTGAGGGAGAGGAAGGAACAGGGAAACCAATCACCGCCATGCACCTATGTAGTGCATGTGTGGATGCCAGACCTAACAAAAGGTACCATATTTGTTTCTCAGGTTATGTTATTTTCTACAGGTTAACACAGCTCTACATTTCCTTGTTCCATTGTTCAATACTAAGACTAGAGTTGGATTTCCAATTCGCAAAACACATCCTGCCCACTGCCAATGTGATTAACACAAATTGGATTTGAAATTTACAACTTCATTGTAAGCCTTATGTCCATTACATTTCTCAGCAGGAATAACTCTGGGTCCTATGGGAATCGCTTGCCTATAATTTTCTCCAGGACTTGGCCTAGATCTACCCAAAAGCGCCTCACCTTGGTACATGACCAGGTTGCATACACGAACGTCCCAGTCGCAACGCCACATCTGAAGCATTGGTCCGAGAGTTCCGGCTTTTATCTGTTTATTTTCTGTGGCATTAGATACAACTGGTGCAGAAGGTTATACTAGACCAGCCTGTACCTTGCATTGATGACCATGGTCATGTTTTCCCAGCACGTGTTGGACCAGCATCCCTCGTCAATTGCAATGCCCAAATCCACTCCCATCTTTCTCTTGGCCTATGAAGGCCCGGTTTGAGTCCCTCCGACTGGAACAGACAATACATTGCTGAAATAAATTTCTTACCACTCCCCCTTCAAATCAAGGCTTTTATGCTTCTGCATCAAGGTAGGGCCATACTTGGACCCAATACATGCTGTAGAAAAGACCTTATTTTACGATAGCAGTGGAATGTCTGATTTAGCAAAGCAGATTTATTTATTTTTTAACCAAGAGAGTGCATTGCTGAGGTGGTGGTGGAGGCTGGAGGGTACCCAAGAGTCCAAGCTATGCCTCCCTGTTTGTGGGCTTTGTGGAGCAATCCATGCTGAACAGTGTCTTCAAAATATCCTTAGATGGATTTAAGAAAAGTAAAGGGTTATGGGTGTGAGGCAGGTAATGAATAAATTGTTGTGGAGAATGTTCCCCACAAAACTGATCAGCAAATTCCAAGACCTGGGAGTTTACACCCCACTGAGTAATTCCATCGTGGATTTCCTCACCTCCAAGCCACAATCAGTGAATATTGGTAAGAACTTCTCCAAAATCTTCACCAGTACTAGAGCACCACAGGGCTGTGTTCTCTACTCACTTTACACCTATGACCGTGTAACTCAGTACAACAATAATATCATCTACAAATTAGTTGATGATATCCCAATAGTGGGTTGTATAAAGGAAGGTGATGAGTCAGCCTACAGGATGGAGATTGAAAACTTGGCTGAATGGTTCCCCGATTACAACCTTGTACCAAAACTAAGAAGTTGATTATTGACTTCAGGAAAGGAAAGCCAAAGGTGTACAATCTAGTGATCATTGGGGGATCAGAGGTGGAGAGGGAGAGCAAATTTAGGTTCTTGGGAGTCACTATCTTGGAGTGTCTTGCCTGGACCCAATACACCAATGGTATCGTGAAGAAAGCACATCAGTGCCTCTACTTCCTCAGGAGTTTGCAGAGGTTTGGTATGACACCAGAAACCATGGCAAATCCTGCCATTTCTATAGATGTGTGGTGGAAATTGTGCTGACCGGCTCCATCATGGTCTGCTATAAGAACACCAATATCCCTGTGCATAAATCCCTCCAAAAGGTAGTGGACACAGCCCAGGACATAACAGGCAAAACCTTCTCCCCTATTGAGTCCATCTACAGGGAATGCTGCCATCAGAGGGCGGAAGCAATTATCAAAGACCCACACCACCCAGCACACGCTCTGTTCTCATTGCTGCCATCAGGGAAGAGGCATAGGTGACACAAGACTCGAACCACCAGGTTCAGGAACTGCTCCTACCCCTCCACCATCAGACTCCTCAATGACAAACTCAATCAGGGACTCATTTAAAGACTCTTACATGTGCACCTTATTGTTTTTCTTTTGTTCTTTTTGTGTTGCACAGTCAGTTTGTTTACATTTTTTTAATCTATTTACAGTTTTTTTATTTGTTTACATGTTTACGCTGGGTGCAGTTTATTTTTTGCTTACCATTTAGGGGTAATTCTGCCTTGCCCGGAGGAAAAAATGAATTTTAGGGTTGTATGTGATGTTGTGTATGTACTCTAACAATAAATCTGAAATACCACAGTTCAACATCATGTGCCAAAGTGCCTACACTGTGATGTGATAGTCTAGGCTCTATGTTCTGTTCTTTTCATAGTATTTTGAACATATTTTATCAGGGTACATACAAAGGGGGAGGAAATATAAAGTTATATCTCAGAAGATCCATGCATCAGGTAAAAGAGAAAAAGCGTGAGGTACTTCAAATTAAGCCATCTGCAGGTAAACGAGATGACTTCGATTAGACAACTTGTTTGCTGTAGGCAAATTGGGCCAAAATGCCTATTTCAGTGACCTAGTGCTCAATAAATTAAGGTATTAAAGGGGAGTCTCTTTTAAAATTGAAGCGTTGGACTGAGTATGCCCAAAAAATTGTATATGTCATAAATCTGTAATTTTTGAATATTTTATTTTTGATATTTATAGACTCACAGAATTCAACAGTTCAAACTTCCAAATATCCATATATATAGATATATTTATATATATATATCTATACACACACACAGAATCTGTATTTATCCCCACCCCTTCCCCCAAAACCCCCCATTGTTACAAATAAACTTGAAAAGTTTATCTCAATTCCAGTATTCATGGGACCTACAACCCCAACCAAAACCCAAAAAAGAAAACAGAAATAACAATGAAAGTGCCTCCAAAAGAGAGCCAAAAGCTAGAGAGAAAAAGGAAAGCCTGTTGCCTGTGCTCATATTTACACTCCTCGCCTTATCGTGTTGAGGTGTTATGTTATTCCTTTTTTTAAAAAATTATATTTATTTAAGGGAGGGGAATTAATCTATTTAATTATTTCAGGGTTTTCCCAATATCCTTACCCCCCCCCCCACCACTCCTTCTTGTCCTTTGACACTTATCATTCATCCCTTATGTTTTCCACCAACTCCTGACGTAGACGTTAGTGCTTGAAACAAAACTTCGGCAGCTAAAAAACTTCAAACTAACAATTCATAAAAATATAATACATACCCCAAAATACCATCCCCCCAAAAACCTCCAGCTCCTTCTTTCTACCTCCTGGTTTACCTTTACCCATCCCAGTACTGATAGTCAAGCTATTGGCGCCAATTCTTCCGCCATTTTTAAAAGTGCCCAATGTGCCCATTTATTGCTTAATCTTCCCACCCTTAACTTTAGTTGAAATATACATTCATCTTTAAACATAACATTATGATAAAATTTTATCCCCCCCCGTAGATTTCACAATTACAATATTTACAGTCCGTCATTCCCCTGATTCCTTCTTTCCCCCGATTTACATTTACATTTAATCCCAAAGTGGTGGCAGGGTTCTTACGAAGCATAAATCTTAACTCTTTAAAATGTCACAGCCAATGACATCCTCCTTTGTAACAACCAGGAACCAATGAACTCCTTCCCTTTTGCCGACCTCAACAGCCAGTGGCATCATTGTCTTCATGCCATGTTCAATTTTCTCAAGTTCCGCATGGATCCTGGCCCTGTTACTCCTGCAAGCTATGAAGACAGTTTAAAAATGTTCCTCCATTTTTTCTCCCCACAATCAGGCAGATTCCTAATCATTTTCAAACCACAGGCTAATAAGAGGCCTAATGCTTGCTCAGACAATCCTGGTGTGGTTCAAGGTTCTTTTTATTGTCACATAATAATACAATAAAATGTTATATATATATGACAAAGAGTTGCCATGAGTATTCCCTGACACCCCTAACAATAGGAAGAAGAGAAGCAAAAGATAGTCCCGTCAGAGATATTGAGTGCTCATAGATTTGCGTCCAGTGCTTATGGTAACCTCTGCATCTGCACAGACTCCTATACAAACCATTGGGAACCAGAGCTCCACATCATAACCTCTGATATGATCAGGAAGCCTTCAGCACCGAAGCTCCTCTGGGAGCCCTTCCTGCACTCAGCACCCTCTTGAATCTCGATTCCAATACCTGGTTACCACGAGCCAGTCTCCAGCAGCCCACAGCCTGCACGAGTCCTTCGATGGCAGGCCTCCGACAGCCTGCAGTGTGGGTGTGGTGCACTGTTAGCCAGAATCAGACACACACAAGGTAAAGACTGTTCAACAGGCTTTAATCCACAAAGACTTCCACAGAGCTAGGCTGGCTGTAGCTGCAGTAACTCTGAATGAGGCTTCAGGATGCCGGCGCAGGCTTATATCCCAGAGGGTGATTGACACTCGACCGGGTGGGGCTTGATCCCTTCAGGCCGACTGATTGACAGCCGGCCAGGTGTTGCCCTGTCCCCTTACACTCCTGCAGGTACAGATGTTGCCCCCTGCAGTAGGCCGGTGGTGGACCACCACATTGGGTACCTCAGCTGCTGAGTTCCTCACTGGTCCACTGTCACCGTCCTGTCGGGTCATCTGGAACATAGAACAAAGAGCATTACTGCACAGTAATGTTCTATGTTCTAGATGACTTCGGCCCAGGACTTTGTGTCAACTCATATCTTGCTATCAACAAAAAGAGCTTCCCTACCCCATTGCATAATCCTCTATTTTTCTTTCATTCAAGTGCCTGTTTAATTGTCTGTTAAATGCTCCATTTGTTCCAGCCTCCAACACCACTGGCAGTGCAGATGTGCTGTGGTATTTGGGTAAAAGGTGCTGAATATCTACATTATCTACGCCTCTCACTATCTTGCAGCCCTCTATTGTCACCTATTATCCTTCTTCTCTCCAAAGGGAAAACCCCTAGCTCTACTATTCTTGCCTCAAAAGACCTATTTTCAAATTCAGACCACATTCTGGTAAAGCTGGAGTATGTGAGGAAGGAGATATTTAAAAGGGGAAGTGTTTTACGCAGAGAGTGGTAGGGGCCTGGAATGGGCTGCCAGGATTAGTGGTAGCATTTAAGAGGCTTCTGGATCGGCACACAAATATGCAGGGAATAGAGGGATGTATATCGTGGGCAAACAGCGGAGTTTTAGTTTAAATTGACATTATGCTCAGCACAGACATTGTGGGCCAAAGGGTCTGCTCCTGTTCTGTACTGTTCTATGTTCAAGCATAGATTATAGAACATTACAGCAGGGTACAGGGTCTTCACATTACAATGTTATGCCTAACTATCTAAACCTACTCCACAACAATTTAATTCATCCCGACCTCACAACCATAAGCCTCTATTTATTTTACATCCATAGATGTATCTAAGAATCTTTTTGCATGTCCTTGTTGTACCAGCCTCCACAACCACCCCCAGCAATGCATTCCAGGCACCCACTCACTTTCTGTGTGGGAAAAGAAAAGCTTGCTTCTGACTGCTTGCAAAATCATTAAGGACTCTTGCATCCTGCACACAGCATCTTCCAGCTTCTCCTGAAGGGAAAGATTTACCGAGGTATCAGAGCCAGAACCACCAGGCTGAGGAACAGCTTCTTCCCACCAGCGGTAAGACTGCTGAATGACTGATGAATTCCTCATACAATCCCTCCAAGAATCTACTATTATCTAACAATATTTATTTAGTTTTGTATATGTACTGCATGTAAATTACATGTAAATATGTGTGTTATGCCTTTATATGTATGTCTATGCCCTCTTCACTCTGCTACCATCGGGGAAAAGGTACAGGAGCCTAAGGACGAGCACTCAGTGGCACAAGAACAGCTTCTTCCCCGCTGCCATCAGATTCCTGATTGATCAATGAACCAAAGACCCTGCCTTACTTTTCGTGCAGTATTATTATTATTTTATTTTTATAGTATGTCATAAGATGGTTATAATATGGATGTTTGCACTAAGATGCTGCTCTAAAACACAGAATTTCATGACTTGTTCAGGAGAATAAATCCTGATTCTGATTCTGTGTTGCATGTTTTTACACCAAGGACTGAAGAACGCTGTTTCCTCCATTTGTACTTAGTGATTGTATGGTAATAATAAACTTGAACTTGCACATCTCCTCTCAACTTTCCCCACTCACCTTAAACAGATGTCCTCTGGTATTTGCTATTGCCACCCGAGCAAAAAGATGGTGTCTTTCCACCCAATCCAAGCCCCTCATTATCTCTAAATAGTATACCTCTCAATAGTTGCAGCTTTATCCTCATGCCAGCCCATTTAATGGCTACTGACATCTTGGGCCTTGCTAGCAGGGCCTCGCCCAGAGTGATGGTTGGTATGTCTAGTTGCAATCTGTTGGCATGCCTCCACAGGTCTACATCTCAAGATTTGACTGCGAAACAGAACTTGCCGTTCCCTTTGTCTGTTTGTTTGACTGACTTGGATCTGTTTCTACAGTTCCCAACTTTGGTACCACACCCAAGCAGCTTGGCTGGTACATGGAACAGACACTTTATAAATCTATGAGAAAGATGGTGTCACACTGAGTTAGCCCTTCTGAAATAAATGTTAAGGAGCAATGGTGTGCCATAAAATGACATAAGAATTGCATTACACATGGAAAATACTTTTAAGCATTCATTAGACCAAGCAGCATCTTTTGAGAGAGTTATTATGCTTAATGTTTGCAGCATGTGGGAGGAATCGAGTGCTTGGCAAGTCTGCCAAGGTCATATGTTAAAAAGACCATTGATATAAATGAAGCACATGATCAAAGTATTGCTTGGCACAGCACAAATACCGAGGCACTGTTTCTTTGCCTGGGGCATAAAACTTACCCTATAACCATTGCAAAAAAGGATGTACACTCTCCCCAATCATCCATTCAATAACAGCAGGAAAATCATTTGGGCCTTGCTGCCAACATACCCATCCTACCCAGGTTTCATTATATTCTCCCCACATCCATTAGGCAGAAGGTACTTGAAAACATGAATCTCCAGGTTCAAGAAGCAGCTTCATTCTTGCTATTGTCAGGCTCTTGAATAGACCTCTCAAAAGATTGTTCTGCTGTGCTGGTTACCTGCACTTTTCCCTATTTCCTGCAATTTTCCATGCAACACCGTATTCTGCACTTTATTGACTTACTGTTTGTAGAGCTCGTCGAAAGAACCAAAGACTTGTTGATCCAAACCAAGGCTTTTATTAGCAAAAGACAGGAGCTCTTCACAGGTGGCCGACCAGTCCGGAATGATCCAACCTGGCTAGGGACACAACCTTTTAAGCCCCAGACAGTAGGCGTGGCTAAGCTCTCAGCCAATCGCTGTAAGCACAGTCATTACACTCTAGATACTGTATCTATATACATTGGTGATAGGTCTGGACTATCACACTCAAATACTATACCCTGCACTGAGATACAGTAACAAAAGGTTTGCTTTGCATGTTATCCAGGCAAGAAAACTCATACTCTATTAGAGCAGGTAGTGCAATAATAAAACAGAAGTGCAGGGTGTAATGTCATTATAAGTCAAGGCACAATGTTACAAAAACCAAGTGAAGAGCGAAGGGAAGGAAATTTACAGTCAAAACAGTGTAAAGACATAATCTTTTACCCAATGAGAGGTCCATTTAAGAGTCTGAGTGGAAAAAAACCTCCTTGAATCTGGAGTTTTATGTTTTCAAAATCATATAACTTCCTCTAGACTGAAAGTGGGAAAAAAAGTTTGATCAGAGTGAGATGAGTTCTTTAAGATGTTGCCGACTTTCCTGAGACGGTGGAAGGTAAGATTCCTTTCACTCTCCAAACTTCAAAAATACACGTTTAGCTTGTGCAGCCTTTCCTCAGAAGGCACCCCACCCATTCCAGGTGTTCAGCCAGTAATCCTTCTCTGGAATGTTTCCCTAAATATCCTTCAGCACACTTCTGCTTCGAGGGTAATCAGCGACCGAATCCCCACAACTCTCTGGGAAAGAGACTTCCCAAACATTCATCACCATCTCAATGAAGTAGTTTCACCTCATTTCAATCGTAACTGGCCTTCCTCATATTTGGAGGCTCCTAGTTCTGGATACGTCAACCAGGAGAAATATATTTTCTGCACCCTATAAGGAGTTTACATTTTCAATTAAGTTACCTAGAGTGTTATAAACTCTGTGGAAAGAGGTCTGGACTATTCAGTCTCTCCTCGAGTGGTTGATTCTCTGATAAAACACTTCTCTAATGTCAGCTTTGTCTTGAATACGTACCAATGCCCAAAGTCATGGTCTCAATGCCTGCCCACACACAATGGCCTATCCTAGACATCGTGGATCAGTGACAGGAAGGAACTAAATTTGCCAGTGTTCAGAATGACAGCTCAGATGCACCAGTACCTCACCTTCAGCTGGCCTCAGACTGCCACACTCCACTGCTAATGTCGAGCTCAAAAAAACACGTGAGCGACACACTGCAGACGGGTCTCTGGAAATTCTTGAAGGGAAGATTTATCCAGGCCATAATGGCTTGTTGGTCTTCAACATCTGCATTCATTACCAAGTTCTCGCAAAAAAAAAATGCTTTGGGTTGTGTTGCAATCATGAAGCAAGTTAAATTAATGCAAGTATTTTTTTTTAGTTCCTTCCTGTCACTTTTCTTGCACTAAATTCAAAACAATTGCTCCATTTCTGCAGCACTTATTAAATGAAACCCTCTATTATTTCATTAGAGAGTTGCTCCCAGAGACAGTTTTCACATGCTGTTCCAGAATAAATACAAAACTGAAGCAAATGTTTCACTTGTTCCATTTTGTTTGGCAATCAATTCAACATTTTTTTTTGGTTAAGTATCTTTCACTTGCATTATGTTTATAAAATTATGATTGACTGGGATTGCTTGCAGCAATAATTTACTGCATTGTTAAACCTTCCACTAACTATCACCTGTCAGCTGTGAACGGAGCAAACGCCCACTCAAAGAAATCGTCCTCAGAATTAATGATCAAAAGCTGAGCACCTCCACTGAAGAAACAGTAAGCTGCCTCATCTACTGTTGTAAAGCCATGTTTTGTAATGCCCTGCTCCTCTTCCCTGTCACGCACATCGCTCCTGGGAGGAGAGGAAAACTAAAGAGTTCCCTCAGGATATATTTAACATGGGTAGGTTTCAACATATTTTTTTTTGTCTGTTTGGTTGCTTTTCCAAGGCAGAACAAGGGGATGGTCTGTGCTACATACACAGCAGTTGTGTTGGGAATAGTATCAAGCTCAGTGAGTTCAAACAGATACGAGCCTGGGCATAAGTATCACAATCAAATGTAACTTTATTTTTTACACAGGAATAAAAGAGGAGAAAAGGTTAAACGATACTTAATCACTACTCTCACATCGGATGATGCCGGTGGCCGCCTACCTTCTACATGGTACGAGACAAAAGCAAGCTTTTAGGTGTCAGGGTCCTGATGCACCATCAATTACTTAAAAAGACTGGAAGTTGCATAAGAACAACAGAATGGAGGTACGTCCTTGCTGGCTGACTGTCATGGACTGAGAAGGGAGCTACAGCAAAGTCGCCTTTATTCAGGGGTCTGTGGGAGGAGCCACAGGCGCAGTCAGCAATGGGCATGTCCAGACAAAATGTAAGTACCAACATTCACCTCTCGTTTTAGAAAGAGTCCGGCCATGTGAAGTGAATTAAATGTTCTTACAAATAAAGTCTTTCAGGTGGTCTAGTCTGCCGCTGAGACCATCATAGTACCGGCTGCTGTGCAGCTGTTGAATCCTAGACAGTCTGGAACAGCTGTTTGCTGTGATCAGCATTGGCTTGGTGGATGCTAGTGACGGATCTGGCGTGCCATCCACTGGGGCTGGGGTAACATGCCATGGCACTAGTTCATTGTGGGTAATGGTAGGTGAAGAGGGTGTGGTGTGGTTGGCAATGGATTCAGACACTCCTGAGGGCACGAGTTCCCGAATGGAGACCGTGTCCTTGCACCCATCAGGGTACACCACAGAGGCGTATTGGGGCTTGACGTGGTGGAAATGGACCCTTTCAACCAGTAGGTCAGACTTATAACTCCTCATGTGCTTCCAGGGTAGGACTGGCCCTAAGGACATCAGCCAGGATGGCAGTATGGTCACTGAAGCGGACTTTTTAGGGAAGGAAAATATTATTTTATGTGGAGTGGCATTGGTAGTGGTACATAGAAGCAATCAGTGCATCAGGAAGGACTTCTTGCACAGTGGAAGACTGGAAGGCCTCGCGACCTCATACTAGGAGGATGGCCTTCTAGACAATATCATTCTCCCTTCCCACCTGCCTGTTCCCTCGGGGATTGTAATTGGTGGTCCTGCTCATGGTGATGCCTCTGGTCAGTAGGTACTGACACAGCTTGTCACTTATAAAAGAGAATTCCGGACTCCATGGATGTAGCAGGGGTACTCAACAGAGAAATGTCAAATTTTGGGATCCTGGAGGGTGCAGGAAAAGGAAGCTATAGGTCTTCCCGCCAGGTTAAAGGTGGCGGCCAGGGCGAAGTCAAACATATCCTGGAATAGAGTGGATTTGTCCACAGAGTGCATTGTGACCTTGGCAAAGTCCCCCTTGATGCACCTAAAGGCTACATGAGCCTCTGACATCAGGGGAAAAGAGGTAGATTTGACAAGGGGATAGTACATGTCCGCATAATTGGGGATCTACTAGGTACAGTAGGAGAAGAAGCCCAGGCAACTTTTCAGAGCTTTGAGGCTGTGTGGGAGTTCCAAAAGAGGATGTATGCAGTCAGGTTCAGGCCCAATGACTCCATCCTTTATGACGCAGCCAAGGCGGGCTGTGCCAAATACACATTTGTCCTTAAAGTTAAGGAGTTTGACGGTCTGGAGAAATCTTTGGAGATTGGTTTCATGATCCTGCAGGTCATGATAAATGGTGACGTGGTCCAAATATGGGACTGTGACTTTCAGCTCTTAATTGTCTACCGTTCGGTCCATATCCTGCTGGAAGACCAAGATCCTGTTGGTGACGCCAAAGGGAACCATCAGGAAATGGTAGGAGTGGCTATCTGCCTCAAAGGCAGTGTATAAGGAGATGATAGTACGTCAACTTTAAATCAATAGTAGAGAATGCTCAATATTGAGCGATTTGATTTACCATGTCGAAAATGGGGAAGAGGGCATGCATCCAGCTGCGTGTATCTATTAATAATCTGACTGTAGTCAGATGTGTTTCTCCCCATTCTTTACCACCACCACTTGGGGTGTCCAGGAGCTCATGTTGGCCTCAATGATCTCCTCATTCAGTAGTTGTCGCACCTCCGACTGGCACTGAATCACTTACTTTTGGTGGCAACAGGTTTACAGTCAGGGGTGAGGTTAAAAAACACCAGAGGAGGGGTGATCTTGAGGGTTGAAAGGGCATAGGTAGTGCTCCAATCTGCAAGTTGCTGGCTGGAAACGGTGGGAGGAGAGGCTGGGGGATTTTTGTAGGTGAAGTGTAGTGGGTGGTTAAAAACTGCTGGTTACAGACAGTGGGGGGGGGGGGGGGGGGGGAAATGGGACCCTGTGATAGTGCAGATCTATCACCAATGTACATAGTGTATATAGTTACTGTATCTAGACTGTGCTTACAGCGATTGGCTGAGAGCTAAGCCACACCTATTGTTTGGGCCTTAAAGGGTTGTGTCCCTAGCCAGGTCGGATCATTCCGGACTGGTCGGCCACCTGTGAAGAGCTCCGGTCTTTTGCTAATAAAAGCCTTGGTTTGGATCAACAAGTCTTTGGTTCTTTCGACGAGCTCTACAGACCCATCGTACTTCAACATCCCGCTTGTAAAGTGGCATTGAAAGTTCAGCCCCAGCAGCACAGCAGCTCAGAGCTGTGACAACATGAGGAGTTTAAAGTCTTGGTAGTCTATGCCCCGCACAGTCAGAGTCACTACACAGTAGCCGTGAGCATCTGCTGTATAGGACTTTGAGGCCAAAGAGTGTTTGTGGCTTACTGGCCTTATCTCAAGGAAGTAACAATGCACTGTGTCAGGGTAAATGAAGCTCTTCCTGCTCCTACTTTCGAACAGGCAGCTCATCTCATGACTGTTTACATTTATGTCCATCATCGATCTGGAGAACTGATGAGAGCTACCTTGATCCAGCATGATGGAGGCCAGTGCTAAATCACTGCCAAACTGTGTAGATGTGGTGGAGTGTCCAGGTGTTTGATCCCAAGATAGCGGCATCCAAGTTGACGGCTCCCATGGTCTCCACGCGGCGCTGCTGGGTTGAGAAGATGGCAGTGTCCAAGATGGTGGCCTCCACAGCCAGCACACAGCACTGTTGGGTTTAGCGGGTGACTTAGATTTACACATTTTTGCATAATGCCTTTTCTTTCCACAGCGAGAGGAAACCGTGTCTTTCATCTGGCAATGTTTTCTTGGGTGTTTGTGCAGGCTGCTGAAGGAGCACTTCGGGTGCTCGTGGAGTACAGCGGCATGGCCGGGTTTCTAGCGGGACATGACAGAGGTGGTGTTCCACAGGCTTGCAGCCCTCCCATGTCCCAATATGACAGCACCTGCGGTAACCATGACGTGGCTGCATTGTTGGCTGACATATTTTGTAGGGCCACCCGTATATAGCTGGATCTGATGCCCACGACATAAGCATCTCTGAAACACATTCACAGCAGCCATCACAGCCTTGCATCCAAGACACACAGGGCCCAAAGGTACTTAGTACTCGATTCCCCAGGTCCTGTTTTTGGATAGCCAGGAGGTGCCAAGCAAAGACCTAATTTTCCTTTCTCAAATACTCACTTTTCAGTGTGTCCATTGCCACTGGGTACGACTCGGCATCCCTAATCATCGAGTATACCAGGGGCCCGACCCGGGAATGCAGTACTTGCAGTCTGTTGTTCTCTGATCTGCAGGTATGCTTCAAAGCAATGCAGCCAGAGTTCCAAGCTGTTGCATGTATCAGGTGAGTTCCACCTTTTCTGGTTTCAATTTGTAAGAACATTTAATTCACTTCACCCGGCTGGACTCTTTCTAAAATGAGGGGTGAATGTGGTAAACCACTGTATATATGTTGATACTTGTTAGAGTTTGTCTGGACATGCCCCTTGCTGACTGTGCCTGCGTCTCGTCCCACAGACCCCTGGATATCGGTGACTGTGCCACAGCCCCCTTGTCAGTCCAGGACAGTTGATCAACATGATTGTGCCTCCAGTCTGTCGTTAATAAAATTGATAAACCATCAATTACTTCAAAAGACTAGAAGTTGTATAAGAACTGATAAGCTTTTATTAACAACAGAATGGAGGTACGTCCATTCTGGTCGACTGTCCTGGACTGACGAGGGAGCTGTGGCACAGTTGTCTTTATTCAGGGGTGTGTGGGAGGAGCCACAGGCGCAGTCAGCAATGGGGCATGTCCAGACAAACTATAATAAGTGCCAACAAATATACAGTGGTTTACCACAGGTCCTTAATACTCATGGCTGCTTACCCTACCAGACGCACCCGCACGTGTACACACTCACAGATAGGGACTTCTCAGCCCATTCCTGATTTGCTGTACCAACAGGGGTGCCACTCCCTGCAAGCACTGATCTATTGCAGTACTACGGCTCAACTAATACTCCTTTTACACAGAAATTCCACAAAACTGGCAAGTCAATGGCCCATGATTAAAGCCAGGTTGGGTTGGATAGGGTCGTTCACACTGAACCAAGAAAAGCCAGTTCAGTGCGATCTTTTATATTGGGACCTGGCATCCCGGTGCAAAAAGAGACTGGATCTGCAGCGTTACAGAGTTGGCATCCTGGGAAGATGGGTAAGCCTTTTACACATCGGTTCTGATACTATCTACGTTAGCATGTAATACTGGAATGAAAATGACCCCCCCATCCTGTGTTTGTTGCATTTACACAGGTAAGTGAAACGGTAAAAAGGTGGTTACTTGCCATCTTTCAAGGGCAGTGTAAAAAGGCCTTAAGGGTAGTGCACACCTTACCCACAACACCTCCAGCGATGTCCGCAGCAGCGACCTGACATGGAACGATAATTGTGGCTTGGAGCATGAGGCAAAGAGAACGAACTGTCTTGTGTTGGAGTTTATATGAGCTAGGCATCTGGTTAATGATAATGCTGAATCATTCAAATGAGCCAACACCAAGGCACCCATTGATTGGGAGGAGATGCGACTTCCAACTAGGTCCCAGACAAGGAGGTCATGTGATCCTCCACAATTGACAAGATTCCAGGCAGAGAGTCACGTGATCCTCCACAATCTGCATATACTCGTGAATATATTCTTCCTGATGGGAGAAGGGAGAAGAGAGTGTGGCCAGGATGTTTTAATACATTTGATTAATTTTCCAGGACAGTCTGAAGTGTAGAGTTAGGGGATGGTCTAAGCTACGTACATAACTCCCTGCAGTTTCCTGCGGTCTTTGGTGGAGCAGTTCCCATGTCACGCAGTTATGCATCCTGAAAGGATAGTTCATGCCATGGTGACTCCCCATGTGATTGGCTCAGGAGGGGGCCGGCTCAGGTTTATATTTAGAGCAGCTGATTGACAGCTGGTCAGGTGGAGTCAGCCCTTTATGTGATCTTCCTGCAGGAACAGTGATCACCCACTGGCTTAGGCTGGTGGTCGCATCACCACAGTCACATACCTTCTTTCATCAGGAAGGATGGGACTGGTTATATACTACAGTGCACCTTTATTCCATTGGCAGTAGTTTATGACTGTTGCAATGCTGCCAGAGCTGCTATAGCGCTGTCACTAGCGGCATCCCAAGGAGACCGAGGGAGCAGAGATGCAGTGCTGCCGTGGGATTGGCTCTGCACGGGCTTTGAATGGCCCATTGCCCGGAGCCGATGGTGGTTTTATTTGAAATCCCGCAACTGCAAGTTAGTGCCCAAGATGGCGGCGCCTATTAATTGGCAGCAGAATCTGGGTAAATGGAGGACCGGAGCAGGCCACCGACGTATGGGAAGATCACCACCCTCATCTGAAAAGGAGAAGAGGGGGACAACCCACGTGGACGGTGACCACGGCGGCAGACCAGAGAGGGGGCTCTGCCGTTGAGGGACTGGTGCATATGGTTGCTTGCTGGCAACTCCAGGCGAGGATCCCTGCTGCTGGAGATTGCTGCCGGGTGGCTCGCGTCAGGCTTGAAAAGGCTGGAGGGTGTAGAGTGCGTCGAAAGAACAAAAGACTTGTTGATCCAAACCAAGACTTTTATTAACTAAAAGACTGGAGCATATCATATGTCGTTTGACCAGTCCACAATGACCTGGTCTGGCTAGGAGCAACCCTTTAAGACCTGCCAGTAGGTATGGCTATGCTCTCAGCCAAACACAGTCATCCTACACTACCATCTGTACATATAAAACATTGGTGATAGAATCTATACTATCACATTCACCCCTTCTTGGAGAAATGACCCCGGGGTGGATGGAGGGCTGTAAAAAAAAAGAAAAGAAAAAAAGGGCCCTGTGGAGGTTAGGGGCTGTACCAGTCAGGGGGCCTGACCATCTGGCGTGACCGCCATGATGCCAGGATTAGGGTCGCTGGAGTCATGTCGCCAGCAGGCTCGTAGGGTGCGGCCACTGCTTTGTTCAATTCCCCAATGGCATTGTCGACAGTCTGGCCTGAGCTGATGGGGTGGTGCTGGTCCCTCTGTTCAAGCACATGACCTGGGGGAGAAGAAATGGGGGAGGTTGGGCTAAAGGCACTGCTGCGTCTGATCCGGCTTGGGCTAGGTCCCTTACCAAGATTGTGTCCTCCCGTCCATCTGGGTACTCAACGTAGGCATAATGCGGGTTCACATGGACCAGAGTCACTTGGTCAACCAAGGGGTCATTCTTTGAGTACCGGACGTGGTGTCGTAGGAGGATAAGCCCGGGAACCATGAGCCACGCCGGAATGGTTGTTCCCAACTCGGATTTCCTCGGGCAAGAGAAAATCCTTTCATGGGGAGTGCCATTGGTTGTGGTGCATAGGAGGGAGTGGATGGAGTGTAGGGCACTAATGAGCACGTCCTGCCAGCAAGAGTTGGGGAGACCTTTGGACTGAATACCTTTGGTATTGCTTCAAGTAGGACCACCAGCTATAACCCGTGCAGTAATGGACTGAAGGGCAAGCGTAACTGCTTTCCAAATGGTGGCATTCTCTCTTTCAACTTGCCCATTACTGCACGGGTTATAGCTGGTGGTCCTACTTGAAGCAATACCATGCTCCAGAAGGTATTGCCGCATCTCTGAACTCATAAACAAGGACCCCCTGTCACTGTGGATGTAAGTGGGGTACCCAAAGATGGTGAAGACCCTGTGCATGGACTCTATGACTGAGGAGGCAGTCATGTCCGAGCAGGGCACAGCGAATGGGAAGTGGGAGTAC
The DNA here is from genome assembly GCF_036971445.1 of Narcine bancroftii. NCBI lineage: Eukaryota > Metazoa > Chordata > Chondrichthyes > Torpediniformes > Narcinidae > Narcine > Narcine bancroftii. Next base: position 460,748,498 of record NC_091469.1, read on the forward strand.
TCGTCGATGGCCGTAAGGATGTAGGTATTATGGATGGTCGACGGTAGGGGTCCCTTTAAATCCACACTGAGACGTTCAAAGGGGCGGGTGGCTTTGATGATGTGGCTATTCTCCGGACAGAAGAAGTGGGGCTTGCACTCAGTGCACACCGGACAGGCTACGGTCATGGAGCGAATCTCCTCGACTGTGTAGAGCAGGTTGTGAGCCTTGACAAAATGCGCGAACCTAGTGTCCCCTGGATGACAGAGCTTCTCGTGGAGTCTCTGCAGCCTGTGCAGTTGTATGTTGGCGCAAGTTCCCCTGGAGAGCGCATCTGGCAGGTCGTTGAGTTTACCAAGCCGGTACAGTATGTCATAATTAAAGGTGGAGAGCTCGATTCTCCACCTGAAGATTTTGTCATTCTTGATCTTACCTCGCTGGGTATTGCTAAACATGAAGGAGACCGCGGGTTGGTCGGTCAGCAACGTAAAGCACCTGCCAGTGAGGTAGTGTCTCCAACAGCGTACTGCTTTGACTATGGCTTGGGCCTCCTTCTCGACAGAGGAATGTCGGCTCTCAGGACCCTGGAGGATTCTGGAGAAGAAGGCTACCGGCCAGCCGGTCTGGTTCAAAATGGCTGCCAGTGCAAAGTCAGATGCATCGCTCTCGACTTGGAACAGGATGGACTCGTCGATGCCATGCAGCAATTTAATGCGGTCGAAGGCTGCTCTGGCTTCAGTTGACAGGGGGAAGGAGGTGGTCTTGATGAGTGGCCGTGCCTTGTCGGCATAGCGTGGAACCCATTGGGTTTAACTAGAGAAAAAGCCCAGGCAGCGTCTGAATGGCTTCTGGGTGTGTGTGTGGAGGGGGCAATTCCATGAGGGGACGCATGCAGTCAGGGTCCGGCATGACCACCACACAGCCCAAAATTGCAAGCCGAGTGGTCCTGAAGACACACTTTTTGAAATTGTAGGTCAAGATCAGCTGAATTGCAGTCTAAAAAAATTTCTCAAGATTGGCATCATGATCCTCCGTGTCATGGCCGCAGATGGTGACATTGTCCAGATATGGGAAAATAGCAGTCAGCCCGTTCTAGTCCACCATCGGGTCCATTTCCCGCTGGAAGACTATGACGCTATTTGTGACCCCAAAGGGTACCCTGAGGAATTGATACAGCCGCCCATTCGCTTCGAAGGCCGTGAAAGGTCGGTCTTCTCGGTGGATCGGGAGCTGATGATAGGCCGAACGTAAGTCAATGGTGGAAAATTTGCAGTATTGGGCGATCTGATTCACTACATCCATGATCCGTGGAAGGGGGATCGCATCCAGAAGTGTGAAGCAGTTGATTGTCTGGGTGTTGTCAACCACCATCTGCGGCTTCTTCCCATTTTTAACAACCACCACATGGGCCCTCCAGAGACTTGAGCTAGGTTCCATAATGCCCTCGTCCAGCTGTCTACGCACCTCACCTGTGATAAATTTCCTGTGTTCATAACTATATTGCCAGCTTTTGGTGGCCACAGGCTTCCAGTCAGGGGTGAGGTTTGCGAACAGCACTGGCGGAGCAACTCAGAGGGTGGAGTGGCTACAGGTGAGGCCCCGAAGCGCAGGGGCAGGTGGCTCGGGCTGCCACTGGCAGGAGGCTTCTGGGCTGGAGTGGTTACAGACAGAGAGTGGAGTGTGAGGCACCCCAAAGTGCAATGAAACGGTTTGAAACTGGCACTGAAAATCTAGTCCCAGCAGTGCAGGGGCGCACAACTGGGGAAGGACTAATAGTTTGAAGTCTGTGAACGTGATGCCCTGGCCTTTCAGGGTTGCCACACAATACCCCTTTACCCCAGTTGAGTGTGATCTGGTCGCCAATGAAATTCTCTGTGCAGTGGGGAGAAGAGCCAGTCTGCAACAGTGGGCCAGGTCTGGGCGGATAAAACTGTCAGTTGACCCTTAGTCAAATAAGCAATTGGTATAGAGTCCATGCACTTTTATCAGTTACATTGCTTTTGTGAGGGGATGGGGGACGTCCTGGTTAAGGGTTACTGATGCAGAGACTTGTCATGGGGACAGTGGAGTCCTGCTTGAAGACATCACGCAAACAGTTGGGCCTGAAGAGACAGTGTTGAAGAGTTGGTGTTGCTGCCTGCAACCTGCTTGGGGCTGTCAGCCAGCCAACAGTAAGTGTTGGGTGTCGCTGCATGCTGTCAGAGGTGGGGCGGTAAGTCAGGTGGACATTGGCCGTGGATACTGAGTTGGTAGCATCGGGACCTCGGTCAGCAGCGTTGGTGGGTATCGGGTCGGTAGTTTCGGTCACAGCGGTGTGTCCCCGGTCGGCAGCGTCAATGGGTAGTGGATCGATAGCGTCGGTCGTAGCTACGGGAACCTGGTCAGTTGCCTCAGTGATGGCAGGTCCCCAGTCGGTAGTGGCGGCGAGTGTGGCGTGCCCCTGGTTGGCAGCAGCGGCGAGTCCCTGGTCAGCAGCGGCGGCTGTGATAGCGGCGGTGGGTTCAATGATGATGGTGGCAGCGGGTCCTTGTTCAGCAGCGGCAGCGGCGGCGGCAGTTGAGGTTGGGGCTGGGGCCTTGTTGGATGTTGCTTCGTGAGCGAGGGTGGGTTTCAACTTCTGCGCTCGGCATCTGCCCCGTGATGTCAGACGCTACTCTGCAGTGGAGCCCTCACTCTCATTGGACGAGAGCTCTGAGGAAGAAGAGTTTGAATGGGAGGGTGGTGATTGGGCTTCACACAAGGCACTGTGTTTGACGGCAGCCATTTTGGAGTGACCGACTGCAGCAAAGTGGCCATTTTTAAGGCAGTTCTGGCACCTGGCTTTTCTCACTGGGCACTGGGACCTGTTGTGCTTGTTCCTCCCACAGAAATAACACTTTGGGATTGCATCAGGCAGTGTAGCGGCAGCCGACAGGCCGTCAGTGAGATGGGGGGGTAGTAGGGTAGAGGAAGGGCATCCTACTCACATCAGAGTGTGGGGTCCAGGCCTGAGAGTGCATGTCCATATTTAAGACCACAACCTCCATCGTCTCTGTGATCCGGATCACTTCCTCTAGGTTTTCTTCCCCCATTCTCTAGCAGGCGCTGCCTCACCTCATTTGATCGAACCCCGGCCACATAGGCATCCCGAATCAGATCGTCTGTGGTCTCCGCAGCAGTTCTATCTGTGCAGGCACAGTCCCTGCCCATTGCCCTTAGTGTCTGAATATAAGCTTTACAGGATTCACCGGGCTGTTGCCTCCTTGTTGCAAGTTTGTACCGAGCATAGACCCTGTTCACCGGTCGCTTTTCAGCACCTTCATGGCTGTGGCATAAGTGGTCGTGTCCTGGATGCTCTGGTAGACTCTTGGGAACACCATAGTAATCAATATTAACAGATGATGGCAATCCTCTATCACAGCAGGATCAGAGAGCTGTAAATATGTTACAAAGCATCTCACTCTGTGCTTAAAGTCATTTGAGGCTGTAGCTGACTGTAGGTCGATGTTGAGGTGTTCCAGCCATAGCATACGCTCCACCACTTCAAAACTTTATAGTTAATAAAATTGTAGAGCGTGTCGAAAGAACAAAAGACTTGTTGACCCAAACCAAGGCTTTTATTAACTAAAAGACTGGAGCATATCACATGTAGGTCGACCAGTTCAGAATGATCTGGTCTGGCTAGGAGCAATCCTTTAAGACCTGCCAGTAGATGTAGCTACGCTCTCAACCAATCACAGTCATCCTATACTACAATCTGTACATAGACACATTGGTGATAGAATCTGTACTATCACAGAGGAGTACCAGGTATCAGAACTGGAATGCAAGGAGGTGCCGAGGGCGCTGAAGGTTTCCTGACCGTGTCGGAAGTTGGGATCTGGAGCTCAGGTTGCCAATGGTTTGGACATGACTCTGTGTGGCTGCGGAGGCTGTGGAAAGGCTGGAGGCGAATCTACAGGCAGTCGGTGACTCTCTTTTGCTTCTCCATCTCTGACTGTAAGTCTGAATATAAGACTGTAAGAGGCGTTTAGTCAATTCCTGCCGGTGGCAAAACTATTTGCCCTGCAGCAGACGAAAAGAAATTTCATGTAAAATGGCATTCTTTTATTACTGTGACAATAAATTGAAACTTGAATCTTGGAAAGGAATCTTCATGTACTGGTGTTTCCGTATGGCTCCTGACTTTGTAGTTCTTGAAGATGGAGCTCACAGCTTCATAAAATGCTTTCATTCCAATAGTGAGTCCTTTGATATTGTTAAATGTGGGACTCAGCAATGATCATGTCACTCTTACTGGCTAGGCACTGTCTTGCTGGAGATGATTATAGCCTGGAAATTATAGTCCGGTTAGTCAAACTTCAGTCTAAAGCCTATAATTAAGGATCAGGTTTCAGGGCACTTGAAAACATGAGATAGATTAACCATGGTTTCCTTCAGGGGAGATCTAGCCTGACAAATCTTTTAGAGTTGCTTGAGAAAGTAACAAGTTGGACAGACAAAGAAGCGTCAGTGGGTGTCGTTTTTTTTTATTTTCTGAAGGTGCCACAAATTAGGCAGCTGAACAAGCCAGGTGTTAAGGGAAAGGTACAAGGATGGATTTTTAAAAAATTGTGTAACTGGAAGAAATGAGAATAAAGGGAGCCTTTTTCTGGCTGGCTGCCCGTAACCAGTGATGTTCCACAGGGGATAGTCTTGCGTTTGTTACTTTTCACATTGTATGTAGGCGATTTAGATGACAGAATAAGTGGCTTTGTGGCCAGATGTGAAGGTAGGAGGAGGAGCGGATCATAGAGAGGCAGAAGGGACTTGGATAGGTTGGGAGAAATGGCAGGTGGAATACAGTGTAGGACACTGTATGGTCATGCACTGAATAAGGAGAGAATTCATACTGTGCATGGTGGCACACCACCAACCTACTGCAGGGGCCACCTCTGTACCTGCAGGAATGTAAGGGGACAGGACAACACCTGGCCGGCTGCCAATCAGTCGGCCTGAATGGATCAAGACCCACCCGTCTGTGTCAATCACCCCCCGGGATATAAACCTGTGCCGACCTCCCGAGGCCTCACACTGAGTTGCTGCAGCCACAGCCAGCCTGGATCTGTAGAGGATTTGGTGGATTAAAGTTTGTTGTTCAGTCTTTACCTTGTGAGTGACTGATTCTGTCTAACAGCACACCAAAATTTAATCCACAAAATTTTCCCACGGCTGCCATGGAAAAACTCCTGTTCGCAGGGAGCCTCGAGGTCAACCCACGCCACCCGGAAGCGCAGACACGCTTCGAGGTCTGGCGGCACGCGGCCGAGGCAATCATCGAGGCACATGAGGGTGACATCCTGGACTCCAATTGGAAGAGGTTGGTCCTACTCTGGTCAAAGCTGGGTCCCCAAGCCTTCCAGGTAACAAAAGGCTGCACCACATACAAGAGCACAATGGAAACTCTAGAGAACTTGTACAAGCCCCCATGAATGTGGTCTTTGCAAGGTACCTCCTCAACACCCGAGCCCAGCAACCTGAGGAGACGGCTGAGTCTTACCTGGGACACATGCGAGAGTTTCTCCGACCGTGTCTGGCTGAACCCAGGGTAGGTGTAGAGGAGGTTGAGAAGCTGATCCGGGATGCCTTTGTCCAAAGGCTACGCTCAAAGGGCATCTGGCAGAACCTGCTGGAGGACAACATCTATGCCCTGACCAGGACTGTGGAAGTGGTACAAAACCTAGAAGCAGCAGGCCTGCACATCGAAGCCTTCATTTGCAGATTTTCTCAGGCTCCCTCATGGCCCACTCACACTGCAGCTGCAGCCCCAGGCTGAGCTGGGGAGGAGAATGTCGCTGTGGCACCCGGCGCCCCTATAAGTACTGTGGGTCCTGGTGCAGGTCAGATTAATGATCACGCCAAAACCGCCCATCTAGGAACCTGTACTGTTCCCAATGCGGCAAGAAAGGCCACTTGGCAAAAGTGTGCTTCTCTAAACCTGCCGGCAGCTCAGCGGCCCTCTATAACCTTGCTACCTCCCCCGTGGACCCCCCCCACATGTGCGTGCCGGATGGCACCATTGTCCCCGCTATGATTTCCATCTTCCCCGACTTCGACCGCGCAACATCCAGCCCCGCCAGCAACTGTCTCAGCATGTGCCCCGAGCATCTGCACCAGCCCTCACCCTCACCGCTCACCGAGAACTACAGCGACATCACTTCCGGCTCACAGCGTTACATCACTTTCGGCTGACGTAATGATATCACTGGCGCTGGCTGTGATGACATCACTTCCCTCAGCACAGCGGACACAGCTGGGGAAGGAGGCCTGCCACACAGTGGCTCCCCAGATGCTGCCGCCATCTTGGGCCAGGCAGCGGCCGACACATAGGGCCCCCGACGACGTTGAGAATGATGTGGTCAACATGAGCGATGACGAGGCTGTGCTACCGACACTCCCCATGCCTCCATGTGCCATCAGCTGCCGCACGCCACATCCAGCGACCAATGGCAATGTGGTCAACACGGGGGATGACCAGGTCATCATACTGACATTCCCCATGCTTCCGGAGGCCATCGGCTACAGCATGCTGCACCTCACGACCGATATCGACGTGGTCAACATGGGCGATGACCAGACTGCTCTATCGACGCTTCCCATCCCTCCGGATAGCGACGACTCTGACTTTGAGATGGTCCTGGCCGCCACCACGCTGACTAAGGACATTCCCCATGATCCCGGGCACTCGATGGACGTGCGAGTCAATGGGCAGGTAACAAGGTGCCTGTTGGACAGTGGCAGCAATGAGAGTTTCATTCACCCAAGTGTGGTCCACTCCCTAAGGTTAAAGGTCCACCCCCACTACCTGCTCGATCGCCCTCGCCACCAAGGATAAGTACCCTCGTGCACTTCTCGGTTGATATAACAGTGGGAGAGGAGACTTACACAGGATTCAGTCTCCTGGTCATGCCCAAACTCTGCGTACCACTCCTAATGAGCCTGGATTTCCAGTGCCACCTGCAGGGTGTCACCCTTACCTTCGGGGGGCCCCAACCTCCACTCACATTGCACAGCATGCCAACCTACCAGTCCCAGCCTATCTGCAGCCTCTCTACACTGTGCATCACCCCATCGGCGCTCTTCCCACATCTAGCGCTAGACTGCAAGCCGATCACCGCCAGAAATAGGCGCTATTGTGCTGCAGACAGGAACTTCATCAAGGCGAAGGTGCAGCAACTCCTGGCAGAGGGCGTTATAGAACCCAGTAACAGCCCTTGGAGAGCCCAAGTCCTGGTGATCAAAGGGGGAAGTAAGCCGAGGATGGTTGAGGATTACAGCTAGACCATTAATCTGTACACCCAGCTGAATGCGTACACCCAGCTGGATGCTTACACCCTGCCGAGGATCGTCGACATGGTCAATGAGATTGCCCGCTACTGGGTTTTCTCCACGATTGACCTGAAGTCAGCGTATCACCAAATTCCTATCCACCCGAAGGACAAGCCCTACATTGCCTTTGAGGCAGACGGACGCCTGTACCAGTTCCGCCAGGTTCCTTTTGGGGTCACGAACGGGGTCTCCATCTTCCAACGGGAGATGGATCGCATGATAGACTGGCACAAGCTGAAGGCAATGTTCCCATATCTGGATAATGTCACGATCTGCGGCCATGATCAGCAGAACCACGATGCTAAACTGGAAAAATTCCTACAGACGGCCGCGGAGCTGAACCTCACTTACAACAAGGAGAAGTGTGTGTTCAGCACCACCCGCCTCGCCATCCTGGGGTACATTGTGGTCCATGGAGTCATCGGCCCAGATCTGGAAAGGATGTGCCCATTAATGGAGTTACCTCTCCCTCCCATGCTAAAGGCCCTCCGCAGGTGCCTAGGCCTGTTCTCTTATTACTTGCAGTGGGTCCCTCACTTCTCGGACAAGGTCTGCCTACTGGCCCAAGCCACAACTTTTCCCCTCCCACCTGAGGCACAGGCAGCCTTCACCTGCATCAGGCAAGACATCGCAGATGCCACCATGTAGGCTGTGGATCTTCCCCTTCTAGGTGGAGAGCGATGCCTCCGAGGTGGCCCTCGCTGCTACCCTCAACCAAGGGGGGGGGGTGCCGTGTCACCTTCTTTTCCAGGACCCTCCATGGCTCTGAGCTAGGGCACTCCGCCATTGATAAGTTACTTTCTCAAGCAACTCTAAAGGATTTGTCAGGCTAGATTGTGGAAGCAGTCCGCCACTGGCATCACTACCTGGCCGGCAGGAGATTCTTGCTCCTTATGGACCAGTGGGCCGTGGCGTTCATGCTTAACACTTCCCACAAGAGCAAGATAAAGAATGACAAGATCCTGCACTGGAGAGTCAAGCTGGAAACCTGCAGCTACGACATCCAGTACCGCCCCTGGAAGTTTAACGTCTCCCCTGATGCCCTCTCTCACACCTGCGCGTCTAGGCATGATGACAGGTTGCAGGCATTGTATGAGTCCCGCTGCCATCCGGGCGTCAGCCGGTTGTACCATTTTGTTAAGTTCCGAAATCTGCCGTACACCATCAGGGACATCAGGGACATAACCTAGGACTGTCGGGTCCGTGAGGAGTGTAAATACACATCCACCCACCCCCCCCCCCCATCCCCGGCTCATGTTGTGAAGGCTATTTGGCCTTTCGAGCATCTCGGCATGGACATCAAAGGGCCCATGCCTTTAAAAACCTTTACTTCCTCATGGTAGTGTCTGAGTACTCACGCTTCCCTTTCGCCATCCATTGTCTGGACACCTTCTCGGCCATCGTCATCAGGGCCCTGGGGCAGATCTTCATCATATTAGGCTACCCTGCCTTCATCCACAGAGACCGGGGGTCTAGTTTCATGAGCGACGAGCTGCTCCAGTACCTGATGGCAAGGGGTATCGCGACCAGTCGCATGATAAGCTATAACCCAAGAGGCAATGGGCAAGTGGAACACGAGAATGGGGTGGTCTGGATGGCAGTGCTCCTGGCTCTCAGGTCAAAAGGATGGACCGTTGAATTCTGGCAGGACACCCTGACCGAGGTGCTCCATGCCATTCGGTCACAGCTGTGCACGGCTAACAATGAGACCCCTCACAAACGTCTGTTCTCATTTCCCAGGAGGTCGGTGACTGGAATGTCACTCCCAGCATGGCTCACCACCCCGGGACCAGTGCTTCTGCGTAAGCACATACGAACACACAAGGCCGAAGCCCTGGTAGAGCAGGTTTTCCTCCTTCATGCAAACCATAACTACACTTATGTTAGGTTTGGCAGTGGCAGGGAGGACACCGTCTCAACCAGGGACCTGGCACCAGCAGGAGAACCCACTACACCACGTCACCCTCCAACCCAGGACGACGCTGACCTGGCATACATCCCCGTCCCCAGGCAGCTATGGGGCACGCAGGGCCTCCTTGACCACCAGGGGCCCGCTTCAGCCTTAGGAGATTAAATCAACCCCCCCCCCATCCATCCAATACGACCCGCGTACGTCGAACCCGGACCCCCTGGCCACCCCTCTGAGTGGCACCACACCAGCCACACAGACCCCTGTCGCCAGCCCCCCCACTTACCCTCTGACCAGTGACCAGGACCCAGTCCTATGATGGTCACAGAGACCCCGGCGGCCGCTGAATTGTCTCAACCTGAAAATATTGTGTGTATGTAATTGGTGTGATTCCTTGTTACTGCCCCCCCAGGACAATTTTAAAGAAGCGGGTGAATGTGGTGGTACACCACCAGCCCACTGCAGGGGGTAACCTCTGTACCTGCAGGAGTGTAAGGCGACAGGACAACACCTGGCCGGCTGCCAATCAGTCGGCCTGAATGGATCAAGCCCCACCCGGTCGGGTGTCAATCACCCTCCGGGATATAAGCCTGTGCCGGCCTCCCGAGGCCTCACACTGAGTTGCTGCAGCCACAGCCAGCCTGGCTCTGTGGAAGTTTTTGTGGATTAAAGCCTGTTGTACAGTCTTTACGTTGTGTGTGTCTGATTCTGTCTAAAAGCGCTCCACACTGTGGAGGTCCAAAGAGACTCAAGAGTCCTTGTGCAGGATTCCTTGAATGTTAACTTATTGGTTAGGTCAGTCGTTAAGAAAACAAATACAATAATGGCATACATTTTGAGAGGAATAGAATGCAAAAAGCAAAGAAATAAGGTTAAGGCTTTATAAAGCTATATTTAGAGTATCGTGTGCAGTTTTGGACCTGTGGCTAAAAAAGGATATGCTGGTGCTGGAGTTGATCTAGAGGAGATTTATGTGAATTACCTCAGAAATGAGAAAGTTAATGTATGAGGAGTGTTTGATGGCTCTGGCCTTGCACTGGCTGGACAACAGAAGGTTGAGGGGGGAAATCTATTCAAAAATCACCAAATACTAATAGTACTAGATAGACAGTTAAATGTTTAGAGTTATAGCACGATAACAGGCCCTTTGAGCCCACAAACCTATGCCACCCAAATTCCTCAATCAACCTACAATCCATTAATATTTTTTAGAGGGTGGGAGGAAATTGGAGCACATGGTGAAAGCCCACATAGAGATGAAGAGATCATACTGTGATGGAGTATATAGAGGTTTGGGAGATAAATTGGGAAAGGTTTGTTAGAGAAGGTCACACACAAACAGTGTTAAACAGAATTTTTGCAGGAGTGCTCAGAGACTCACAATGGACTTTTATTTGGAAAAAGCCACAAATGTTTCAACAGGCAGGAGCAGCTTTGTCTGGTAAACAGAATTTACTGTCTGGAAGGTCATGTGATCTTTGCAGGCAGAGAGCAGAAAAAAACAGGCTTTGCTCTCAGAGTTGAAGGGAGTGAGGGAAAGAGAGAGGAGAGACACCAACATTGGTTCCAGAGGGACAAGCTGGCAAGCTTTGGAAGACGGCCTGGTCAAAGGAGAGGACTGGCTGTCCAGTGTTTCCCTTGGAATAGGAGAAACAAAAAAGAACTCTGTGGTGACCTGAAAGAAAGAGATTATCATCTGGAGTACCCTGAAGAGGACAAGTTTTGTCAGCAAGACACTGGAGTGGCTGATTAAAAAGGAATCAGTTGTGGATGTCCTGGAACAAGAATAACTCTCTCTCTCTCTCTCTCTCTCTCTCTCTCTCTCTCTGAAAACCAACAAGAACCTTTCTGAGTGGTAACCTGTTAAGCACCAAAGCCTGGTGAACTTTATTAATGTTAACTTCTGTGCACAGTACAAGAATTGCCTGCAACCAGTGAGATTGGAGTGTGAACCAAAGAACCTTGCTGAACTTACACACATATTACACACATCTGAGCTTAGAATTAGAAGGGGGTTAAGTAGGTTAAGTGAGTCAATAGAGATAAGTTAAAGTTTGAACCTATTTTCATATTCAAAGATAATTAAAAGCAACCTTTGTTTAAGTAACCCTTTGTCATGGTGCATACCTATTGCTGCTGGGTTTTGGGGTCCTCTGGACTCGTAACAATACAAACTCCTTACAGACAGTGCCAGATTCCAACCCGGGTCACTGTTGTAATAATGTTGTGCTAACTGCTTTGCTAACCATGCTGCCCTTTCATGGACATGGAGAAGATGGTTCCAGTCACGGAAGAGTCCAAGACCAGAGGGAACATTCTCAGAATAAAAGGATGATCCTTTGAAACAGAGATGAGGAGACATTTCTTCAGCTCAAGGGTTAGGAATCTGTGGAATTTGTTGCCAAATTTGAGGCCAAGTTATTGGGTAGATTTAAAGAAGAGATCGCTAGGTTCTCGATTAATTTGAGCATCAAAAGGTTCTGGGGACAAGGCCTGAGAATGGGGTTGAAAGAAACAATGTATCAATAATAGTGGAACAGTCTTGACTTGCCAAATGGCCTAATTCTGGAGGATCTTAGGAAGTCTTTAAGTTTGGATGTGTGAGCTCTTTAACCTGGTAGCGTAGACCATTGAAAAAATTGTACAGTTAACCTGCAGGTGGTTAGTGTGTGATATGGGAATGGAATTCTCAGTGAAAAAGGAAAGAAAAAGGAAGCCATTCAAAATTCAGCAAGTTGAGGTGATAGAAAGAACATACTAGATAACAATCAATGGGCTAAACAGGCTTGTACATCGTGAATTCAAATTTTAAAAAAATCAAATGCAAATGCTGGAAATGAACTATTCTGACAGAGGCTATCAGTCCCAAAACGGCGACTCTGTTTCACCTCCCACCGGTGTGGCCTGATCTGTTGAGTGCATCTAGCACTTCCTGGGTTTTTTTTCAATGCTGATCTTGTACCCTTTTGCATGAGCTCAAGGAACAAAGTATTTAGCTGAAATGCATAACAGCATCAAACAAGAAACATATGTTCTTCTAAAATAGAGGACAAGAGAGTAATCTCAGAATGAAGGATGAGCTGATGGCATGGACAGCCTGACATGATTTTTTTTAGAGAGACAGCACAGTAACTGTTTTTTTTTGGCCCATGAGCCTGTACTGCCCATGTACATTACGTTTGGGGGAGTGGAGGTGGGGGGGGAGGAAACCAGAGCACCCAGAAGAAACCCACACAAGCCATGGGGAGACTCCATACAGAAAGTACTGGATTCGAACCGGAGTCACTGGCACTGCAATAACATTATGCTAACTGCTCAGCTAATAATGCCACCATTTTTAGGTACATTTTTCAAGGAAACAAGGAAGGAACTGTCAAAAGACCATGTCTGAGAGACTTCAGATCACTGCTGGGAAGAGAGGAGTTGTTGCTCTGTGCTACAGGTCCCCAAGCTATTTAGATTGCTGTTGATCACTTATTAAGACTTGCTGCTGCTTTGTGCCTCTGAGGCCGGTGGGGAAAATCCATTGGGAATCCCAGCTAATGCTGTTTCCAGATCCATAGATTTGCATCCAGAGTTACTGCTTTGTCAATGTTCTCTCCAACCAACCCTTTGAGGGGTGAGATACACAACAGTGCACCTGAAATAGGCCCAGCAGATGTACAGATCCCCACGACGACAAGGAAGCAACTGCTCGGAGAGAATAAAATGCTCAGTGATTCGACAGATGCTGGAAGCCATCCAAAAAAATTCAGGCTGAGACAGGCCACTGTTGAGTATATGACACAATAGGGAATGCTTGTTGTAAATCTAAATGATTCTCATAAATTATATCAAGGTAGATGAACATCCATCATCGTTCAAGTGGAAACGTTCCATTAGCCAGTTCTCTCTGCAAAGGTTTGCTGACTCCAACAGGACCATTGGAAAAAGGAATAATAGAGTTATTTTTTTCTTGAAAAGTAAATACTGAGGACAGGTTGAGAATGGGGTAAATTAAAATTATACTCCTTTATTATTGTTTTTATTCCAACAAGGTAGAAGAAGGAACCACTACAAAATGGGAAAAATGGTCCCAGTGAAAATGTACTAAACTGCTGAATATTTAACATTACACACGCGAAAGCAAATAACTTGACAATTTCAATGTTGTGGATTGTTCATGGAAAAATTCTCATTCGCACTGATGTCATTCAATCCTGGCTTCCTCCTCGTCTAAATGTGTCGCTCGATAATGTGATATGGGCTCTATTTGTCTGATACCTCTCATGCTTTCCATTGGCTCCTGAATGACTGCATTGATCTTCTTTCATGCAATCTTGCAGCGACCACGATCTTCCGATATGAAAAGAAAAACTGGGGAATTCAGGATAATTGTCGCTCTTGATCAACGTCCTCAGTCCAACCTCCCTTTTTCACTCATTCCGTGGGATGAGCAAACCGTCATTATCCATTACCATTTGCCTCTTTTTTTCAGGGGATACACGTCAAAAGTCACGGAGAGGCCTCATTATTGGGGCGAGGGGAGGGGTTGTGGGTGGGGTGGGTTTAAGGTCATTATCGAGCCAGATGGCGGCTTTATGACAATGTAATAGTTTTATAATTGCGGATACCAGTTTATTTATTTATTTTTTTAAAATCTCCAAATTTGTTGAACTACAGTATTTTAATTTAAGTTGTTCAGCTGCCTGTTACACTTGACCTTGCGCCTCCATGTACTCAAAGGGCACTTAATCATGTCATTTCTTCCACCAACTGCTGTTAAGCCATTGAACCAGATTGTGTCATAAGAAAGACCATTTGATCCCATTCTTTAACCTGAAAATCAATTTAAAAAATAGATGATGGAACCTGAAACAAAGCCTGGAGACTTATTCGAACCAGAGAACCAGAGAACTGTACAACACAGAAAACAGGCCCTTCGGCCTTTCTAGTCTCTGTCGAATTATTATCCTGCCTAGTCCCAGCCCATAACCTCCATACCCCTCACATTCATGAACCCGTCCAAATTTTCTTAAATGTGAAACTTGAGCCCACATTCCCCACTTCAGCTGTTAGCTTGTTCCACATTCTCACCACTCTCCGTGTGAAGATGTTCTCCCAAATGTTTACCCTAAACTTTTCCCCTTTCACCCTTAACCCATGTCCTCTGGTTTGTATCTGAAGTACCTCAGTGGAAAAAGCCTCCTTGTATTTACTCTATCTCTACCTCTTATAATTTTGTATACCTCAAAGAAAATTGCCCTTCATTCTTCTACACTCCAGGGAATAAAGTCCTTGCCTGTTTTAACTTTTCCCTGTAATTCAGTTCCTCAAGCACTGGCAAAGTCCAAGTGAATCTTCTCTGCACTCTTTCAATCTTATGGATATCTTTCCTGTAGTTAAATAACCAAAACTGCACACACTACTCCAAATTTGGCCTCACCAATGTATAATACAACATTACCATAACTCCCCAACTCCTATACTCAATACTCTGATTTATGAAGGCCAATATGCCAAAAATTCTCTTTAATACCCTATCAGCCTGTGATGCAACTTTCAGGGAATCATGCAGCTGTATTCCCAGATTCCTCCGTTCTACTGCACTAATGAAGGGTAGCACAGCTAATGTAGAGGTTAGCACCATGCTAGCAATCAGGACTGGGGTTCGAATTCGTCGTTGTCTGTAAGGAGTTTGTACGTTCTCCTTGTGTCTGCATAGGTGTTCCCCAGGGGCTCCAGTTTCCTCCCACCATTCGAAGCGTAATGGTGGGGTGGGGGGGGGGGAGACTAATTGGGTGTAATTTGGGCAGGATGGTCTTGTCGGCTGAAACGGCCTGTTACAATGCCATACGTCTAAATTAAAAATTTAATTTAAATTTAATACTGATTTTATTCGGCTGGTTACCTCATTCTGGATCCTAAGTGACCTGGAGAAAGAAGAGACTGCAGATGCTGGGATCTGCAGCTAAAGCAGAATCTTTCAGAGGTGGATCAGGCAACATGCATGGAGGGAAATAAAACATCGACAATTCAGGTCAAAACCCTGCTTTGGGACTGAGAAAAGAGACTGAATTTTGGCAGGGAAGGGATCCTTGGTCAATCAGCAGACAAAGGAGGGGTGAAAGAAGAAGCACAGCTGCATCCAGGTGGGATGGAGTGCTAAGCCATGATATAACCTTCCAGCCCCACATTCTATCATGTGGAACCTTATTGAAGCCCTTGCTGGAATTAATGGAGACAACATTTTACTGACAATAACCACACCAACAGTGTGAGTATAAGACAGCTTTAATAAACTAATATGTACACTAAGAGGTCTTGTCTCTCTGCAAGACGAACCTGGAAGGCTAGACTGTAGCTTTGGACTGCTTTATATACAAGGTCACCGGGATGACCCCTTGTGACCTAGTGGTGTAATTACATATCACCACAAACATAAACTGCCCAGCCCTCATCAATCTTCCGCTATAGAAAACATCATTAAAATTGTGAGATTTCCCATATGTGAAGCCATGCTGACTATATCTTATCAATCCTTGCTTATCCAACTCCATGTCGATCCTTTTTCTCACTGGTTTTCAGTTCCCAGGCTTGTCTTGATATAAGTCTTCCCTTCTCCACCCATTTCTGTCTTCTTTAGTGGACATTCTTTCCATGACTCACTTGTCCACTCATCCCTTCCCATTAATCACCCTATTTCCTCGCCCCCCCCCAACCTCCTCCTGGTACCAATCCCTATATCCCTGGTACCAATCCCTATATCTGTAGGAAATGTTACATTTGTGGCCACACTTCATCCCTCACCACCATTCGGGGCCCCAAACATTCCTTGTGAATCTGCAGAAATCATCTACTGCATCCAGTGCTCCCATTGTGGCCTTCTCTAAATCAAAGAAGCTGGACCCAGATTGGGAGATCACTTTGCTTAGTGACTTCATGCTGTCCACTTCAATAGCGGTGCCCAACAATTTCAATTCTGCACCCCACTTCCACATTGATATGTCTGTCCATGGCCTCATGCACTGCCAAACCGAGGCCACCTACAAATTGGAGGAAAAACACCTAACATTCTGTCGAGACATTCTCCAACCAAATGGCATTAACAGTGATTTCTCCTGTTCAAATTAGACCATTCCTTGTCTCTGCCTCTGTCTCTCTCTGTCTCTCTGTCTCTCTGTCTCTCTGTCTCTCTCTCTTTCCCCATCCCTGTTTCTCCTTTCCTCCAGGTCCGCACCTCCTTCCCATTCCAGAGCTATCCCCTCACCCAGTAGATTTCTACCCTTCTTCCCTCCATTATGTCCTCTTGCCTGTGGGCCAGTGCACCTCCCCCTGTCCCTCCTGCCACCATTTTATTCAGGTGCCTGCCTGCTTTTTGCTCAGACCTGAAACGTTGTTTACATGTATTTAGTTCTTTAAGAACGCTGCATGCCCTGCTGAACAGCAAAGGGTGGTTAGCACAACACTGTTACTGCACCAATGATCAGGGCTGTGGTTTGAATCCTGTGCTGTCTGTAATGAGTTTTATATTCTCCCCATATCCGCATGGGCTTTCCTCCCACCATTCTAAATATACTGCAGTTTGTATGTCAATTGGGTATAATTGGGAAGCACGGGCTGAAAGGGCCTGTCACTGTGCTGTATGTCTAAATTTAAATTTTAAAAATTAAAAAAAAATTAAAATTAGCTACCCTCCTGCTTTCCAGCTTCTCAGCTGTGTTTCCAGGACACAAACAATTTCTTGCCCAACTTCCCACAGACTGAGGAAACACTTAAGTTAGACCCTGGAGATTTTTCTACCTCTTATAGACAGGTACTCTCTGACTTGCGACCTGTGTGACTTATGTCCATCCACATATGTGACCAAATTTTTTAAATATATATATATGAAAAAAATATTAAATGTATGTAGTTTATGTTGTATTTGACAAATTATTAAAGGGATACAGGGCATGTAAGAGTCAAAATCTACGTGCCTATTTTGTTGGTCAGTGTCCCGGGATCCATAGGCTGGGCATGGCCATCTTGAATCCTGTATGCATGAGTCTTCGGTTGGTGCATGCATGGTGGGTTCACGTATTGGAGTTTCGTTGGCGCATGAGCGAGAGTTAAGCAGCCTAACGATATTGAATTCATGCCCTTAACTTTTGCACATGCGCCGACCAAACTGCAATATGCAAACCCACCATGAATGCGCCAACCGAATTCTTGCACATGGACACAGGAATCAAGATGCCTGCTTCCAGTCTATGGACCCCAGGACGCCGGCTAACAAAGTAAGTATGCACATTTTGGCTCTTGCATGCCATGTATCCCTGTTATAACTTGTCAAATGCAACATTTGATTAAATAGTTTGCTTTAAGACTTCGGTACACAATGCACGCAGGCAAAATTCCGACTTACATCCATTTCAAGATAAGACCGATCCTTTGGTCCAAATTATGGTCATACGTCAGGAAGCACCTGTATTCTAACCTCCAGCACCTCTTCTTCTATAATGTGGGCTCTCTCCAAGATATCATTATTAACCTCCCCAAGTTGTCTCGGAGCTATGCCTTCCTGCACAGGCAAGTATAGACAAGAACTATTTGTTTATGACCCAGCCCATCTCCTGTAATTCCTCACATAGATGACCTTGATCCTTAAGGGGCCCTAATCAATCATTTTAGTTATGTGGTCATTGCTGTAAAACTTTCATTCCCATCTATGGATCTTATTTCCCACCACCCTCAGTTCTGGAAGGGTTTTAGAAAGACCCATCACTCATCATGGGGAAGCGCCCAAAATCTACTCAACATGACACGTGTTTTGTTTCAGCAAGGATTTTTACCGATTAGCAAGGGATTTTTGCAATTCTTTTCCATGGAATGTGTGGCTAAAACATGCTGGCATTGGTTTGTTAAGTGAAATAAGAGTACATTTAGAGGAGAAGCACGTAAATAGGAGCAGGAGTCGGCCATCAGGACCATCAAGTCTGTTCTGCCATTCAATGTAATCTCTGGATTACTCCCTGTGCCACGTGACAGTGTGAATAGAAATAGAATGAGGTGGAGGATTAACACGTGGCTGAAGGGGTGGAGTAAGGGGCAGGGTTTTAAGTTTCTGGATAACTGGGGCCTTTTTTGGGGGAGATGTGACCTGTACAGTAAGGACGGGTTACACTTAAATCCCAGGGGGACCAGAATCCTGGCAGAGGTATTTGCTAGGGCTACTCAGGATCCTTTAAACTAGAATAGTTGGGGGGAGGGAACAAAATAGTACAGAGCAGTAAGGAGAAGGTTAGAATGCAAACAAAGAAAGTTTGTAGTAAGTATTTGAATATGGATGGGCAGGTGATAGAGAAGGGAAATGCTCTGGAAGAAGATGAAGGGCAATTGGCAGGAAAAGTAAATAATGTTGTTCTTAAAGATGAGGGAAAACAGGGATTAAAAATTGGGAAATCTCTGAAATTCATATATTTTAATGCCAGGAGTATTGTAAAAAAGGTGGATGAGCTGAAGGTGTGCATTGATACTTGGAAGTATGATGTGGTAGCGATTAGTGAGACATGTTTGCAGGAGGGATGTGATTGGCAACTGAATATCCCTGGGTTTCATTGTTTTAGGTGTGATAGAGTCGGAGGGGCAAAAGGAGGTGGGGTTGCATTGCTTGTCAGGGAAAATATTACAGCGGTGCCTAGGAAGGATAGATTAGAGGGCACATCCATGGAGGCTATTTGGGTGGAACTGAGGAGTAGGAAAGGAGAGGTTACACTTGTAGGGGTGTATTATAGACCACCCGGAGGGGACCGAGACCTAGAGGAGCAAATCTGTAGGGAGATAGTAGATATTTGTGATAAGCACAGGGTTGTAATTATGGGAGATTTTAATTTTCCACATATAGATTGGGAAACACATTCTGTGAAAGGACTGGATGGGTTAGAGTTTGTGAAAATTGTGCAAGATACTTTTTTACAACAATATGTAGAGGTGCCGACCAGAGAAGGAGCAGTGTTAGATCTACTGTTGGCAAATGGGATGGGTCAAATGACGGAGGCTAGTGTTGGTGAGCACTTCGGGTCCAGTGATCATAATGCCATCAGCTTCAATGTCATTATGGAAAGAGAGAAGTCAGGGCCAAGGGTTGAGGTTTTTGATTGGGGAAAAGCTAGATTTGAGGAGATGCGAAAGGACTTGCAGGGAGTGCATTGGGACAATTTGTTTTATGGGCAGGATGTAGTAGAGAGATGGAAGTCTTTTAAAGATCAGATTTTGAGAGTGCAAAAGCTTTATGTTCCTGTTAGGTTAAAAGGAGGGGCAAAAGGTTTGAGAGAGCCGTGGTTTTCAAGGAATATTGGAAACTTGGTTCGAAGAAAAAGGGAGGCATACATTAGATATAAGAAGCATGGAGTTAAGGAGATGTTTGAAAGATACATTGAATGTAAGAGGAATCTTAAGAGAGGAATTAGGAAAGCTAAAAGAAGGTACGAGGAAACTATGGCAAGCAGGGTGAAAACTAATCCAAAAGAGTTCTACAAATATGTTAATGGTAAGAGGAAAGCTAGAGACAAAATTGGTCCCTTAGAAAATCAGAGCGGAAAACTGTGTGTGGAACCTAGAGAAATGGGGGAGATATTGAACAGTTTCTTTTCTTCGGTATTCACTAAGGAGAAGGATATTGGGAGATGTGAGATAAAAAAAAAGCAAATTGGGTAAATATGGGGAATATAGAGATTACAAAAGGTGTAGTTTTAAGGCTTTTGAAGAATATAAAGGTGGATAAGTCTCCGGGACCAGACGGGATCTTCCCCAGGACATTGAGAGAAGTGAAGGAGGAAATAGCAGAGGCTCTGGCGGTAATTTTCCAAATGTCATTAGATATGGGGATAGTGCCGGAGGATTGGCGCATTGCGCATGTGGTTCCGTTATTTAAAAAGGGTTCAAGGAGGAAGCCTGGCATCTATCGGCCTGTAAGTTTGACGTCTGTGGTAGGTAAATTAATGGAGAAAATTCTTAGAGATAGTACTTATAAACATCTGGATAGACAGGGTCTGATCAGGAGCACTCAACATGGATTTGTGGGAGGAAGGTCATGTTTGACCAATCTGATTGAATTTTTTGAAGAGGTGACTAGGAATGTGGATGAGGGTAGCGCAGTGGATGTTGTCTATATGGACTTCAGTAAGGCCTTCGATAAGGTACCACATGGAAGGTTAGTTAGGAAGGTGCAGTCTTTAGGTATAAATTTTGAGATAGTCAAATGGATTGAACATTGGCTGAAAGGGAGAGGACAGAGAGTGGTAGTGGATAATTGTCTGTCAGGTTGGAGGCCGGTGACCAGTGGTGTGCCTCAAGGATCTGTATTGGGCCCATTGTTGTTCGTTATATACATTAATGATCTAGATGATGGGGTGGTGAATTGGATTAGTAAATATGCAGACGATACTAAGATAGGTGGAATAGTGGATAATGAAGAAGGTTTTCAAGGATTGCAGAGGGATTTGGGCTGCTTAGAAAAGTGGGCTGAAAAATGGCAGATGGAATTTAATGCTGATAAGTGTGAGGTGCTTCATTTTGGTAAGAAGAATCAGAATAGGACATACGTGGTAAATGGGAGAGCATTGAGGTATACAGAAGAGCAGAAAGATTTAGGAGTGACGGTACATCATTCCCTGAAGGTAGAAACTCACGTGAATAGGGTGGTGAAGAAGGCTTTTAGTATGCTGACCTTTATCAATCATTGCATGGAATATAGGAGTTAGGAGGTGATGTTGAGATTGTATAAGACGTTGGTGCGGCCTAATTTGGAGTTCTGTGTGCAATTCTGGTCGCCTAATTATAGGAAGGATATAAACAGAGTGGAGAGAGTGCAGAGAAGGTTTACCAGAATGTTACCTGGGTTTAAGCATCTAGAGTATAGGGAGAGATTGGACAGATTAGGTCTTTATTCTTTGGAGCGTAGAAGGTTGAGAGGGGATTTGATAGAAGTATTTAAGATTATGAAGGGGATAGACAGAGTAGATGTGGATAGACTATTTCCGTTAAGAGGAGGAAAGATTAAAACAAGAGGACATGAGTTAAGAATTAAGGGGCAGAGGTTTAGAGGTAACATGAGGGGGAACTTCTTTACTCAGAGAGTGGTAGCCGTGTGGAATGAGCTTCCGGGAGAAATAGTGGCAGCGGAGTCAATTGTATTATTTAAGAAAAGGTTGGACAGGTATATGGATGAGAAGAAGATGGAGGGTTATGGGCATTGTGCAGGGAGGTGGGACTAGAAAGGGGTGTTTGGTTCGGTACGGACTAGAAGGGCCTAATGGCCTATTTCCGTGCTGTAATTATTATGTTATGTTATGTTATGTTATGTTATGTTATGGCTGATCTGATGTTAGGCTCATCTCCACCTACCTGCCTTTTCCGCATATCCCTTAATTCTCTTATTATGTGAATAAATACTATGTAAACGCTTACTCTCCAAGCTTCCAGTCCAGAGCCTTTGAAATGTCTGCCTTCTTCCATTACCGTGTCTTCCCCTCCACCACTATTAACTCGGCCCTCACCCGCAATTCTTCCATTCCCTGCTCATCTGCCCTAGCGCCCACCCCCCCTGCACCCCTAGAAACAATAAACACAGAAACCCTCCTGCCCTCACATCTCCCCACCAGCCTCTGCATCCAACACATTATCCGCCAAAATTTGCGGCACTTACTACAGGACCTCACCACCAGACACAGTTTTCCATCTCCTCCCCTCTGAGGGACCACTCCCTCTGTGACTCCCTTGTGCACTCTTCCCTCCCCACCCATTGCTGCCCCCTCCCTGCACCTTCCACTGTGGTTGTAGGCGGTGTACTACCTGTAACCACACCTCCTCCCTCACCACGGTCCAGGGTCCCACACAGAGCATTCAGGTGAAGCAACACTTCACCTGTGCTTCCAAAGAACTTATTTACTGCATGCGGTGCACCCTTTGTGGCCTTCTCTGCATCAGAGAGACTGGTCACAGATTAGGAGATCGTTTCGCCCAGCACCTCCTCTCCATCCTCAACAAAAGTGACCTCCTCGTAGCCAACCAATGCAGTTCTGAGTCACACTCTCAAGCTAACACGTCTGTCCATGGCCTTTCACACTACCCCACCCTGATCACCCACAGATTGGAGGAACAACACCTCATTTTTCATCTCCAACCCCAGGGCATGTACATTTAGTTCACTGCATTCCATTAATCAGCTTGCTTTTTCTCCCTTCAACCCCCCCCCCCCCGCCCTTTAACTAGTTATTTCAGATCCTACTTCCTTTCTTTCTCCACCTACCCTAGACTCCTCCCCCCACTTCCTGCGGTGTTTCCCCCCTCCCCTCTCCACCTATCATCTCCCACTCTCAACTTCCCCCCTCCTCCCTTCACCATTTTGTTCTGATATCTCTCATGTTCCCCCACACCTTGATGAAGGGCTCCAGCCCGAAACGTTGGTGGTGTATCTTCACTTTTGTGTGTGTGTGTGTGTGTGTGTGTGTGTGTGTGTGTGTGTGTGTGTGTGTGTGTGTGTGTGTGTGTGTGTGTGTGTGTGTGTTTTAATTTTCTAAGCTTGTTAGATTACTGTTGTGGGAAAACAATTTCCACATCAATGATAAAGCAAGAAAACAGTGAGGTGGGATGACCAAGCTCATTCTGACTGCAAACACTCATTTACCACAACCATGCAATTATTTTATTGTATTCTTCCCACGTTCCCATTATTCTAACCTCTTTCTCCCATCCCATTCATCTGCACACTAGGGGCAAGTTACGGTGGCCAATTAACCAATCAATCTGCATGCCTTGGGATGTGGGAGGAAATCCACGAAGTCACAGGGAGAACATGCAAAGGAATTGGGCAACAACGGGAGGTAAGGATTGAAGCAACACTGAGTCTGTGTGGCAGCCCCTTGACCAACTGCACCACTGCGACATCACTAGTTCAAATTCAGTTCCAAATCCAATCCCCAAATTACAACAGGATGCAAAGGACATGATGGTTTCCAGTGGCTTTTATTTCCCTTTGTATTTAATGTAAATTCAGTACTATGCCTGCCTGTTGAACTCCCAAGCACTCACTAAGCATAACTGATGTTAATGCAATGCCAAGAAAATATCGTCTATTTCATTCCAGAGGTTTCAATATTATTGTGTCTAACATGTTGAAGAACTCTGTCTGTGCATGTAGGAAGTCTGCATTAAACTCTTATCTGAACAGAACAGTTAAATTATCAGTAATGTGGCAGTCAAGCAGTCAAAAGAAGGAAAGATTTATATCGTGGCTTTTGTGACCTCAGGAAGTCCCAAAGCACATTGCAGCCATTTCTGAAGCAGAGCTGCTATTACAATGCAGACACTTTGCATACGAGGTCTACAGTCGTCAACTAAGTTATCAGAGATCTGTGGTTTTCATAGAATTATAATATTGTACAGCACAGAAATGCACCCTTTTGTCCCAGCATGTGTAAATGTTTACATTTATTTGTCAGATTATTCCTCGTAAAGTGAGACAAGATTTTTCTGTGAGCAGTCTCCAGCCAGATGGCATTAACATCTGCTAGCCTAGTCCCCATTCTTCTTCCTCTCACTTCTCCATTCCTCTTGTCTTCTTTCCTCATGCTCACCGCCACCTTCCCTCTTCATTCAAAGAGCCGTCCCCTGATCCTTTGTTTGCTGGTGTGCCCTCCCTCCCTCATGCCTGTGGGACGGTGCTCCTCCCCCTGCCCCTGCCCCTCCCCACCATTTTGTTCAGACGACTGCCTACACTTTGTCCATACCTTGATTTGTTTCAACCCCGAAACATTGGTTATATATCTTTGTCTTTGCCCACCTCACTGACAAAAGGCAAAGGAGGAAAAACCCAACACCCAACCCCAACCCACCAATTTTCCCCTGCAACCGCTGCAATCGTGTCTGCCTGTCCCGCATCGGACTTGTCAGCCACAAACGAGCCTGCAGCTGACGTGGACTTTTTACCCCCTCCATAAATCTTCGTCTGCGAAGCCAAGCCAAAGAAGAAGAAGAAGAAAAAGATAAGGTACACTGTTCAACTTTCTGAGTTTCTCCAGCGTTGTGTTTCTTCTTCAGCCACCGTCTCTGCAGACTTTGGTGTTTTTCTTCTGTGAACAGTCTAACAGGTTAGATCTAGGTGTACAAAATAGCTCAAAAATTACATAATATAGAATTGTATGAAAAGAAAGAATAATTAGTACCAATCAAGGGTAGCGTGATCACAGAATTGTGGTGTTCACTCAGGATAGTTACTGGGAAGTAGCTAAACATCACTATATTGCAATTTGCAGTGGCTGATCTGGGAGTCCTTGGGAACCCAGAGGAAACCCAATGTATTCACAGCAAGAACATGCAAACAGATAACCTGAAATATTAACATGAAACAACAGCTTCATGGCAAATTATTGGCTTTTCCCAAGGAATTTCAGGCCAACATATTTCTGTAATTGCAAGCAGCGCATAATTACATCGCTGAAAAAAAAGAACAGAAACAAAGCAGAATGTGTCAAATAAGGTTGTCTCTTGGCATTTAGAAGACATGAGTTTATTGGTTCATTTGAGTGGAAGATTCAAAATCAAAACTTTTCCAGCAGAACAACCTGTGCTAATAAACCAACAAAGTTACAGTGTAGAATGAGTAAACTGTCCTGCAATTAATTTCTCAAATGGTGACATCAATCCATTGGAAATGTGTATAAAAACATTCTTGTCAATTGAATGTTTGTAAGCCAACACTCAGTGGACAACATACCTTGTTTTATTTCCAGTGTATAATGTAAAAAATTCAAGCTTTCGCCCAAAACTAAATGATTTATGTAAATTAATCTGCATAGACAAGTAAACTAAGCTCCATTTTTTTTTATTATTGTGTCATCATGAAAAACCACTCTTTCTGCTTCTAATTGTTGATTCATTCCAGAACCAACTAAAGAGTGGATTCAGAGGTATAACTGTCCACTGTCAGTTTACATCCTTCTGTTGATTTGCCAGCTGTGTGGGTTGAGACAACTTTCCAGAAGCTTGCTTCATGCAAGCAAGCTGCCAGCAGGTTCCTTGTACTGTTCAGTGCTAATGAGCCGTATAATTGCTGTCAAGAAAATCCTGCCCATCTCTGTTAGCAAGCCTAAGGCAACCGTGCTTGGCAGGAAGCTGAATTAAATTGCGAGCTGAGGATCTCAAATTCTACCTCTCTGTTTTGAGACACACTTTCTCTGAAGTTCAGGTTTGACGATCTCTTCTGCTGGTTTGCATATTGCTTCGAAAGATAGGATTATACAGTGAAATCCTCACTATCCGGAATTCAAGTAACCGCCTGCCTCGAGCAACCAGAAAATAAATGGGTAAAAACTATGGAAGTTTAAGATCAGCGTACCCCAGCGGTCAGTTCACCAATTAGACAATGTGCTATCTCATGCAACCGGAAAAATATGCTTATCCGCCATCGATCAATCCTCATAGGTGCCGGATGCTGGTGGTTTTACTGCACTTTGCTCTGGGTATGTGTGCATTGCTCTACTGTGGAAGGACAGACAGTGAAATAATTATTATGCTGTAATGCTCACATTAAAGTGAAAGAAAGTTCCCGCTCAAATTTCGGCACGTCCTTCAATTTCTGGGCAATTGTTAATAATGTACATAGAATGAAAGATGGGGCAGAAAAAAGATGGTTTTAAAAACAAATGTACAGAATTGGTATTAAATTATCCAAATAAGATTTGGGGTATGAGCAGCATCTTTATCTCTCGGTAAGCAAGTATAATTAAATTGTAGAGAGTTTATAAACCAGGAGAAGGGCATTTAGCCATCACACTTAAGCTGGCTGAAAAAAAATGGAGCCGTCAGCCACAACCTTCCAGTAGCCACAACACACAAACATGCTCAGCAGATCACGCAGCATCAAAAGGAAGTAAAGGGTAACCAACGTTTAGGGCTTGGTCCCTTTGTCAGGCATGAGAAAAATCAGGCAGGTGCCTGAATAAAAAGGTGGGGGGAGGAGGAGGGGATGTCGGGACTCCTGTATCCACCTCTCACCTCTGAACTGTTAGCCTGTTGCTGTTATGCACTTTGGTCTAATGTAAATTATTATCAACTTAAAGTGAAATTTGGAGTTAGTTCTCAACTTTTGTGCAATGTCAGTTTCACATGTCAAACCGGTTTAAACAGATAAGAGTTTGAAAGGCAAATAAGAAATGAATGAGTGTGTGAAATGTTGTGGTACAGCGCCGCCTGGAGGTCATGGAGCAAGGAACCAGGAAGACTCTTTTTTTGCTTCATGACTGAGTGCCTGCAGTTCTTAATCTTCCTGGAGATTTCCTGCTTTTGAAATTATTGCTCACCACGGACAAAAAAAAAACCCACCGGTTTATACATATTTGAAAAGTATCTCGAGAAAAGTTTGTTTTATTTTGTTTTTTTAAGAAGGAAGCTCTGTGCATGCAATGCTTGTCACATTCACAGAGTGTCCAAAAATGACAACATTTTTGTCATCACAACAGCGATGGATTTACATCAGGAATTGAGTCACCCAGTACATGATGAGTTCCTGCAATCAAATTTCAGAAAAAGATTATCTGCTTTGGCAATGATTTAAATATTGGCGGTGACATTATGTTTCATTTTCCATTTTGTTTATAAAATGTGGTACTGTCCATTCTAAATTTCTTTTGAAGTGTGTGCTTACCTTTCAGGACCCAGCTGCATTGGTATGCATCTAAGACGACTTGCACACCTGACCGGGTCCCCATCTTGTATTTGCTTCATTGAACCGGAGCACAGAACAGGACCTTCAGCCTAGTTCTTCCATGCCGACCAAGTTAGCATTCTGGGGTCATCCTTATACTTCTAAACACATCCTGTACTTGTATCCGTCCAAGTGTCTTTCAAACATTCAGGACACCTATAAGAGGCATGTTTCAAGAAAGCAGGCTCTATCCTCAAGAACCCTCACCACCCAGGCCAATGCCCCTTTCACAGAAAGGAAGTACTGGAGCCTGAAGATGATACAAAAACAACTTCCCCTCTGTCATCAGATTTCGGAATGTTCAATGAATCACTTTCTCTTCTTTGACACTAATATATAAATATATATATATTTTAAATATAATTTATATCAATTTTCCCCTTGTAATGTTGCCACAAAACAATGAATTTTGTGGCATGTTCGTGTCAATAAATTCTGATTGTAGTTGTTCCCATTTCTATTGCTTCCTTTGCAGATACAGATTAAATTCAAGTCCAAGTTTATTTATCATCTGATTGCAACAGGACAACCTGACATAACAGTGTTCTTCGCTCCACAGTGCAAAACAATGGAAGCGCACATAGAGACATAACACACATACAGACAGGTACAGTCCATATTTAAAATAAGTATTATTAATAAATAATGGAGTCTCAGAGAGTTGCTTTACTGGTTGATTGGTCGGTCATTCAGCAGTCTTACAGCCTGTGGGAAGAAGCTGCTCCTCAGCCTAATGGTTCTGGCTCTCATACATCTGTATCTCTTTCCCGATGGCAGGATCTGGAAGATGCTGTGTGCTGAGTAGTAGGGGTCCTCACCGATTTTACAAGTTCTTTTTAAACAATGATCCTGGTAAATCAGATCGATGGGAGGGTGGGGGGGGGGGCATGGGGGTTTTATGGCCCTGTGGGTTGACCTCCAATCCAAAGCTCCACGTAAACTGCTGTGCACTGTGAAGCATAAAGTTTGTGTAAAAAGTTAATGGAATGGTGGTTGGTATCCTCATACACCTCAGACTTCTAAGCAAGTGCAGCCACTGTTGCGCCTTCCTGACAAGTGAGGAGATGTTGTGTATACAGGTAGGTCACTCCTTAAGTGGATTCTAAGGAACTTGGTGCTCTCCACTCTCAACATTTACCTTTTTTGAGTATTTTAATTTTGATATTTTTCAAAAATATTCTTTGTGACGACCCGCAGTGACAGCGATCAATCCGGTGCTCCGGGTGCCGTGCACACCTAAAAGCCAGCAGACCATGCAGCAGAACAGGCCCTAGCAAGAGAACTGGTGGACGAATGACAAGGGCAGTGTCAGGCCCAGTGACCCCAAAATGGAGCTGGCTCCGCTGCACGGCCAACAGACAGTAAGCAAGAAAGAAGGGATTGTCATTCAAGAAGATACATGCATCTGCTTTTGTTATGCGGGCTGTTACATCAGCAATTGGGACAAAGTGGGGGGGATCGTGACAGGTATAAAAGACGGGCTTGAGCCCCAATAAAACACAGAGAGCTTAACCTGACTGCACTCGTGAGTGTGTCTTTCTTTCGAGAAGCGCACGGCTACATCATAAAATTTTCAATATCACATACATTCAACTTTTTTTTACAAACAAAAACAAAACAGTACCTCCTTCCCTCCCCCCCCCCACTCCATACATGCAGATCGACACACAGTTTTTTAAATATATAGAATACAGAATGCAGTTGAGGAAACCACGTTTAAATATATATAATAGTTGCATTTTTATTTATTATTGTATTTGGGCCCTTATGTTGTTCAGGTATGGCTGCCAGATCTTTACAAAAGTATCTTGCTAATTTTTTTAATTATATGTTATTTTTTTCCATAGGTATACAGTTGCTCATTTCAACAGTCCATCATGCTATATGTAGAAGGGAGTTGGACTTCCAAGTGATTGCAATCATTTTTTTCCCAACAGCCAGTGCTAATTTTAGAAATGAGATTTGATATTTATTCAATTTGTTGCTTATTGCCATAAAATTACCTAGTAAATATAGCTTCAGGTCACCCACAAAGGCCACTCCTGCTATCCTGGTTAATTTTTTCTGTGATATCTTGCCAAAATGGCCTCATCTTCACACACGGCCATGTAGCATGTAAAAAATATTCCTGTCTCAGACCCTCGTCTGATACAGATTTCTGATATTTCTGCTTCTGATCTATTTAATTTCTGTGAGGTAAAATATAATTGGTGTAAAAAATAATGATACTGAACCCATCCATATCTTGCGTTTATAATTGACGTCATGTTGTTCTAAAACCAATCTGTCCAGCTTCTTTCTGAAATCACCACACCCAAGTCCAACTCCCATCTTTCCCTTGACCTTTGTAACCCTGGGTTTGCATTTTCGTTCTGGAGAGCATAGTACATTTTTATTCTTCTTTCTTTCTTCTTTGGCTTGGCTTCGCGGACGAAGATTTATGGAGGGGGTAAAAGTCCACGTCAGCTGCAGGCTCGTTTGTGGCTGACAAGTCCGATACGGGACAGGCAGACACGGTTGCAGCGGCTGCAGGGGAAAATTGGTTGGTTGGGGTTGGGTGTTGGGTTTTTCCTCCTTTGCCTTTTGTCAGTGAGGTGGGTTCTGCGGTCTTCTTCAAAGGAGGTTGCTGCCCGCCAAACTGTGAGGCGCCAAGATGCACGGTTTGAGGCAATATCAGCCCACTGGCGGTGGTCAATGTGGCAGGCACCAAGAGATTTCTTTAGGCAGTCCTTGTACCTTTTCTTTGGTGCACCTCTGTCACGGTGGCCAGTGGAGAGCTCGCCATATAACACGATCTTGGGAAGGCGATGGTCCTCCATTCTGGAGACGTGACCCACCCAGTGCAGCTGGATCTTCAGCAGCGTGGACTCGATGCTGTCGACCTCTGCCATGTCGAGTACTTCGACGTTAGGGATGAAAGTGCTCCAATGGATGTTGAGGATGGAGCGGAGACAACGCTGGTGGAAGCGTTCTAGAACGCTAGAACATTTTTATTATAAATTTGGCTGTATACCCCACACAGACTGTTTGTTCAGTTTCACTAATTTCAGGTGGGGTCAACGTTGGCCCCCATCTTTCTCTTGAGAACAATCTAAGCTGGAGAAAACAGGAGAAGGTCCCATTGGCCATTCCATATAACCATATAACCATATACAGCACAGAACAGGCCAGTTTGGCCTTACTAGTCCATGCCAGAACAAATCCCCACCCTCCTAGTCCCAATAACCAGCACCTGGTCCATACCCCTCCAATCCTCTCCCCTCCATGTAATTATCCAGTCTTTCCTTAACGTCCCTGCTTCAACCACCTCTGCCGGAAGCTTATTCCGCATCCCAACCACCCTTTGCATGAAGAAATTTCCCCTCATGTTCCCCTTATAATTTTCCCCTTTCGATCTCAAACCATGGCCTCTGGTTTGAACATCCCCCACTCTTAATTCAAATAGCCTATCCACGTTGACTCTCTCTGTCCCTTTTAAAATCTTGAACACCTCCATCAAATCCCCCTCAATGTTCTACGCTCCATCTTCCAGTATTGTGAGCTTAGCATTTAGAGCTTTGAATTCTTCAGCAATCATATTTTTAATCTGGGTAAGTGCTTCGGAGAAGTTCTCCGTGTTTTAATTGTTCCAAGGACATAAGAGTTGCTTTTGTGTGGCAGTCTTTTATATATCTTATACCTCTGTCACACCGCAAATTTAATATTCTCTTGTCTATGTTCATACATTTTTACACAGTGGTGCTTTTATTGATGTCCCTACTTTTCTCCTATACATTCATTAATTTCCTGAAATGTTCTGATCATATGTACTAGTATGGGATTATCTGTATTTTTTTCTAGTCATTTAACACTCCATTTATAGATAAAATCTTTTGCACCCCCCTCCTCCAGTGAGTACATTCCTATCTGAATCCAAGAAGAGGGGGTTGGAGGTTCACTCTCTCCATTTCCAAGCTATTAATGTGTAGTGGTAGGTGCTCATCCATGGTCCTCCTGAAGTCCGCAATCATCTCATTTGTCTAGTCCACAATGAGACACTGGCTGTTATTCTCATACTTTTTCATGGGATTTTCCACCTCTTCTCTGAAGTGCGACTCATCGTTGTTGCTGATGAGGCCGACGACTGTCAGGTCATCTGCAAACTTGATTATTCTGTTGGAGCTCGATCTGGTGTTGCTATCGTGGGCCAGTTGCTGAGCACACAGCCCTGAGGTGTGCCAGTACTCCGCTTGAGGCTGCTTGACGATCTGCTCCTATCCCGGATGGACTGTGGTCATTCCGCTTGGTTGTCCAAAATGTAGTTACAGGGAGAGGTGTTGA
The DNA here is from genome assembly GCF_036971445.1 of Narcine bancroftii. Lineage (NCBI taxonomy): Eukaryota > Metazoa > Chordata > Chondrichthyes > Torpediniformes > Narcinidae > Narcine > Narcine bancroftii. The sequence goes on from NC_091469.1 coordinate 460,779,778, forward strand.
GTCGCCATGAGGACTACTAGCTTCTGGGATATAATTGTATTAAATGCTGAGCTGAAATTAATGAACACTAACCTGACATATGAAGCATCATTCTTCAGGTGGTTCATGATAGAGCATTGTCAGTAGAACAGTTCCATCTGAAGGTTCATTGAAATGGGACCAGTGTCTCTGATACCAAATGCTCAAAGCAGTTCATGATGGTAGAGATCAGTGCCACTGGGCAGTAGTCAATGAGGCCTACATTATTATTGCCCTGATGATGGTGGCTGCCTTAAAACCCAGAGATGAGTACAAAGTTGTACATCAGGTCCCTCTTAAATCTCTCCCCTCTCACCTTAAACCTATGCCCACTATATAAGACTATCAGAAACAGGAGCAAGAATCAGCCATCTGGCCCTTTGAGGCAGATTTGCCATCCAAAAGGATCATGGCTGATCTGGCCATGGACTCAAATCAAGCTATCTATCTTTCTCCATTATCTTTACTTCCCCTACTATGTAAAAATCTATCTAATTGTGTCTTAAGTATATTTCATGAGGCAGATTCTACATTTTCTTTGTGCAGAATATTCCACAGATTCACTTATCTCTGGGAAAATCAGTTCCTCCTCTTCCCTTTCCTAAATCTACTCCCCCAAAACTTATGGCTAAGTCTCCTAGTTTTAAGTTCACCAACCAGTGGAAACAATATTCCTGCTTCTATCTTCTCTATTCCTTTCATACTATTATATGCATATATTCGCTGGAATTCTTTATGGATTCCAACGCGTATAATTCCAGACTATTCAGTCTCTCCTCATTGGCTTATCCCCTCATCTTACCAATCTCCTCTGCATCACTTCCAAAGCCAGTATATCTTTTCTCAAATAAGGAGACCAGAACTGCACCCAATACTCCGGGTCTGGCCTTACTAGTGCCCCGTACAGTTGTAGCAGCATCTACCTGCTCTTAACTTTCATCTCTCTAGCAATGAAAATTGTACTCCATCTGCCAGATCCTTGTCCACTCATTTGTCTCATCACAGATTCTCCGTATCCTCTGAATAATTTGTATTTCTATGTAGTTTAGTATAATCAGCAAACTTTGATACTCTTCCAAATCATTCAAATCCATTGTGAACATTTGCCTAGCACAGAACCCCATGGCTCTCTTCTCACCACTGATTGCCAACCAAAGAAGCACACATTTATCCCTACTCTAGGCCGACAGCATCGAATCCACGCTGCTGAAGATCCAACTGCGCTGGGTAGGTCACGGCTCCAGGATGGAGGACCATCGCCTTCCCAAGATCGTGTTATATGGCGAGCTCTCCACTGGCCACCGTGAGAGAGATGCACCAAAGAAGAGGTACAAGGACTGCCTAAAGAAATCTCTTGGTGCCTGCCACATTGATCACCGCCAGTGGGCTGATATCACCTCAAACCGTGCATCTTGGCGCCTCACAGTTCGGCGGGCAGCAACCTCCTTTGAAGAAGACTGCAGAGCCCACCTCACTGACAAAAGACAAAGGAGGAAAAACCCAACACCCAACCCCAACCAACCAATTTTCCCCTGCAACCGCTGCAACAGTGTCTACCTGTCCCGCATCGGACTTGTCAGCCACAAACGAGCCTGCAGCTGACGTGGACATTTACCCCTCCATAAATCTTCGTCCGCGAAGCCAAGCCAAAGAAGAAAAAAAATGCCTTTTAGTAGACAAGTTTATTGTCTTTGTTTTGAAGGCCTTCAAAGCATTAAAATAATGTTTTATTCCCACCTCAAAAAAACCTGCTGGCCGCCGCCGCCGATCATTGACACTAAGACCCCACCCATATGCTGGGAGACTGAGGTTGCCGCTCCTGTCCAGGAGCCCGAGGTCCCATCTGCTGCAGCTGGGAGCCCAAGCTCTATTACTGACGCAGGGAGCCCGAGGTCCTCGGTCGGTTCAGCTCAGAAAAAAGTTGGATAAATGAAGATTTCTGATTTGTTTGGGTTATACTCATTTATCCAAAATTTTTTTTTTTTTAAATTTGGATAATTGAGGATTTCGGAGAATCCAATTGCAAATTAATTGGAGTATTTGCCTGAACCCTTCCTCAAGGAATACTCAGAAGAGACAGAAGCAGATTATAACAGAAAGTCTCAAAATTCAAACAATGGTGGAGGAATCTTGACCAATAACTGGCGTAAAATTGGATATGAGAAGAGACTAGGTAGAATTTATCAGTGCAAAAGGAGACAGGGAAAGGAGAAACGAGAGAAGCAGGGATGTGGGGGGATATTTCACCACAGTGTGAGAAGGGATGTATGCAAAAGGCAGGTCATAATGGGCCAGTAAGCTTAATAGCTTAAAATGCTCCATTCCGTCTTTACGAAGGAAAAAGTGAGACATTTGGATAGAAATTGTTGAATCAGACATGGATTTTGGAGGAGAAGCTCATATTTGACAAATTTACTGAAGTTGTCTGAGGATATAACAAGTGCAGTAGATTGAGTGGAACTGGTCAATGTTGCGTATTTGGATCTCTACAAGGCATTCAATGAAGTGTTATATATCCATAAGAAAAGGATACATGCAAATGGAGCTAAAGTATTAGCGTGGATAAAGGATCAGTCAATTACTAAAAGGCATTTTTTTTCTTCTTTGGTTTGGCTTCACGGATGATGATTTATGGAGGGGTATGTCCACGTCACCTGCAGGCTCGTTTGTGGCTGACAAGTCCGATGCGGGACAGGCAGACACGGTTGCAGCAGTTGCAAGGGAAAATTGGTGGGTTGGGGGTGGGTGTTGGGTTTTTCCTCCTTTGTCTTTTGTCAGTGAGGTGGGCTCTGCAGTCTTCTTCAAAGGAGGTTGCTTCCCACCGAACTGTGAGGCGCCAAGATGCACGGTTTGAGGTGATATCAGCCCACTGGCGGTGATCAATGTGGCAGGCACCAAGAGATTTATTTAGGCAGTCTTTGTACCTCTTCTTTGGTGCATCTCTGTCACGGTGGCCAGTGGAGAGCTCGCCATATAACATGATCTTGGGAAGGCAATGGTCCTCCATTCTGGAGACGTGACCTACCAAGCGCAGTTGGATCTTCAGCAGCGTGGATTCGATGCTGTCGGCCTAGAGTAGGGATAAATGGGTGCTTCTTTGGTTGGCAATCAGTGGTGAGAAGAGAGCCATGGGGGTCTGTGCTAGGCAAATGTTCACAATGGATGTGAATGATTTGGAAGAGTATCAAAGTTTGCTGATTATACTAAACTACATAGAAATACAAATTATTCAGAGGATACGGAGAATCTGTGATGAGACAAATGAGTGGACAAGGATTTGTTTGTGGTCATATAACCACCGTTACAAGTGATTTTCTGTTGCTACTGGACTGCTTTAAAAAAAAATTACCATTTCTCTGAAAAATAGTTTATCCGAAATGGCCCCGGACCCGACCATTTCAGGTAATTGGAGTTGTCTTTTATAGATACTGAAAAAATTAGATGAGTTCCTCCAGCATTCTGGTGTTTTGACTACAATCACAGCATCTTGTACCTTGTTTCTCTCATTCATTGTCTCCCAATCTACCAGGACCTGTCCAGAGACCAGATAAATTTATGCTACAAGTATAACCTCTGCCATTTCTTTCAGAACATTCCATCAGGACCGAGGAACTCATCTACTTTTACGGCCACTAGTTTGCTGAGCACTAGCTCTTTACCGGTAACAAATGCACCTTCCATCACATGCATAATGTCTCTCTTTGGCAAGTTAGACATGAAGATTGACACTGAACTCCTCCTCAAGACTTCATTAACCAACTTGATACAGTACATGCCATGTAAAGTTTCCATGACATTTGTTCTTCCTTTCCTAAAGCATCAGATATTTATTTGTTTGTTGCCTGACTCGTAATCTTATTACGTGGTGGTCTGTAGCATACTCCCACCTGTGAGTATTTTTTTCCTTATTATTCCTAATCTCTACCCAGATGGATTCAACATTCTTCTCATTATATATTCTTTCATATTTCACTATTGTCCTGATGTCATCCTAATTATGAGTCCTACCCCACCTCTTTTATCTCCCTGTCTATCTTTCTGAATTAGCTGATACCATTGAATCTTTAATTCCCCATCATCTCTCCCTACAACCATGTTCTTGTAATGACCATGAACCATACCGTTTTGTACCCGATTTCTGCCACAAGTTTATTGTCTTTGTTTTGAATACTACAGGCATTCAGGTAAAATGTTCTGGCATTCATTGTTCTTTTAGAGCAGCTATTTTCAACCTCTTTTTGGTGATGGTCACATCAGGACCACTCAACATGTAAGGCATTCCCTTCCCTGTGAAGTAGTCAAGTTTTGGTTTCTTCCATATTTCTCTCATAAAAAATAAAAAATGATGTTATGCAAGGTGAAAAGAAAACCAAAAAAAATTACTTAAATGTGCTGTGGTCCCCAGGGAGTATGCTGGTGAGAATAACTCTGTGGTTCTCAACCTTTTTCTTTCCACCCACTTTAAGTATTCACTATGTCATAGGTGCTCTGTGATTAGTAAGGGATTGCTTAAGGTGGTATGTGGGTGGAAAAAAAAGTGTGAAAACCACTGTTTTAATCACACCTCATTATGTGCACGGTTTCAGAACTCCAAAGGAAATGGGCACATGACAATTTTTCTCAATCAAAATATTTCTTTTTTTTTAAACTTTATTTATTCATTCAAAAAACAAATAATATATGACATATACAGCAATTAAACATGAACATGAACATTTTTATATATATATAGAAAAAAGAGAAAAAAAAAAGATCCCCCCCTTCAGCCAATTCTCCTAAGGAGAGCCATAAAAAAAGAAAAAAGAATATAAAAAAGTTAAATATACATATTAAAATCTAATCAATATAAATTGAAATGTAAATACTCTGATTATAACAACCACTTATTAATAAAAAAATTATAATTATCATGTGAAACATACATAATTTTTTCCATTATTAAACAATATTTCATCTCATTATGCCATCTATTAATATCAATCATATTTGTATCTTTCCATGTACTAGCAATATATTTTTTTCTCTACGGATAAAGCTAAATATACAAAAGCAAGCTGAAACTTATCTAATCACAAGCCTTTCAGAGGTTGCAAACTACCCAATAAAAATACTGTTGGATCTAAAACTATTTTAATCTTATACAGATATTCTAAAAACGATTGGATTTTCTTCCAAAAAGATTGTATATGTATACATGACCAAACAGCATGAAAAAAAGTTCCAACCTTATCACCACATCTAAAACACAAATCTGATTCATTAAAACCATATTTTTTTTTATTTTTCAGGTGTCAAATATAATTGATGTAAAAAATTATAATTAATCATTGCATAACGTGCATTTATCAATCTAGTTACACTATCATAACAGATATCTAACCAATCCTCTTCAGAAAAAGTAAAACCAATATCTGCTTCCCATTTACTTTTAGATCTATCCGAACCCTTTTTATCCATACCATCCTGCAATATTTGATACATAAATGAAATATGACCCTTCTCTGGTACCTTCATAAGAAAAGTCTCAAATTTAGTCATTTTAGGTAAAATGATATCTCTACCAAACATACATTTTACCAAAAATTGAATTTGATAATAAAGAAATAAAGAATTATTATCAATACCAAAATCTTCCCTCATCTGATTAAAAGATAAAAAAACTTACCCTCTTAAAAACAATCTCCCAAATATTTCACACCTTTAAATCTCCAATGCAATAAACTTTAATTATGTATTGAAAAAGAAATAACTTAACTTGGAAATATGAGTTAGGGGGATTACATTTACCACATTTTCAAAATTATTATGAGGCAGCCCAACTTAAATTTATTAGTTCATTGATGGATTTGGTACAGCCTCCTAGTTGGGCTAAAATTGAGATGGTAAGTTTTTCTGAATTTGAAATACATCAATTTTTGTTTAGGTGGAATATAAATTTGTTACAACAATATAATGTGCCTATACTAAAACATTTAATAAAGTTATGGATAAAGAAAAATAAAATGATGGGTTCTAGGGGTAAATTATTGGCTTTGACTCCGTTGTATAATAAACAAAATATTTCAATAACAACTAGGTCTAGAGCAGTGATTCTCAACCTTCCCTTTCCACTCATACCACCTTAAGCAATCCCTTACTAATCACAGAGCACCAATGGTGTTTCTTTGGCTTGGCTTCGCGGATGAAGATTTATGGAGGGGGTAAATGTCCACGTCAGCTGCAGGCTCGTTTGTGGATGACAAGTCCGATGCGGGACAGGCAGACACGGTTGCAGCGGTTGCAGGGGAAAATTGGTTGGTTGGGGTTGGGTGTTGGGTTTTTCCTCCTTTGCCTTTTGTCAGTTAGGTGGGCTCTGCGGTCTTCTTCAAAGGAGGTTGCTGCCCGCCAAACTGTGAGGCGCCAAGATGCACGGTTTGAGGCAATATCAGCCCACTGGCGGTGGTCAATGTGGCAGGCACCAAGAGATTTCTTTAGGCAGTCCTTGTACCTTTTCTTTGGTGCACCTCTGTCACGGTGGCCAGTGGAGAGCTCGCCATATAACACGATCTTGGGAAGGCGATGGTCCTCCATTCTGGAGACGTGACCCACCCAGCGCAGCTGGATCTTCAGCAGCGTGGACTCGATGCTGTCGACCTCTGCCATCTCGAGTACTTCGACGTTTGGGATGAAAGCGCTCCAATGAATGTTGAGGATGGAGCGGAGACAACGCTGGTGGAAGCATTCTAGGAGCCGTAGGTGATGCCGGTAGAGGACCCATGATTCGGAGCCGAACAGGAGTGTGGGTATGACAACGGCTCTGTATACGCTTATCTTTGTGAGGTTTTTCAGTTGGTTGTTTTTCCAGACTCTTTTGTGTAGTCTTCCAAAGGCGCTATTTGCCTTGGCGAGTCTATTGTTTATCTCATTGTCGATCCTTGCATCTGATGAAATGGTGCAGCCGAGATAGGTAAACTGGTTGACCGTTTTGAGTTTTGTGTGCCCGATGGAGATGTTCAGAGCCAGCTCTTCAGCGCTTGACGTCCTGTTTTGCGGAAACTGCCAAAATGTTTGGCCTGGAAGTCAGCCTGAAGAAAACTGAGGTCCTCCATCAGCCAGCTCCCCACCATGACTACCAATGGTGTAGGGATTACTTAAAGTGGTATGTAAGTGGAAAGAAAAAGGTTGAGAACCACTGGAATACCTGTTTTAAAATCTAATGATCTTTGGGTCTTATGCAATTCACTTCTCTGCACTTCCTTCTTGCTTTTCTCTTCTCACTTTTGCTTTGGGCTCTGAATTGCTTCCCTTTGTTTTTCTGCATGGATAACCACCCATATTCATTTAAATCCTCTCCAAATGCGCAAGTAAACAATCCGCCCGAGATCATTGTTCCCAGTTCTGCCCATGCTTATACTCGTCACACTTCCCCTAGAACCCGTCCCAGAGCCCCAGGAGTAAAGCTTTCCCTCCTGCACCACTGCCCTCGGCACATCTTCATCCTAACTATTTTGCTATTCTGACTGGCATGTGGCACAAGGTAATTATCCTAAGATGACTAACTTTGAGGTTCTATTTTAAACCTATCTACAAGCTCCCTAAATGCAGCTTGTAAGACTTCATCACACATTTTTCTACATTGTTGGTATCTACATGCACCACAGCAACTGGCTGTTCATCTTCCCCTTCCAGAATGCCCTGTAGCCTTTCCCGGACATCCCTGACCCTTACACCTGGGAGGCAACACACTGACTGGGCACCTGGCCTGTGGTCACAAAAGTGCCCATCTGTTCCTCTTACCAGGAAATCCCCTGCCATCTTTGTCCTCCCCTCATTTTCAGTAGAACCTTTAGCATGATCTTGGCTACTGCTGCCTTCTCCGGAGTGCCATCTCCCCCAACAGTATTCAAAGTGGTATTGTCTGTTTTGAAGGAAGGAACCGCAGCAGACTACTACACCGCTTGTTGATCACACATTCCCTAAGGCCCTGAAACTGCGGAGTGACCAACTTACCAAACCTGTTATCCACAATATTCTCAGCTTTCCAGATACCCCAAAGTGAATCCATGTGCAGTCTCTAGAATTGGGACCTCCACCCAAAATCAGTGCTGCTCTGCCAACCTACCCCTGCTACAGAACACTGGCACCAATGAAAATTTATGACGAGGTTCAAAAAAAATGCAGAATACTACTCACATCTTGGGAACCACTCTTTCATGAAAACACCACATCCTATCTATGGAAGGGTCTGTACTCACACTCCCAATTATTAGATTCAGAGTTCAAACAGATGGGCACTTTTGTGACCACAGTTCAGATTTATTGTCAGAGTATATGCATGACATCACATACAACCCTGAGATCCTTTTTCCTGCGGGTGATGCATAATCACCACTAACTGGTAGTGCAATAAAAAAAATGAACACAACATATACAAATAAAGAACTGTAACCAGATAACAAATGTAAACAAACTGACTGTGCAATACAGAGAGAATATAAAAGAAAATCAATAAAGTGCACAAGAGTCCTTGAATGAGTCTCTGAATGAGATTGTTGTTGTTGAAGACATTCAGAGTTCAAAAACATCAGTTCAGATTTATTATCAGAGAACATACACAATATCACATAGAACCCTCAGATTATATTTTCCTGCGGGCGAGGCAAAATTACCACCTATTGGTGGTGCAAAAAAACTGACCTCAAGAAGTTACGAATACCAGTAAACAAATAAAGAAATGTAAACAAACTGACTTGCAATACAGAAGAAAATTATCAAAAAAGTTCAAAAGTAAAAGTCCTTAAATAAAGTGAAGCACAAAAAGCTGCCAGCTGTGTGATTGTAGTAAAAACATACCAAAATGCTGAAGGAACTCAGATAGTCTTTTCCACGTCTTTAGGAGACAAAGATATATTGCCAAAGTTTTTGGTCTGACCTCTTCTTCAAGGAATAAGTATTCTTCCTGTTCCTTGAAGTAGGGCTCTGGCCCAAAACGTCAGCAATATATATTTTTCTCCTATAGATGCTGAAAAGACCAGCTGAGATCCTCCAGCATTTTGGTGAGTCCTTAACTAAGTCCCTGATTGAGTTCGTTGTTGAGGAGTCTGATGATGGAGGGGTAGCAGCAGTTTCTGAACTTGGTGGTGCACGTCTTGTAGCACCTACAGTATATCCCTTTCCTGATTGTAGCATTGGAAACAGAGCATCTGCTGGGTGGTGTGGATCCTTGATGATTGCTGCTGCTCTCCGACATCAATGTTCCATAACGAAGCTATCAATGGTGGGGAGGGCTTTGCCTGCGATGTCCTGGGCTGTGTCCACTACCATTTACAGGGCTTTCCACTCAGGGATATTGGTGTCTGCATACCAGACCATAATGTAGCCAGTCCGCACACTTTCCACCATACATATAACCATATAATCATATAACAGTTTACAGCACATAAACAGGCCATATCGGCCCTACGAGTCCACACCAGTTCACCTGAACAACTTCAATAGCTCCCACCTCCCATTCTCTGCCCATAACTCTCCAACCCCCTCATATCCATATACCTTCTCTTAAATGACAGAAAGGACCCTGCCGCAACTATCTCCTCTGGAAGATCATTCCATTCTGCCACTACTCTCTGAGCGAAGAAGCATCTTCTAACATTTTTCCTTAAGTTTTGTCCCCTTACCCTTAACTTATGCCCTCTTGTTCCAACCTCCTCTGCCCTCAAGGGAAAGAGTCTACTCATGTCTAATCTATCTATTCCCTTCATAATTTTAAATACCTCTATCAAATCCCCTCTCAACCATGTATGTTCCAATGAATTAAGTCGCAGTCTCCTTAATCTTTCTCTGTACTCTAGATGTTGTAAGCCAGGCAACATCCTTGTAAATCTTCTCTGCACCCACTCCACCTTATCTATATCCTTTCTATAATTTGGAGACCAGAACTGAACACAATACTCCAAACCTGGCCTCACCAATGCCTGAAAGAGTCACAGCATCACTTCCCACCTCCTCTACTCTACTCTATGATTTATGAAGGCCAGCATACTATATGCCTTCTTAACCATTCTGTCTACATGGGAATACACCTTCAAGGAACCCTGTACCATAAACCCAAGATCCCTCTGTTCCTCTGCATTCCACAATGCCCTCCCCTTAACTGCATAAGTCCTATTTTGGTTATTTTTTTTCCGAAATGCAGCACCTCGCACTTGTCTACATTAAATTCCATCTGCCATCTTTCAGCCCACTTTTCCAAACAAACCAAATCCTTCTGTAATCCAAGAAAACCTTCCTCACTATCCACCACTTCCCCTATTTTCATATTGTCTGCATATTTGCTTACCCAGTTAACCACCCCCTCCTCCAAATCATTAATATAAATGATAAACAAAAGGGGATCCAGTACCAAACCCTAAAGCACACCGCTCATCACAGGCTTCTATCCTAACAGATAGCTGTCCACCATGAATCTCTGCTGTCTATCTTCCAGCCACCTCTGAACACATCTCACTATCTCTCTATTAATCCCTAGAGACTGAACCTTCCTTACTAACCTTACATGCGGAAACTTATCAAAAGCCTTACTAAAATCGAAAAAGATAATGTCAACCGCCTTACCTTCATCCACTTTTCTTGTCACCTCTTCAAAAAACTCAACTAGATTCGTTAAACATGACTTTCACTTCACAAACCCATGCTAGGTGCCCCTGATCAATCCCTGCCTATCCAGATATTTGTACATACTATCTCTAAGAATACCCTCCATAACTTTCCCCACCACCGAAATCAAACTTACTGGTTGATAATTACTTGGCCTGCACCTTGTGCCTTTTTTAAATAACGGAACTACATGTGCAACCCTCCAGTCCTGTGGAACCAGACCCTCCTCCAGTGATCGGTGAAAAATCACTGTCAGAGCCCCTGGTATTTGCTCTATGACCTCCCTTAATGTCCTGGGAAGAATCCCATCAGGACCAGGAGACTTATCCACCTTTATTGACCCTAGAAGCTCTAAAACCCTCTTTTACTAATCCCTATCTTTTCCATAACTATGCCATTTTCCTCACTAATCTCACATATTGCAATGTCCCTTTCCCTAATGAATACAGACGAGAAAAAAATCATTCAGTATCTCCACCATCTCATACGGTTCCTCACATAACCCACCATTTCCATTTTCCAGTAGACCCACTCTATCCTTAACCCTCCTTTTACTATTTACAAATCTGTAAAAAAACCTTAAGATTCCCTTTCACCTTATTAGCTATGGACACCTCATACCTTCTTTTTGCCTTTCTAATTTCCCTCTTCAAGTTCTTTCTGCAATCTAAGTAACAATCATATGTCTCATCAATCTTTTGTTTCTTATATTTAGCATAGGCCTCCCTCTTATCCTGAACCAGCTTCCGAATTTTCTTAGAAAGCCACGGCTCCCTCGAACTTTTGGTCTCGCTTTTTGACCGGAATGGAACATAAAGATCCTGTACTCTCAAAACCTCACCTTTAAATACCCTCCAATTTTCCTCAACATTCTTTCTGGCAAAAAGATCAGACCACACAACTCTCTGCAAATCCCTTCTCATTTCTTCAAATCTGGCCTTCACCCACTCGAAGACCTTCGATTTTGGACCCGACCTATTACTTTCCATAATTAAGCTAAAGCTAATGGACCCATGATCACTGGATCCAAAGTTCTCCCCAATGCTCACCTCCGTCACCTGCCCTATTTCATTCCCTAACAACAGATCTAACATTGCTCCCCATCTAGTGGGCACCTCCACATACTGCTGCAAAAATCAGTCGTGAACACATTGTATAAACTCTAAGCCAACCTGCCCTCTCACTGACTGTGTTTCCCAATATATGTTTGAAAATTGAAATCCCCAACCAACACCACCCTATTCCTACTGCACATTTCAGCTATTTCCTTAAACATTTGTTCTTCTAGTTCCCTCTCCCCATTTGACGGCCTATAATATACCCCTTTAATAGTAACCTCACTTCTTATTTTTTAGTTCTACCCACACTGCCTCCCTCGATGAGCCCTCCAGTCTATCTTGCCTCAGCACTGCTGTAATATCCTTCCTGATCTCCCCATCTTACTCCACTAATTCTGTCACATCTAAATCAGCGGAATCCTGGAATATTTAACTGTCAGTCACAACTCTCCTTCAACCACATCTCTCTAATGGCCACAACATCATAAAACCACGTGTCAATCCACACCTTTAGCTCATCTATCTTCCTTACAAAACTCCTCACATTGAAATAAATACATCTCAGAGATTCCCACATCCTACCTTCTGCCTATCACCCTCTCTAACTTTCTCACAATTGTCATTATAGCATTTATTCATTATTTCCTGCCGTTCCACCCCCAAATTATGTGAATATGATTTTTTTCTTGTGCCTGCAAACCCTCACTCGGCTGTGTTTTCCATTACCTGAACCCCTGTCCACAAATACACTAGTTTAAAGCTCCCCTGGCAGCCCAGGCAAATGCCCCCACCAGGAGACTGGTCCCTCTGGGAATCAGATGTCCCATCTACCCCCAAAAAGGTCCCAGTGGTCCAAGAACTTGAATCCCTGTCTCTTACTCCATCCCTTTAGCCACATATTTAACCTCCACCTGATTCTATTCCTGCCTTCACTGTCACGTGGCACAGTAAGCAATCCAGAGATCACACCCTTAGTGGTCCTTCTTCTAAGCTCCCTACTTAACCCCCTATATTCATTCTGCAGGGCCACTTCCTCCTTCCTTCCAACGTCATTGGTATCAACATGTACCACAACCTCAGGCTCATTACCCTCCCCTTTTAGGATGTCCTGGACACATAGAGTTACATCCCGGACCCTTGCACCAGGGAGGCAAACCACCATCTGGTTTTCTTTATTGTGTCCACAAAAACCTCTGCAGTCCTCCTGACCATCGAATCCCCTATAGCTATTGCCCTTTTCCTCTTATCCCTACATTTCTGGGCTACTGTGGCTGACTCAACACCTCTGCCTTCCTTAGTCTGTCTATCCCCCTCCTCAGTACTCAAGGAGGACTACCAATTATTGAGGATTACAGACTCAGGTGCTTTCTCTTGAACCTGACCCCTCGCTTTCCTCCTCCTAAGAGTAATCCACTGTCCCTCCTCCCATGACCTTGGTGTGAGCACCTGCCTATAACTCTTGTCTACAATGACCTCATTCTCCCTAACCAGAGAGAGATCATTGAGCTGCAGCTCAAGTTCCCTGACTTGGTCCCTTAGACGCTGCAGCTCAGCCCATTTTGTGCACACATGGATATCCAGGAGACATGAAGACTCCATGACTTCCCACATGCGACACTGAGAGCAGAAAACTGCCCTCACACTCATCTTGTCTCCTTCACCTCTCACCTTACAAAAGTAATAAATAAACAGATGTATATTAAATTAAATATGACCGTCTTAACTTAGTCCTGACACGCTCATCCTCAGCCTCTGCTCGCCTAAGCCTCTCATGCCAAAGCCTCAAAGACCCATTTCTTCACTGGGCCACTCCTCACTGGCCACTCCCTTATACTTACCCTCCTTTTATTGGTCCCTAGACCAATTAACCCTCTCACTCTCTCCAAGCTCCTCCTCCTCCAATCACCGCCTCCTCTGACTCTCAGTTCGAACCAAGTAGGCCCAAGCCCCAGTAAGCCCTGGAATTTAACAGCTTACCTTCCTGTTACTGTAGAAACTTGCCAAGGTTTCTGGTGTCATACCAAACCTCCTCAAACTCCTGAGGAAATAGAGGTGCTGCTGTACTTTTTTCACGATGCCATTAGTGTGTTAGGTCCAGTAAAAATCCTCCAAGATAGTGACTCCCAAGAACTTAAATTTGCTCACCTTCTCCACCTCTGGTCCTCTGATGTTCACTGGATTGTGCACCTCTGGTTTTCCTTCCCTAAAGTCAACAATCAGCTCCTTGGTTTTGGTGACATTAAGTGTGAGGTTGATGTTAGTGCCCAATCCAGCCAAGTTTTGAATCTCCCTCCTGTTTGTCGACTCATTCCCCCTTTTTATACAACCCACTACCAATGGTATTGTCAGCGAATTTGTAAATGGTGTTGTTGTTGTACCAAGCCACACAGTCATAGGTGTACAGCGATTAGAGGAGGTGGCTAAGAATGCAGCCATCTGGTACTGATGGAGATTGTGGAGGAGATGTTCTTACCAATCCTCACTGATTGTGGTCTGGAGATGAGGAAATCCAGGATCCAATTACACAGTGGGATATTGATGTCCAGGTCTTGGTGCAATGTCATTAGCTCTCTCAGAATTCACTTAACTGCAATGAATATTAATCATCCTCAATGACAAAAGGATTGCATAAAGAGAAGTAAGAGACTACATAAGGATCACAGACGTCTTTACTTGGAGCATTTGTAGACCAGGTGTGTTTTTTTTAATATAATCACAGTTATCATTAGTAACATATTTTAGTTCAATTTCTTTTTACTAAGTTGGATAAATTTAGTTGCTTTGGAGGGATTGAAACTTGTGTCTCGAGGTTAATAGTCAGGCCTTGAACACAGACTGCCAGCTGGGGTGCTGGCAAATCGCATGGAAACACAAAGTGCTCTTTTATGTTCATCTTTACATTTGAGTAGACAGACTCTCACTGTAATACCTTGATGTAAAATTAGTGCCTCTGTCAAAGCAGCACTTGTTCAGTGGTGACGAGAATGCACAATCCCTCGGGTGCTACTTCAACCTCCGCGTCTGAGATAGCAGTGATGCCAGCTGAACCATTTCTGACAAATTTAAGGTCCAAGGCAAATATATTGAAAGGAAGCTTGTGTTACATCGTCAAGCACTTATGATAAACTTGTCCTTTTCTGAGACTGCCCGGCTGAATCCACAATGCTACAAAGCAACATAAGCATTTTTGTACAATTAAATTAGATTTAGTGCAAAATCAGTGGGATCTACTAGATGCAAACATTAAGGTACAATCTGCACAAGTCCCTTTCATCATAAAGAAAGACATCTGGAAATCGTCTTTGCTCACCACAAAGACTCAAAGGTCTGAAACATTGGTGATCTACCTCCTCTTGACCTTGTGAGACTGAGTTCCTCCAGCATTTCCATGTGTTTTTAACTACAATCACAGCATTTTAACCTTTGCCAGGCTGAAAATCCACCACCAACAGCTCCTTGGAATTATTGGTCTAATTAACTTGTCAAATTCATAAGTCAATATCTGCTACTAGCACAATTATGTCAACAGATATACAGAACTCTTAAAAAAGCGACAAAGCTGGGAATACTCATCAGTCAACAGTTCACGTTGATATATTTCGTGACCGCATACAATCTGGCGTTTCCCTCTTTCTGATTGCCATTACAAAGACAGTCACAGCAGAGTTGGAGTGGCCTCCAAGGGCCGACTTAAATAACGATTCAAACAGTGCTTTATTTAATTAACTCCTCCACTTTGATTGAAAGGAAATGCACATATTTTGTTCCTCAAAGATTTGTGACCCACGTCTCCAAAAAGTTTCCAAAGGGTTCCTGAAACATCTTGGTGCTCAAGTTAGCTTTGCCAGCTGCAAGTCCCTCTCCCCTGGGTAACATAGATACTCCAATTTCAAGGAAAGATTATCCACGGACGTCTCAATGTTCCATCTCCACTATTTGTGGAGCTTGACTCAGAGGCATTGTGTGAGGTAACTAATACTCAGCCTGATTAAGTTCTTCCATAGAAAATAATAGAAACAAGTGGCAGAAAACAAACACAAGATTTGGAATACCTCAAAGGGAATTACATGCAGATTACTGGATGCCCAGGAGTAACTTTGAGACTTAAATCCCACTGAGAGGATCAAATGACATGATTAATATTGAGCTTGAAACTCAAGTGGATTATACCCACTGTTGACTTCACATCAAATACACTAAGCCATAGCAAATCTAATTTGAAAATAATGTATTTGTGATAGTTATATAAAATCTTCCCATTATGAATCATGAACATCTATCACTGTTGGCACATGTGACAATAAACATGAAGTTAAAACACGAATCCAGGAAAGCAAGCAAGTTGTAATTTGAGTGGTGATGAATGGGCACGTATCTCAGGATCTTGCATTTTGCAACACTAGGTTTGCTGTGAGTGGGCGGTCAGAAGGTTAAATTCCTTAGGAGTTAATTTGGGAACAATTGGAATCAGAGAGTCAAATCACATGGAACAGGCCATTTGGTGCAAAATCCATGGCTACCAAATTGGAATCCTGGGCTCATCCCATTGCCGGCAAATGTATGTGAAACTTGGGTAAGGTTGCACTTGGAGTTTTGCGTACAACGCTGGTTGTCCCACAACAGGAAGGACATGGAGGCATTGGAGAAGGTACAGAAGAGTTTCACCAGGATGTTGCCTGGATTAGAGGATATGAACAAGGAGAGGTTGTTTTCTCTGGAGTCCCAGAGACTGAGGGGAGACCTGATAGATGGTTACAAATTATGAGACCATGTGATAAGGGCAGAGAGTCAGAGTCTTATTCCCAGGGTTAAAAGATTACGTTAGAGGATATGCATTTAAGTGATAGGAAAATTTAAGGGAGATGCATGGAGGAACTATTTTTTTTTACATAGTGTTTAGTAGGTGCTTGAAATGTGCTGCCAGTAGTTGAGGAAACAGATTCAATAGTAACATTTAAGAGACTGGATATACACATAAATATGCAGGAAATCAAGGGATATATATCATATTTAAGAAGCAGAATTTTATTTTAACATGGGCATTATGTTCAGCACAGACATGTGGGTCAAAGCACCTGTTCCTATTCTGTACTGTTCTATGTTAGCTCATCTTGCAGAAGATTCCTGTCTCAATCCTCACTTCAGGGACTGGACCACAAAGTCTGAGCTGAAACATAAATACATTACCAATGATAGAGTGTGGTGGTCACACTCTGTCTTCCCTTTTCTGTTGGACCATAAATATGTGCGCATGAAAACATGAACCTCAAAATCCAAGGACAGTTTCTTTCTATCAAATGGTTAAGTGGGTCTCTCATTGGTTAAAAAAAAATCCTTGCACTCTTTTGGTTGTACTTTTTT
Organism: Narcine bancroftii; assembly: GCF_036971445.1. Lineage (NCBI taxonomy): Eukaryota > Metazoa > Chordata > Chondrichthyes > Torpediniformes > Narcinidae > Narcine > Narcine bancroftii. The sequence goes on from NC_091469.1 coordinate 460,796,850, forward strand.
TCCTGTGTGTTGTCTTTGACTTGCTGTGACACATCACCCTCCATTTTTTGCTTTATTATTGCACTCCTTGCTGTTCTTAAGTAAAAGTTGACTTGCCTGTTAGCGTACAAAACAAAGCTTTCCACTGTATCTCGGTCCATATGACAAAAAAACTGTTCAATTCATTTGAATTCAAACTTTCAGGAGAATTTTTCAATCATGAAGCTTTATCTATTCTCTTATAAAAATGACACATGGTGCACTTTTTATAGAACGATAATGCAGCTGCCGAAACCTTGTGTGAATGAAAAGATGCTGGATGGACTCAACAGGTCAGGGAGCAGCATGGAGAGAAATTGTGGTTCCTGAAAAGATAGACTCAAGTCAGCATGGTTTCCTTAAAAGAAAACCATGCCTGACAAACCTATGGCAATTTTTAAAAACTAATCACAAGTAGAATAGACAGGGGAAATGCAGTGGATGTTATGCATCTGGACTTTCAAAAGGCTACACATGACCCTCCTAAACTAGATGAGAGCCCATGGAATTACTGGAAGGATACTAGCATGACCAGAGCATTGGCTGGTCGACAGGAAACAAAGAGTGGGAATAAAGGGATCTAATTCTGCTTGGCTACCGGTTACCAGTGGTGTTCTGCAGGGGTCAGTGTTGGAGCTGCTTCTTTTTATGATGTCCATAAATTATTTGGATTATGGAATAGATGGCTTTGTGGCTAAATGTGCAGGTGATACTAGGGTGGGCGAGAATGCAGATAGGCTGCAGAGAGACTTAGACAGATTAGGAGAATCGGAAAAGAGGTGGTGGGTGAAATATGATGTTTGAGTGTGTCCGGTCATACACTTCAGTAGAAGAAATAGAAGGGCAGACCATTTTTTAGATGGGGAGAACATTTAAAATTCGGAGCTGAAATAAGTCTTGGGAGTCCTCATACAGAATACCCTAAAGGTTAACCTACAGGTTGAGTAGTGGTGAAGAAAGCATATGCAAAGTTGGGATTTATTTCTAGAGCAATAGCATCTAAGAGTAGAGATGTAATGTTGAGACTCTATAAAGACCTCTCAAGTATTTTGTGTGGTTTTGGGCAACTTCTTTGAAAAAATAGATATGCTGGCATTGGAGAGAGTTCAGAAAAGATTGACTGGAATGATACCAAGAATGAAAGGGCTAGCATATGGGGAATGATTGTGGGCTCTTGGACTGTACTCATTGGAGTACAGAATGATGAGGCGGGAACCTCATTAAAGGCATTTTGACTGCAGAATGGCCTGGACAGAGTAGATGTGGCAAAGATGTTTCCCATGTTAGGAGATTCTATGCCAAGAGGGCACAACTTTGGGATAAAAGGGCATCAATTTGAAACAGAGATGTGGAAACATTTATTTATTAATGGGCCATGAGTCTGTGAAACTTGTTGCCATAGGTGGCTGTGGAAGCAAGGTTGTTGAGTGTGTTTAGGGCAGAAATTGACAGGCATTTGGTTAGTCAGGGCTTCAAGGGTTATAGACAGAAAGCCGAGGAATGGGTTAAGTGGGAGGATGGATCATCTCATGATAGAATGGCAGAACAGACTTGATGGGTTGATCGGCCTTCTTCTGCTGCTATATCTTGTGATTTTAAAATGTTATGAAATTGTTAGTCTGGTTGGGACATAATCCATCAATGAAGGGTTTGGACCTGAAATATTGACTGACCATTTCTATCCATGCATGCTGCCTGGCTCAACTTGTCTTTGTTCACTCAAGTTCTCCTTGGCGTTCGAGTTGACAGTTACCGTAAATATTCATGTATAACGCATTTCATGTATAATGTGACCCCCCAATTTTTGAGGAGAAAAAGGGGGAAAATTTTACCCTGTGTTTAATACAACCACCCCTCCCCTCGCCCATCTGAGTCAAGCTGGGATCTCTCTCCCCCTTTGCCCACCCAATTCGCGCTGGTGTCTCTCTCCCCTCGCCCGAATCACGCTGGTGTCTCTCACCCCTCGCCTGGCCGATTCGTGCTGGTGTCTCTCTCCACCCCTCACCCGCCCGAGTCATGCTGGTGTCTCTCTCCACCCCCACCCGCCTGAGTCACGCTGCCATCTCTCCCCCCGCCCCTCCCCCACCCTCAGTCAACCTGCCGTCAATGTAGGTGGCTGTTGATAATCTTACTTATCATTAAAACTGGCAGAATTTGTTTTAACCTCGTGTATAATGTGACCCACCCCCCCCCCCCCCCCCCACCCCTACTTTGGGCTCAAATTTTGGTACAAAATTTTTTGCATTATACTTGAATATTTACAGTATTTGTCTATCAATGTTAATGAAATAGCTTATCTTGTCCCCTGCATAAATTGGCTCCCATATGTATTACTTTGCAACTATGGGTACAGCTCAAAACAACTTGGTGCGTAAAAGATCTATCTAAATGCAAATATTCCTTTTCTTTATTCAATTTGCTTGAAAGCAATGGTTTGTGGTACCACAATGTCCTGACCACTTATTGCTGCTTCCTACAATTTTATAGCAATTTGTAATATTTTCATGTTGGCCATGCATGTAGACAGCACAATTGAAGGCAGCAATTCAAGTTCAGTGTCACTGGCACACGGACAGATTAGATGCCAAAACCAATAATTAGAATGAGAGTTATAACATATGCTCACAAATGATTTTCTCTCGTTTCCCGATTCAGCTTTTCTGCTGTGAGAATAGCATTGAGTTATTTGTTTGGGATTAAGTGCTTAAGACATTTAAAATGCATTGTATAACCCTATACATGATTAATGCCTTTCTTTGTCATTAACCAATCGTTAGTGTTTAAAATAACATGACTACACACTATATCCAACTGAGACAAATTCGTTTTTTAATGAGATAATAAATCCATCACTTTATTATTTCTAATTAAAGACTGGTGATTTCCCAAAGTATAATATTATCTGTTTATTGTCAGCCTTCCATCAAAATATCCACACATAATTTTAGATCTAAGATAATCTTGTCAAATTAGGGTTGGTAATGTAACAGAAGCTGAGATCCACTCCTCAGCTTGAACAGACAAGAATGACCCGACAGCAAGGCTCCCAACGGGAAAACACAGAAAATAACAGAAAAGAAGGAAGAGAGTAAAAAAAGGAAATCAGAGAAACAGCAGATGACCAACCCAGAGGAAGAAGACCAAAAATAATAAAACAAAAATACTCAACAAATTGATATGGGGAACTGCTTGGAAAATTAAATGGAAAAATCTGTTTGAAATGCCAATTACATATCATCTGAAGGTAAACAAACAGAGTTTGTATTCGTGCTACTTAATACTTCTGGTCGTCATCGTCATGGGTATCCCTCTAGGTCAAGAATGATGGGCTTTGTTCCATTGATCTATTTATGGCCTCTCAAGTGGCTTACGAGTCCAATCTTGGCTTTGAAAGATCTTCTGCATTCAGGACAGGTAGTTCCAGATGGAAGATCAGGCTTTGCTTGTGGCTGCCTCTATTTGCATTTACTTCTCTTTTCTTCTAGTTTTGTACATCTGTTGGTTTTGAAAGTAGCTGTTCCTTCTTGGGTGATGGTTTGCCAGAGTTTCCTGTCCTTGGCATTGGTTTCCCAATTATTGATGTTGCTGTTACATTTCTTCATGCTGGATTTTAAGTCGTCTTTGAATCTTTTCTGTTGTCCACTTCTTTTACGTTTGCCTTCTTTAACGTAGGAGTAGAAGATTTGTTCCGGCAGATGTTCGTCTTCCATCTGAACAAAATGATTGTTCCATCTTAATTGGTTCTTAATGATGTAGCCTTCAATGCTTCTGGTTTTTGCTTCATTTAGCATGCTGACGTTAGTTCTTCTATCTTCCCAGCCGATATTTAAGATGTTTAGAAGACAGCATTGATGGAACTTTTCAAGTGCCTTCAGATGTCATCAGTATGTTATCCAGGTTTCTGATGCATAAAGAAGTGTTGCGATCACCGCTGCTTTCCACACTGTTTGTTTCAGAGATGGCATATCTTCATCGAGAAATATTTTCACTCAGTGCAATAATGGAACTTTATCTAAAAACATCTGAAAATTCCACAAATGTAGAAAATGCTGAGTGCTTTCAGCATTTTCTGTTTTTCTTCCAGATTTCCAGCATCTAGAGACTTTTTTTTTAAATTCAACTCCATGAATGCATTGTGCATTTCCAAAAACAATAGTGAACTAATGCACAGAGTTTACTGGTGCTGAAGTAATATCAATCAGTGTGCAACACATTATTGATGACAATCTTGTCCAAATCTGGGCAGCCATGTGCTTTACAGTTATCAAAGAGTCACGTGATGGAGTAGTGACCAATAAGAAAATACCAGCCCTCTCCAGAAAAGAAAAAATTGTAAAGAAAAAGCAAAGCCACAGACACAAATTAAAAATAAAGGTGTGAAAAAATGGCACCAAAGAAAGAAAAACCAAAAGCAACGGGAAGGAAAGACATCGGAAGAGAAAGGTGAAGGCCTTACCTTTACAAAGAGGCCCACTGTGGAGAGGAACCCGCTCCCTGAGGTCAGTGGAAACCCCAAGCGCAGGACTACAAAGATGGCTCACGGAGTCAAACAGAAGTGCGCAACCGCACATGCGCGATGCACACGATAAAAACAACACCGACGGAAGGGGGGACCAGCTGAGGAGTGGATCTCCACAGCTTGAACAGACAAGAATGACCTGACAGCAAGGCTCCCAACGGGAAAACACAGAAAATAACGGAAAAGAAGGAAGAGAGTAAAAAAAAGAAATCAGAGAAACAGCAGATGACCAACCCAGAGGAAGAAGACCAACACCAAGACACCATTAATAAAAATAATAAAACAAAAATACCCAGCAAACTGAGATAAACAACCCAACAAGAAAATCAGAAGAGACAGATGTAAAGGACACAGATCCTGGAGTGGACCCAGAAGAAGAGGAGGGAGAACATCAAACTCTACACAGATAAATGGAAGATGAAGGGAAAAGACAGTACATGGATAAAAAAAAAATTCAAGAATATATGGAAGCATTAAAAGAATGGCTGACACAAGAATTCAGTGAAATAAAAAGAAGAATAAAAGGTACAGAAGAAAAAGTGAACAGATTAGAGATGGTCATGACAGAAATAGGGAAAAGAGTAGACAAGGTGGAAGAACGAGGAACAGCCATAGAAATGGAGGTAGATGACTTAAAAAAGAAATTGGAAGAATCTGATAAAAAAGTTAAAGAGACACAGGAGCTGTTAGCTCAGAAGATGGATATAATGGAAAACTATAAAAGGAGAAACAATATAAAGATAGTGGGCCTTAAGGAAGATGAAGAAGGCAAAGATATGAAAGAATTTATTAAAGAATGGATCCCTAGGGTCCAAGGAATGCCAGAATTACAAGAGGAATGGAAATAGAAAGGGCACACAGAACATTAGCCCCTAAACCACAGCCACAACAAAAACTAAGATCCATTCTAGTAAAATTCCTGAGTTATACGACAAGAGAAAATATATTACAGACACAGTGGACACTAATACAAAGGTGAACTTCCCACATGCCTAAATATGTCAGATGGGTGGCAGGGTTAGTGTAGTGGTTAGTATAGCGCTGTTACAGCACCAACCAAATCAGGCACTGTCTGTAAGCGGTTTCTACATTTTCCCTGTGGTCTGTACGGGTTTCCTCCCACCCTTCAAAAACGTACAGGGTTGGAGGAGGCGTGGTTATAGGTCAATTCGGTGTATTTGGGCAGCACAGATTCATGAGCCGATAGGACCTGTTCCATGCTGTATGTCCAAATTTTCATGAAAAAGAGATTTGAATTTAAACATTTTAAATTTATTGTCCTCATTTCAACGTTTTTATTTTAGGTGGCTAACCCTGCCACCCATCTGACATATTTAGGCATGTGGGAAGATCACCTCTGTAATAGGGTCCCACTGTGTCTGACTGAAGCAGATATGATTACCAAAGAAGAAGTGAATCATTAAGGATGTGAAGAGTTTTCCTTGTGCAGTTTTATTGTGAATAAAGTTTACTTTGAGAAAAAAAAAATATCTAATTAAATTTCAAACTGGCCAAGAGCTATTATCACAGGACAATATAAACATTTGACAAGTGAACTACAACGAATAGTCAAAAATGCAGGAATTTACTTTTAAACTCCCATCTTGCTGATGCTGTGTGGTTGGGCCAGGATCAAAGAACCACTCTGTCAATTTGAAAGGATGAAATGGAAAATTCTCTGCTGGAGATGCAGGCAGGCCCTTTGATAACTGTAGAGCACATGGCTGCAGCCATCCAATGGTTGATGCCCAGACTTGGTTAAGATTGTCATCAGTAATGTGATTATGTGATTATGGTCCTGGAATTGTAAGATTTTGATGCTGTCATGGAGAATGAGTTTGACAATCAAAGTTGGGAGCTGCTGGTCAATAATATCAACTGAATTTTCAGAGACTAAGAAAATAAGGATTTGTGTTGTTTAACAACATAAAAGATAAAGACTTAGGTCTAAAATAAGACGAAGCTCAAAAACGATTAATTATGATCGCACTAGTGGGAGTTTAAAAAATCCATAAAAATATCTTGGAAATGGAAACACCTTTCAAAATACAACAATGGTACAAAAAAATGAATAAGCTTATTCCATTAGAAAAAAAAAACCTACAACCTAAGAGACAAATATGCTTTATTTGAACAAATTTCGGAACCATACCTAAAGTTTATTAGGAACTGCCAATTTCAGACCTCCATCTCTTGATGTGACAAGTTACAATTAAGAAAATAGTTAAGTATAGTGTATCGGACAACACGATCACTCTTTTCTCTTTCTTCCTTTTGTTTCCATTTTTTTCTTTGTTTTGCTTTAAATTATGGGGGGTGTTATATAGAGTGGAAACTTGGGACTATTCTATGCTGGAGCAGGAGCACTGCAAGACTGCAAGAACCACATCACACTGAGTGGTGAGCATGCTCAGTGAGACACATTGAAAGAGCCACATCACACTGAGTGGTGAGCATGCTCAGTGCAACAGTGTATCCATACATGGCCGGCAGTCCGAGACGTGAGTAAAAGTTTGTGCTGTAAACTTACAAGTTTCTCTGAGTGTTTATTAAAACCTCCGATGGTACAACTGAGGACATAACATGGTGGCAGCGGTGGGATTGACAGAAACCCACATCAGATAAGGAAAAAATCCCTATAAACTAAAATAAACACAAAGAGAAGGAACAAAGGAAAAAAGCAGCATTACCTGACTACCAGACCTGGAGAAGAAGATGGCCACAGCAGCAGCAGTACACCCAGTCATGGACGGGGAAGCTGATCATGTCATAGAGGCTTTTAAAAAGTTCGAGCAGAAGTGCAACCTGGCATTCAAAAGTCTCCTCAAGGGTATCACACCAGAGGAAAAGGTTAGTTACATCCTTCTTTTGGCGGGGGAGCGAGGACTAGACCTGTTTAATAGCTGGGAACTGGCTGAAGGCGAAGAAAATAACCCAGAAAAGATATTAGAAAAAAATTTATTCTCATCTGGAACCAAAATCCAACCATAGAATATAGCGATACGAGTTCCAGGGATTAAAACAAGAGCCTGATGAGTCAGTAGATAATTTCCTCACATGGCTAAAGAACATGGTAGCAAAATGCAAGTTCAAAGAAATAGAGAACAGTTGACCAACTAATCTGGGGAAGGGCTCATCCTGAAGTGCGGAAACCTCTCATAGAAAAAGACAACTTGAAACTAGCAGATGCCGTAGACATAGCTAGGGCCTTTGAGGCCACTAGGGCGCAAATGCAATCCCTCTCTGTGCAGGCCAACATGCAGCACAGAGATAGAAGAGTCGATGCCATAAAGCGCACGCAGAGAAAGTCGCAGACATCCAAGAACTGCAGGAAGTGCAGTAGAATACACCCCTTCGAGGACCACAAGAAATGCCCCATGTATGGTTCGAAGTGAGGACCTGTGGGAAGGTCAATCATTGGGAAAAGATGTGTAGGTCTGACATGAAAAGAGAAAGAAACCAAGAATACAGAAGGAAAGTACACCACGTCAAGGGAAGTGACAGCAGTGACTCCGACTCACTGACGCTCGGCTTTGAAACAATACTCCTTCATGAGATCCAAGAAAGGGAAGGGAGAAAAAGATGAATTGTGCACCACGATCCAAGTTAAAAGAAAGATCAGAAACAAACCTACAACATTCAACTTGAAAATAAGGTTGGATGCTGGATCACAAAGCAACATCCTTCGACTTAGACTGTACCGCCAAATGTTCCCTGAGTACAAAAAGAATGGGTACCCGGAAGAGGGCACACTAGAAGCTGCAAATGTCACGTTCACAGCCTATGGTGGCTCTGTGATTAAGCAACAAGGAAAAGTCCAAATAAAAGGCAAGCATAAAGGAAATAGCATTATATGCACATTCTTTGTGGTTGCTCCGAAGGACCAGCAATCCTAGGCCTGAATAGTTGTCAAAACATACAGCTAATCTCTGTAAACAATGAGATCAGGGAGAAAAATATGTCCAAGAGGATCAATAACGACACCCCACTTGAGAAACGGCCTCCGATCACAAATAAGGCCAAGCTCATGGACATGTACCCTCAATGCTTTGATGACACAGTCGGGTGCTTTGGGAACTTTGAATACCACATTACTATAGACCCAAAATACAAACCAATAATCCATGCTCCACGGAAGGTGCCAATAAAGTTGAAACAAAAGCTAAAGCAGGAGCTGGAAGAAATGGAAGAAAACTAAGTAATAGCAAAAGTAGTGGAGCCACTTGACGGGGAAAATTCTATAGTAATAAAAGAAAAACCGAATGGCCAGAATATGTCTGGATCCCAAAGACCTAAACCAAGCAATCAAAAGAGGGCACTATCCAATACCAATGCTGGAGGACATTACTTCTGAACTAGCGGGATCCAAAATCTTCAGTAAGCTAGATGCCAAGAATGGGTATTGAAATGTGAAGCTGGATGAAGAATCAACACTGCTAACAACTTTCAACACTCCATTTGGCTGGTACAAGTTCCTGCACCTACCTTTTGGCCTAAAGGTGAGCCAAGACATCTTCCAGCAAAAGATAGAGGAGACCTACATGGGATGCAAGGGCAGATGACATCCAGAATTTTGGCAGAGATGGGAAAACCCATGATCTCCACCTACATGAGGCCATGGAGAGAACAAGAGGGGCTAGCATCAAACTCAGTGCAGACAATTGCATCATTAAGGTGGAGGAGTGCCAGTTCTTCAGAATGGTGGACACACCTGAAGGGGTCAGGCCAAGCCCAGAGAAGGTAACAGCCATGGCTGAAATGGACCACCCAAAGGACATAAAGGAACTAAGAAGCTTCCTCGGCCTGGTCCAATATATGAGGTCCTTCACCCCACACATGTTAGACCACACAGCCAACCTCAGAGAGTTGCTAAAAGAGGATGTGGAGTTTCAGTTGTCACCATTGTTTCAGTGAGATTTTGACAAGCTAAAGGAAGTGGTCTGCAGAGAAGTAGAACTGAGCTATGATGGCAGAAAAAAAAAACTGTCACATTACAGGTAGATGCTTCCATCAGAGGCTTCAGGGCACCATTGGTGCAGGGAGGAAAACCGATAACCTTTGCCTCAAAAGCCCTGACAACAGCAGAGACCCAATATGCCAATATCGAAAGGGAGCTGTTGGTAGTCATATATGGATGCAAAAAACTCCACAAATTCCTCTATGGGAGACAGTTCGTGATAGAGAGTGATCATCGCCCACTGGAGCACATCCAGAAAAAGAACCTCAGCAAGGCACCAGCAGACTACAGAGGCTACTCCTTCGGCTCCAATGTTATGACTTTACCTTGAAGTATGGGCCAGGGAAGGAAATGGTGCTTGCTGATGCCTTGTCATGTCTTTCCCCAAATGAAAAATATGAAATGAAGGACATGGAAATCAAAATGCATCCCCTCCTCAGGGTGACCAATAACAAACTAAACCTGATTAAAGAATGGGTGGTCCATTTCAGCCATGGCTGTTACCTTCTCTGGGCTTGGCCTGACCCCTTCAGGTGTGTCCACCATTCCGAAGAACTGGCACTCCTCCACCTTAATGATGCATTTGTCTGCACTGAGTTTGATGCTAGCCCCTCTTGTTCTCTCCATGGCCTCATGTAGGTGGAGATCATGGGTTTTCCCATCTCTGCCAAAATTCTGGAATTCATCTGCAATGCTGACAGCGCCCTTGCATCCCATGTAGGTCTCATCTATCTTTTGCTGGAAGATGTCTTGGCTCACCTTTAGGCCAAAAGGTAGGTGCAGGAACTTGTACCAGCCAAATGGAGTGTTGAAAGTTGTTAGCAGTGTTGATTCTTCATCCAGCTTCACATTAAAGAACCTGAATAATGAAGAGCTGCAGCTGCTTCTCCCAACAGGTGATACAGGGATGGCCAGAAATGATAAACAGGAACAGCCTACAATATGTCAATACTGTTCTGTCAGGGACGACATATCCCTGGAGAATGGTGTACTGCTGGCAGGGGCTTGGCTGATAATACTAGAGACAATGAAAAAAGAAATTCTCCAAAAATACACCAAAGCCATATGGGAATGGAAAAATGCAAACTTAGAGCAAAGGCAGCAGTGTACTTGATTGGCATATACAAGTTCATCGAAAACATGGTGGCTACATGTCTGGCATGGCAGAAATACAGAAATACACAACAAAAAGAAGAGATGATACCTGTGGAAATACCCACCAGGCCATGGCACACAGAGGGAGCAGAAAACAATACATGGTATCTGATTGTATCCTGCTACTACTCTAAATTCCTCTTTATCAGGAAAGTGAAGGACCTGAAAGCTTCGACAATCTCTGCTGCAGCATGTGCGCTCTTCACTGAACAGGGGGTACCCAAACAAGTGATATGTGACAATGAGACCCAATTCACATCGCGTGAATTCCGAGAAATGGCTGCAGAATATGGATTCACCATCACTACTTCATCACCACATTACCCCAAAGGCCATGGATTCATTGAGAGGCATGTACAGACAATTAAACACACTCTCACAAAGTGTCGAGGGACAAAAGAAGATCCCTACCTCGCCCTTCTGTCACTGCAAGCCATGCCTTTGAGGACCGACATGAAATCCCCAGCAGAGCTTCTGAATGGCAGAAAGTACAAGACAACTCTGCCAAGCAAAATCCATCCATCAGATGATCAAGAGGAAACAAGAAGAAAGCTGACTAACATACAAGAGGCAAGTCATCTACATTACAATAAACATACACAAACACTACTAGAACTCTTCAGAGGGCAGCATGTGCATGTTCAAGAGCCAGAAACAAAAACCTGGAGTCCAGCAAAGATTGTTAGAGAAGCTGAGATGCCAAGGTCATACATCATTGGGACAGAATCTGGTAGGCAGCTGAGATAAAACAGAATCCACATTCGCCCAACCCCAGATGTGACACACAAAGCACGAGCAGCTTCTAATAATCCAGAAACTTGTGAAGGAATACGAGTAGAAACCCCAACCAACAACTGAACAGCAAACAACAGAAGAGCCGAGGCAAACAACACCACCATTCACAACCGTACCAACACCACCGAAGCAAACAGACACAACAAGGTCTGAGAAGAATATAGAACTGCAATTGTATAATTAGAATATTTAATTCATAATGGCAAGTGCAGTTAAAGAAGCAGTAACAATTTATTTTAAGAATTTTAAATCTTAAAAAATCTTTTAAATTTTAGACTTTTTTTAAAAGAAGGGGGGATGTTATATACAGTGGAAACTTGGGACTATTTTATGCAGGAGTACTGCAAGACTGCAAGAGTCGCATCACACTGAGTGGTGAGCATGCTCAATGCAACAGTGTATCCATACATGGCCGGCAGCCTGAGACGTGAGTAAAAGTTTGTGCATTAAACTTACAAGCTTCTCTGAGTGTTTATTAAAACCTCCAATGGTACAACTGAGGACAAAAAAGGGGGTTTGAGGTGGAAAAAAATGAAAATGTCACTGTGTAAATATTAATACTGAATATATATATTGTTACTGGCATGGTTCACAGTGAAGTATTAAATAAAAAAAAATATTTAAAAAAGAAAATAAGGATTTGGGGAAAATAAGGAAATTAAAACAAGTCTTCCATAAATAAAGGTTAGCTCAGTTAGAATAAATGTATGCAAATGCCATAATCATTGCACAGACTTGGTTCATCTTTATTAACAATGTCAAAACTGAATTGGAATCAATCCCTATTTCCTCACCTCAATGCTGCTTTCTGCTATTGATCCCTGAAACTCTACTCCTGGTAAGTGAAATTACATACTGATGAATAAATCCATGTCAATCACACTAGAAATTGTTCAACAAGGTGGCTGCAAAGGTTGAAAAGCATGTTTTTATGCTGCCATTGTTCTTTAGTGGATTTCACCTTTTAAATGATAATAATTTAAAAATAAAACCGTTGCACACTTTCTGAACAGACTTCCCCCTAAAGAGCAAACCAGTTGTAATACCTGAGAAGTTCACAGGCAAAGACTTTTAGTCAACTAGTTCAATAAGTCAAAAGAAACATTCCTGTCAGGATTACAATATTCACAAACTCTTAACTATGCAGATGGCTGGAAGAAAATGAGAGGGTTATTGGTGTGAGGTAGTGAACATTCAGATTGTTGCCAAGTTGATACATACAGGTCAGCACAACATTATAGGTTGAAGAGCCAGTATTTTGCTGTAACATTATCTATGCTCTACAGTATGTTCTAAACGGATGTGTGTGTGTGGGCGGGGGGGGGGGGGGGCAACCATTCAAAACACTGGAGTCATTGTGTAACTTGCTTGCTCTGGAATTAAAAGCCAGTGTTTTTGTGTGCGTTGAGCATTCAACTTGATAGCTGCTCAAAGCTTGTTCAAGTCAATGGGTTAAAGAAGGGCTTGCAGGGGTTGGCAAAGTGACAAATACAACATTTTTAAGCCTCTTGGCACTCCACTGATCACTCCTACTAGAAGCACTTTAAAATCTATTTCTTTGGCCAAGCTTTAAGTCATCAATCCTAATATCTTTTCCAGTGTCAACACATGTGTGATTCCATGGTCACAAGAGGGCCTCAGAAGTGATTGCTGACATTAATCGCCTCAGTAAGCACAAGTTGTAGCAATAGTTAGTTTGTGAGTGTACCAAACTCTGATCCTCTTACAGAATATATTGACTCATGATGAAGTTAGTTACTTGTGTGAAAATTACCAGTCTTTGTGCATGTAGTGATATGATTGTGTACTGGCTGGCCTGCCCTCCGAGTGTCCTCCTGCCTTGGCTCCTCCCTTAGTCCTGCCCATGTGACCGCGGGCCATAAAGGTCGAGTCCCCTCTCCTTCCCGTTCATTCCTAGCCTTGGACCCAGACCAGCAGTCTCTAGTACAATAAAACCCATCGTTCCCCTCAGTCTTTGTCTGTGTCATTATTGCCCAACAATTTATTGTTCAGCTCAGAATTTTTTTTTGGATAATTGAGAATTTCAGAAAAATCAGAAAATCTCATTTATCTGAAAAGTTTTAAAGCCAAAATGACATCATTTGGCCTCTTGAAAATGTTCAGATAAATGAAGATATCCAAAACCATTAAAAATTCTCAATTTTCTGAAAATTTTTTGGGGCCGAACTGATGTCACAGGTTGAAATTTTTTTTGGAATTTTGGAAAATCTTCTGAATAGAATTTTGAGTTTTTGTGTTGGATTTATTTTGTTCAGGTTGTTTTTTTTTGGTGAGAATTAAACATTATTTCATGCTTTAAAGGCCTTCCATTGTTGTTTGCTGTTGTTTCAACACTGTTGCAAGAGATTTGCTGTTGCTACTGGGCTGTTATCCAAAAATGACTAGTTATCCAAGAATATTGTATATCCGAAATAGGCCCGGTCCCGACTTTTTCAGATAATCAGAATTGTATTGTATTTTGATTGCAATCACCAGCACCCATATTTTCCATGTGAATCTTGCCTTGAGACGTCAACAGCCTGTGTTCCCTGCTTCTCCTTCTCAAACGGGGGAGTGTTCTCCCCATTTTCTGCTGCCCCTGAGCCAGTCCTCAACTTCCCTGGAGTCTGCAACCCCTCTTGGCCGCTGCTGATCATAGGCACCACCATATTGGGCCGGACCCCACAGTCGTGGGATTTTGAAATAAACCACTGTCAGCTCCTTTAACAAGCCGCTTAAATCCTGTACAGAGTCAACAGCAGTTGGACCCCCGGAGGAGCACTGAGACCGCGCTCCCCACTTCCCACAGGTCTACACCAGCGGCAGCTCTGCTATTACAGCAGCCCCCCACAGTACTGCCATGTTCTCGCTCTCACCCCAAAGCTGAAGAATGAAAGAACAGACTTCAGTGATTGTTGCTCAATGGTTCTCACCATCAAGAAGTGCTTCAAGTGACTGATCGTGGCTTACATCAGCTTTCCAACCAATGGTAGATACCTTCACTCGGTCGTGACATTCAGTCCTGGAATACCTGGAGAACAAGGACATCCACAGGAGGCTGGTATTCATCGATGACATCTCAGCCTTCAAGACCATAGTGCTAAACCAACTCTTCCCCAAACTCTGTGCCCTTGGATTCATCATTCCCTCAGAAAATAGACCAAAGAGTGAAGATTGGAGAGAGCCCCTCTTCCATGATCATTCTCAACACTAAGGCTTCACAAGGCTCCATACTCAGACCCCTACAATACTCTTTATACACCTCTATGTCCCCAAACACCACTCTGACTCCATAAACAGCGGAGAATCTTACCATCATTTGGCTGGATCTTCACATTATCACTTGGAATATAGAGGAAGATAGATGGTCTAGCCTAGTGGTTTGGTGGTTGGACAACAGCCTGTCCCTCAATGTCAGCATGACTAAGGAGATGGCTAAAGACATTTGGAATTTTGGTGGAGCTCACACCCCTTCCTATCCACATCAGCGGCACTGAGATTGTGGACATCCTTAAGTCCTTTGGGGTAAGCATTGTAAGGTAAAAACATCATGAGTTGGGACCGGAGAAGGAGTCACCCAGTACTAAGGAGTAACAGGATGCAGGCGTGACCTTGTACGCTCAAGATAAGTGTGGCAATAACAAGATGATGTGCAGCAGACTAACAGAGAAGGGTAGCAACAGCTTATTCATTGGACAATGTAATGGTATGATAATTTACTAAGTGCGTGTCCTGAGGTGTAAAAAAAACACCACTTGCTGATATCGGGAGAATGCGCCTTCTCCAACTAACACTGTTAGTTGCAAGTGTTACAATCCGGTAATAAAGAACCTTGATTTCGACTCAGTCTGGTGTCTGACTCACTCATTCTCGAACAAAGCAGACCTAACAGCATCTTCAACAAACTGCTCTATTCCAACCAAATTGATGCAATGGCCCAGAAAGCACACCAGTACCTCTACTTCCCCAGAGGCCAGAGGAAATTCAGCATGTTGCTGATGTCCTGACACAGATGGACCATAAAAAAGCATGCAGTCAGGGGGGGGAACACTGTGTGCGTGCTCCCCATGACTGCAAGACACTGCAGAGAGTGGTGGGCTCACACCATCGCACAACTCCGCTTCCCCTTACTCCCCTCCATTGACCCTACCTGTACCTCTCTCTGCCTCAGAAAGGCAACCAACATGTTATAAAAGACTTATCCCATCCCCACCACACTCCTTTCCTTCTCTCTCCTCCCATCAGGAAGAAGATTCATGATGGCAAGATCACAACCCACCAGATTCAAGGATGGCTTCTTTCTCACCTTTACCAGACATCTGTAAGAATCTCACACAGGTAGATGACTTAGCTCTGTTCTATTATCTCTCTATAACTCTGTGACACTGCTGTGTTTTCATTGTTGTCCTCGTTGGACTGTTGGCAAAATCAGCTTTCACGCTGTACCTCATTATATCTAACAAAAAATCTCGATCTTTCATTGTTTGTTCTCTGTCCAATTCTGTGCCTGCACCATTTTCCACTGGAGGTGTCAAGTGACTGTATGGATGTTATGTTTGATGAATATAATAACATTATCTGAAACAAAAATACAGCGCAGGGATAGGCCGATATGCTCATCAGGCCTGAAATGACAGTGATGCCAAATCTACTCCCATTTGTACATGCCAGTTGGAAGAGTAGAAATCCTATTCAGTCATACACCCCCTGGTTATTCACCTGTGTCTCTGTAACTTATCCTCTCTCTTGCATGTCCCTCACCTGGCCCTCGGTCCTTTATTGCAACATGAAGGGATAATTCACATTTGCAAATAAACATTCCAGCACCAAAGATGAGGCAGGTGGAGGAAGACTTTGGAAGCCAAGGACATAATTCTTTGAGTTCTGCAACGCGAAGGGATATGATTAGTCTTGAAATTGAGTCTTGAATGTGGGGTCGGCTGATTTCAATTGCTGTAAGAGTGGACCTAGGGAAAGTGGATTGGGAACAGATGTGAGAGATTGATGGAAAATTAAAATTAACAGGACTGTTCTTGCTGGATAGAGGGTCTCTGCAATGTAGTCACCAAATGCAACTTACTGAAATGGAGCAAATGCAAGTAAATCATTGCTTCACTTGGAATGGCTGTTTGTATTCCTACATGGTGGAATGGGCAGGTTCAAGTTTCAAGGTTCCCTTTATTGTCACTTAATGACATATTAAAAATGTAACATATACGATCTACATTTTTCTTATCGTAAATTTTAAACATGCAGTACAGTAACAGGCCCTTTCAGCCCATGTTGTCCAATTACACCTAATTGACCTACAACCCCCAATATATTTTAAATGGTAGGAGGAAACTGGAGCATCTGGGAAAAACCCATGCAGATATGTGGAGAATGTATAAACTCCTTACAGACAGAGCAGAATCCTGGTCTCGATTACTGGCACTGTAGCAGCATTGCACTAAACACAATGATTATTGTGCCACCCATTAGTATTGCCCGGTGCCTCTTACAGTACAAGAGAAAGAGAAGCAAATGTGAGTTCCTTCAGAATCACTGAGAGTCCATGCACTTGCCTGCAGCGCTCCTGCAGCCTCTGCAGCTGTACAGACTCCTGTTCGATTTGTCAGCAACCCAAGCTCCAGATTAGGTTTATGACCGCCAGCATTAGGATCATTCTCCACTCTCCTGTTACGGCGGTTCCAGCAATGCCAAGGTTGGCATCATGGGGGGCATCTGTGGGCCATGCCCCCTCTAAATGAGTCATTATGCCCCCCCCAACCACTAGCATCACTGGGGGGGGGGTGTGAACCACACTGGGTGACACCATCAAAGGGGGTGTCACCAAAATGAATCACGTGCTTTCATCTGCACACGCGTATGCCTGGTACACTGGAGGGAGGGGGGAGTGTGATGTTGACGGACAGAGGAAATATGACAGTGGTGAATAGAGGAGGTCCATGACAGATATGGCACCCACAGTCCTCCTCCACCATTGAGTTCTCGAATACAGTTTGTGCCCCCATCCTCTCCCATGGTTAACCTAATGCCCCCTCAATTAGATTTGTAATGATGCCAAGTCTGTGCAGTGCCACCATTATTTGGTCTTGCTTCTCGTGGGAAAGAGTTGTTTTCTCCAATAATTTCCTGCCATTGACTTCTTCCTTCTTAAATAAAGAAATAGAATCAGCTATCCTCTGATCTCCTGGTAGCTCACCTGTGGCTTAGTTAGGGATTCAGCGATGCCTTCCCTCATTTCCCATTGCAACCTGGAATAGATGTTGATGAGAGTTGAAGAACAAAAATCTGCGGATGCTGAGGTAAAGTTCAATAAGCAAATATAACTAGCCCTGGGGATTTATCAACCTATATTGCACCCTATGTCATCTAACACCTCCTCGTTTTCTAGACCTAGTCTAGATTATTCTTTTATAGAACATAAACATAGAACATAGACCTCTCAGCCCTTGATGTTTTGCAGACCAATATATACGCACCAAAAAAATCTAAACCCTCCCTACCTCATAACCCTCCATTTTTCTTTCATCTGTGTGCCTGTCTAAGACTCTCTTAAATGCCCCTAATGTTTCAGCCTCCACCACCAATTGCTGGCAAAGCATTCCAGACACCCACAGCTCTGCGCTAAAAAAAAATCTTACCCCTGATGTCTTCCCTAAACTTTCCCCCTTTCACTCTGGTGTTTGTTACTCTTGCCCTGTGAGAAAAAAAAATTGCTGACTGTCTACCTTAACTATGTCCCTCATAACCTTCTAGACCTCAATCAAGTCTCCCCTCCTCCTCTTCACTCCAAAGAGAAAAGCCCTTGCTCCGCTAACCTCGTCTCATAAGACTTATGTTTTCCACATTCTTCTCTATGGTTAATACAAAGGAGAAGCATTCACATTGGACCTCCCCCACGTCACTTGGATCCACATATTGAATGCTTTTGGATCCCAAAGAGGACCCATATTTTTATCATCCCTGGCCACCCTCTTGCTCCTAATGTGCTGTTGGAATGTCTTGGGATACTACTTAATCTTACTTGCCAAGGATATTTCCTGGCCTCTTTTTCTTCCGGATGTAAGTGACCATATCCTCACTGTTAATCTGTGTAACTTTGAAAATGGCAGGGCTGCCGGAGCTGCTGTGTAATGACAAGGCTGATGCTGGGGTTGTGGGGACACTACTGTGATGCTGTTAAGCATTATATCTCTGTGTATGGTGGGCCCACCTCCTCCCTGTAACTCTTCCCCCAGAATTCCCCAAAAAAGGCGATTACGCCTCAGTACGAACCTTGGAATCAGGCCAGCAACAAGAGCAGGTGTCCAGTCTTATGGCAATAAAAGCCTGTCAAAAGGGCCTACCTGCTCCAAATTGACCAGGAACCGGCAGCTACGCTGCAGCCAGCACCACAGCAGTCCCTGAGACACATTAAGACCAGTAGACCATCTCCACTAAACCAACTCCACCCTGCCAGACATTTTTTTTTAAATAGAGGGGGCGAATGTGGTGATACCCCTGAGATGCAGTTATGCCATTAGCGCTGTATCCCTGTGTATGGTTGCCCCGCCTCCTCCCTGTAACTCCTTCCCTGGAATTCCCCAATAAAGGTGATTAAGCCTGAGCCCCTCCCTCAGTACAAATCCTGGAATCGGACCAGCAACTGGAGCTCGTGTCCAGTCTTGTGGTAATATAGTAACTCCAGTCTTTTGACATTATTGATAGTGTATTAGCCGTAAACCCAGGTGAGCAGGGAGGGAAGACTCAGTGCTTCTCCGCAGGGTTCGACTGCCCAGTTGTAAAGGTTCAGGTTTTAACCAGCCTTTAGCAGTAGATGACTTTTTTTTTAAACATCTTTGAAGCCACAGAAGTCCGTGCCCAAGATGCCCATGCTTGGCAGCGCACCATGAGGGGTTTTGGTTCTAGAAGATCAGCGGACCAACTCAGGGCATCAGAAGCAGGAGAATGGTCCTGATCGTATCAGATCTGAGAACTCGGGTTTGCCAATGGAGAAGACAGGAGGCCATGTGGCAGCAGATGAGGCAAAAATGAAGGGGAAAATCCATGGAGTCTCTTTTTTGCTTGTCTTTCTCTTCTTGCCTGGAGTGCCAAGCAAGCAATGCTGGTGGCACCGACTTGTGTGCCCTTACCACAAGCAAACAATGATGAATTTTATATTGTTATATTATTACGACTGTGTGGCTCTGTAAGACAATAACACCATCTACAAATTTGCCGACAATATCACTGTTGTGGGCTGTATAAAGAAAGGTGACGAGTCAGCACACAGGATGGATTGAGAACTTGGCTGAACAGGGTCGGCGCCAGAACAAACATTAGAGGGGGGTATTAGCATGTTAGAGGGGGGCTCATAAACTCGCTCAGCCAGGTGGAGGGGAGGGGTGCTATTGGGTGCTGAAACATTAACACCATCAGCTCCTCTGACATAGGAGAAGAGGGCGCTGCTTTTATTACATCAAGTATCACTAGACGCTACTGATGCTGGGTGCATGTTAGTGATGCAGCTGTGGGTGGGTGGAGAGACATCAGCATGCATCAGATTAGACCCTAGTGATGAGGGGGGCGGGTCTGACAGCGAGCAATGGCCACGACCATATGGGGGTGCACAGCACCTCGTTTGGGGGGGTAAATGCCTGCGGATGCTCCCCCTTGGCACTGACCCTGTGGCTGAATGGTGCACCAACAAGAACCTTGGACTTAATGTGTCCAAAACTAAGGAGCTGATTGTTCACTTCAGGAAAGGAACATCAGAGGTATACAAACCAGTGATTATTGGGGGATCAGAGGTAGAGAGGGTGAGAAAATTTAGGTTCTTGGAAGTCACTATCTTTGAAGATTTTTCCTGGACCCAAGACACCAATGGAATTGTGAAGAAAGCACGACAGTGCCTCTACTTCCTTAGGATTCTGTGGAGGTTTGGTATGACCCCCTGGCAAATTTCTACAGGTGTGTGGTGGAAAGCATGCTGATTGGCTGCATCAAGGTCTGGTATGGGGGACACCAATTCCCCTGAGCGTAAAGCCCTCTAAAAGGTAGTGGACACATCCCAGGACATCACAGGCAAAAACCCTCCCCACCATCGAGCATATCTTCAGGGCACACTGCTGTCAGAGAGCAGCAACAATTATCAAGGATCCACACTACCCAGCACATGCTCAATTCTCGCTGCTGCCATCAGGAAAGAGGTCTAGGTGCCACAAGACTCACACCACCAGGTTCAGGAACAGCTCCTACCCCTCCACCATCAGACTCCTCAACAACGAACTCAATCAGGGACTCATTTAAGGACTCTGCATTTTATTGATTTTAAAAAAAATTCTCTGTATTAAACTGAAAAATGCAGTTCTTTATTTGTTTACATTTTTACACTGTGTACAGTTTTTGTTTTGTACTACCAATTAGAGGTAATTCTGCCTTTCCCACAGAAAAAGAAATTCAGAATTGTAGGTATGTGCTCTGACAATAAATCAGAAATCTGAAGATCGGATTTTGCATTTTAGTGCATGACAATAAAGGAATCTTGAATAACTGCAACTCTGAGACGTTTTGGACATCTAAGAGCATTCAGAGCTCCAAATAAACAAGACCTAATGATCTGATTTCCCTACTGCCAATAGACCTCTTACTGCCAAAGAAAATTCTCGTGAATAAAGAACCGTGCTAGTAAATAATTCTTTTGAAAACTATAGAAATCCATAAATTGGATTTGATAGTTCTGGCCTTGGTTTCGAACTATTCTCAAGTCTGCAAATATACCGCAAGCTGCTCATTTGAGCCAGAAGAAAAGGTCCTGTTGGTGCTGCTTTATTTTAATAACAAATATACTAATAGAGCTTGACAGGTTACATTTCATTTTCGAGGCGAAGCCTGTCTTCCAGGCAATGTAAAATTCAATACATGTCAAAATGGATTCCCGCTAACTGCAGGG
Organism: Narcine bancroftii; assembly: GCF_036971445.1. NCBI lineage: Eukaryota > Metazoa > Chordata > Chondrichthyes > Torpediniformes > Narcinidae > Narcine > Narcine bancroftii. The sequence continues at coordinate 460,818,231 of NC_091469.1, forward strand.
CCATATGAATGTGGTTTTCAGCTGGTTTGATAGATCCATTGGGACCACTTTTGTTGCCTTGTAAAAAGCAGGACAAGGATTTTACATGTTAACAGCCATTATGAATGGGTTTAATAACACTGAATTGCTTTGTAGAGTTTATAAAGCTAAATAAATTACTGGCCAGAAGTATTTGTAGATCATTTTCCTCTTAAGATTTGAAATAAATCAGCATGTTCATTTTGGTTTGTGGAGTAAAATTTGTGGACGTCTCTGCTATTTGATTACCATTTAATTCCGAATATTCCATTTATGACTCTCTGACTACATATTACTTTTAATCAGAGCTCAACACTGCCAGATCCCTCTATCCAGATCATTGAATAACATTGTCCAATGAGCCAGGGCTGATTGTTTGGTCCATTCATTTCAATTGGTGATTCAGCTGATGACCACAGAATAGGTGCCTGTAAGGAGAAAAGACCAGAGGAATATATGGACTTGGTTGGATGTGATTAGTTTGGAGGTAGAATATGCATGAAACACACAATTTAAGTTAACGTAGAATGTAACTGCAGACATCACAGGAGGAAAGTTGGACTACTTCAGGCCAACAGACAATCGAGCAGTCCTCATCTATCCAGAGTGCAGGATAGCATTTTGTTCCTCAAGTAGTTGGATTATTCATTGGAAATTGGAATTCCATCCAATTTTGATGCTCTAATTGAATAAGCGTAGCTGTGCTAACAACCATTTGGGTGTATTTGGGCAGTATGGTGTCTTGGGCTGGAAGGGTCGGTCACTGGGCTGTATCTCCAAATTAAAATGAAAAATATAAACACAAAGGAATCTTCCTCAAATAGTACATCTAATGACTCAAAATTTATGGTGTCCTGGAACACAGAATCACAATCCATGTATATCCAGACAAACAGGAATGCCTCCAGTCACTGGGATTGTCATGGAAGGCACACATGTGCTGGAGAAATTCAGCAGGTCACAAAGATTTGAAAAATAAAGGGTAACCAATATTTTGGGTCAGAGTTCTTCATGAAGGTGTGACCAAAATGCAGACAGGAGTCAATATAAAAGTAGGGAGAGGAGAGGAGGAAGGAAAGGATAGGAGGAAAGAGGTCATAGATGGGAGGGTAGCTCTCTGAATGGAGATGGAAGATAAGGGGTGCAGAGTTGGAGGAAAAGAGACCAATGAAAAGGGAAAGAGAGATTTGGCAACTTGTTACCAGTTCCGGATTTACATATGGGCTGTGCAGGCAGCAGCCCAGGGCCTCGTAATCTAGGGGGCCCTCGACATCATGCCAAACAAAAAATACCATTAATTTTATTCAATTTGTAACAATAAACATCAGGACCATACCTAGGCCCAAAAAAGGTGTAAGCACAAATCCACGTTTCAGGAACACATTGATGAGAGTGGCAAACACACTCACCCTTCATTGTACTAGCTCGGCCCAGTTGCATAGTGACAGTAAACAACCATGTATAACAGTCACAGACGTTTTCACGTAGGATATGTGAGTGGGAAGAGAAGGTTGAGGACCACTGCTCTAGACCCTAAGGTTACTGATATATTTTGTTGAGAAAAATTGTCATTGGTGCATTTCCTTTACACTCTATCACACTCCTGAATGCATATCCCATCCGTTGAAGTTTAGACATGGTGAATGGTATTGCGCAGTATAGGGTCTACTCGACCATTGACTCTCTTATCACCAGCTGCCAATCCATTCTGAGGACCATCCATATACCACATTTGAGGCTAACAGTCATCTCTATCAATTCCCAAGAATCCCTTTCAGTATCACTAATGGGATTTCCATCTTCCAGAGACAAAGAGACAGAGTTGTGGATGAGTATGGGTTGAAGCCTACCTTCCCCTACCTCAACAATGTCACCATCTGTGCCCATATCTTGGAAGACCATGACACCAACCTCCAAAATTTTCTCCATGTGGCGAAAGCCCTGAACCTCACTTATAACTGACAAGTATGTTGTTACAACCCCAGAGAACCCCAAAACCCAGCAGCAATAGATATTCACCATGACAAATGGTTACTTAAACAAAAGTTGTTTTTAATTATCTTTAAACATGAAAACAGAATCACACTTTAGCTGATCACTATTAACTTAACTAACCTAACTAACCCCTTCTAATTCTAAGCACACATGTATATAATGTGTGTGTAAGTTTAGAAAAGTTATTTCATTGACAGTCCAATCTCACTTCTCATTCCTCCAAGTTTACTGGTTTCATGCAATTCTTATACTGTGCACATAATTTAATATTTATGAAGTTCGCCGGGCTTTGGTGCTTGAGAGGTAAATTGTTATTGCTCAGGAAGGTTCTTGTCAGTTTTCAGAGAGAGATTTATTGTTTGCTGGATGCCCATAACTGATTTCTTTTAATCACACACTTCACTCTCTCTCTCTCATAAAGCCTGTTTTACCCTCTCTGCTTGCAAAACCACATGATCTCTTAGAGTTCCACTCCAGACAGCCTGCAGCTCCGATGAGTTCTTTCATCTGTTGCCTTTTTTGTAAACAACAATCCATTAGTGAAGTCTCTGGGGCACTCTCCAAAGCTTTTGCAAAGCCTCTTGGAAAACCTGCCCCAATTTATCTCCCAAAAATAAATCTATATACAATACAAACACAACATAATCTGTCACAGCGTGTTCAAGACTAAGCATCTGGCTATCCTTGGCTTCGTGGTGGACAATGACATCATTGGCCCCGATGCCGATAGGATGGGCCCCTGTTAGAGCTTCCCATTTCCAAGACCACAAAGGCTTTGAGGAAATGCCTGTGGTTTTTCTCATATTACACCCAGTGAATCCCTTAATACGCTGATAAGATTTGCTCTCTCTCAAAGGCCACTAATTTCCTTCTCTCGGCTGAAGCCCATACAGCTTTTAACTACCTCCAGAATCACATTGCAAAAGCTGTCATGCATGCAGTGGACGAGAATGTACCTTTCCGAATGGAAAGGGATGCTACTCTCAATCAGGCGAGCAGACCGGTTGATTTTTTTTTCTCGGACAATACAAGACCACGAGCTCTGGAACACATCTGCGGAAAAGGAGGCTGACGCCATTGTAGAAGCTGTAAGGTAACAGAGACACTACCTGGCTGGTCAGAGATTTACGCTCCTCACTGACCATTCATGTTTAATAATGTCAAGAGGGGTAAAATCAAGAATGACAAAATTGCTAGGTGGAGGATCTAGCTCTCCACCTACAATTATGACTGCCTCTCACCCAGGAGCCCTTAATGACCCTCCAGCTGCCTTATCCAGAGGAAGCTGTGCCTCTGCATACGCTGGCCAACTGCGGTCTCTGCATAATGAACTCTGCCATCCAGGGGTCACACGCATGACTCATTTTGTCAAGGCACCCAATCTGCCCTACTCCATGGAAGACATCAAGGAAATGACCAGGTCTTCCCAGGTCTGCACGGTGTGCAAGCTGCACTTCTATCACCCCTCAAAGGTCCCCCTGATCAAGTCATCCAAGCCCTGCAAACGGCTCAGTGTCAATTTTAAGGGACCTCTCCCTCCATGAATGGGAACACTTTCTTCCTCTCTATAACTGATGAGTTCGCCCGCCTCCTGTTCACCATTCCATGTCCAGACTTGTCTACTTCATCATTCATAAAGGCCCTAGATTCCATTTTCACTCTGTTCGGGTATCCCATAGTGACTGGGGCTCATCCTTTATGAGTGACAGGGTACATCGGTACCTGCTGGCGGGGAGCATCACATCCACTAGGTCTACTGGCTACAACCCCTGGGAGAAAGGGCAGGTTGAAAAGGAGAATGTCACAGTCTGGAAGGCTGTCAAACTGGCCCTGAAGTCAAAAAGCCTTCCAGACTCAGGCTTGCAGGAAGTCCTCCCTGGTGTTCCATTCCATCCAATCGCTAATATATACCACGACCAATGCTACTCCTCATGAGCTCCTATTACATTTTGAAAGAATGTCGGCATCGGAAACTACACTCCCAACCTGGCTCACCACTCCTGGTCCTGTCCTTCTCAGGAAGCACGTGAGGAGAAGAAGACCGACCTCCTGGTGGAAAGGGTGAATCTGCTTCATACCAATCCCAAATACGCCTATGTGGAGTACCTGGATGGCAGGGAGGACTCCGTCTCCATTAGAGACCTGGCACCCACTGGAACCATTGGCTCAGGTGCCCTGGGAGCCACGGAACTCATTCACGCCACCCCCAGTCAGGGCCTCAGGGGATTCAGTTCAGGAGGAAAGTGCATCCCCCTCCACCTTTGAGATCCAGCCCACCTCTCCTCCCTCTCAAGGGGACCAGGAGAGCCAAGGAGTCCAAGGCCCCCCCCCCAGCACTAAGGCACTCCACGAGGATCTCCAGACACCCATACTGCTTAAATCTATGAACTTGTAAATAACTCTATGTTTTTTGCCTTTTTTCTGAATCCATGTTCTCTGTCCTCATTCACAGACCCTAAATTCTACAGGTAGGGGTGAATGCAGTGAACTGGGATTGACTGGTAGTGTGTTTGTGCTGATGGCTGGCCCCACTTCCCAGCTCCACACCCATCTGCTCATATATAACCCTGATTTCCTGCCTAAACCCAGAACTCTTCCGAAGACTATTGTCAGACCCCATCCATAGTTATAAGCTAATAAAAGTGTTTGTTCTTCCTCCAGTTGTGAGGGCCTTTATTCAGACTACACTCTGTACCACACAGGGGTTGGAACCTTGTGAAAGACAGGGTTGAATTACCATAACCAGAATAGATACTGCTGTGTGTTACTCCTGGGAAAAGGGGAAAACAAAATAAGCAGCATTTAAAATAAGGAAGATGACTTCACTGTCGCTTTGGAAAAGAGGACAGATTTCGACTGAGTTCATTTTGGTATGGCCACTTTGCTTAACCTTTATTTGGGTTTGTGACTTCATCATGGAAGGAAATTGACCCATTCACTGTCTCTTTTTTTTTTAAATAATGGCAGATTCTTTGTGTGGAAAACAGATTCCAAAATCTTCAGTAAAAAGAAGATTTGAACCTGGGAAGACAGGAATTGTTTTCTCCTTTTCACAGGAGGTACATTAATGGCTCAAAAGATAGTCACTTCTATTTAAAGAATATCTATCAAGACATCTGATCAAAAGAATTGTGAGTAAAGAGGCCTGAAGATATGATGTTTAAAAGCCTTTCATGATTATTTCTGAACTGAGAATTTAAGACCTTCAAGAAAGACTAAAATGATGCTGAAGTTCTAAAAATTGAATTTAAGGAGTTTGCCTCTAATTAATACATATACTGACGCACAGTAAATAACTCAAAAGGTTGAGACCGCATCACTGATCTACAGGCTTTTATTCACAATGGATAAGAACCTCATCCTATGCCGTGACCCGGGCTTTCTGGGGAAGGGTCAAGGTGTTATAGTTTTATACAAGGTCAAAAGAAGGAAAAGGCTGCAGGTACAGTCACAGAATGGGGCGGAGCCAGATAATCAGGAACACTGCAGTTCAGCAGTCCACTACATTCACCCCTTTTACTTTTTCAATTGTCTGGCAGGGTAACGTGGGGCACAGTATTACAGGTTAAGCCGATCCAGTAGCTTGATCTTCCATACTGACGACAGAGTGCCAGTTGTTGGGTGGCGGCAGGAGACCTCCAGCACTGTGTTGATCTGCTGGGGATCTGGCGGCTTGGCCGGAGTGACTGGAGTGGGGAGAGGGTACAACAGTACATATTGTATGTCTGTGGAAGGGGGGGTTGCTGTCTGTTGGGTATAGCTCCTCGGGGGCCCCCATGTGCGTGAGGTCCCGGATGGAGACTGTTTCCTCGTGCCCATCGAGGTAGGCTACATACGCATATTGGGGGTTCACATGGAGGAGATGAACCCTTTCAACCAGGGGGTCAGTTTTATGTCCCCTCACATGTTTTCATAGCAGGACTGGACCTGGAGACATCAGCCAGGAGGATAGTGTGGTCCCCGACGCGGACTTCCTGAGGAAGGAGAAAATTATTTTGTGAGGGGTAGTGATTGTGGCTGTACATAGCAGAGATCTAGTGGTGTGCAATGCCTCTGGAAGGACTTCCTGCCAGTGAGAGACAGGCAGTCCCCTGGTCTTCAGGACAAGGAGGATGGCCTTCCACACAGAGCCATTCTCTCTCTCTCTACCTGAACATTCCCCAAGGGGTTATAACTCATGGTCCTGCTGGTGGTAATACCCCTGGCCAGCAGGAATTGGTGCAGCTCATTGCTCATAAACAAGGACCCCTGGTCACTGTGGATGTATGACGGGTACCCGAACAGGGTGAAAAGGTTGCACAGGACCCCAATGACTGTAATGTCAGGGCAGGGGATGACAAAGGGAAACCACAAATTCTCGTTGATAACCGTGAGGAAATATATATTGCAGTTGGTGGAGGGAAGGGGCCCTTGAAGCCCATGCTCAGGCATTCAAAAGGACATATGGCTTTTATCAGGTGCACCCTGTCCTGTTGGTAGAAGTACGGCTTGCTCTCTACACAGACCTTGAAGTCCCTGGTCATGTCTCTGACATCCCCAAATGGAGTATGATAGATTCTGAGATTTGATAAAGTGAAAAAATCTTGTGACATCGAGGTGGCAGAGGTCGTTGTGGAGGCCTTTGAAGCGATCCACCTTTTCACTGGCTCATGAGGGCTTGTTGAGCTTCCCTGGCTGGTACAGGATGTTGTAGTTGTAGGTGGAGAGCTTGATGTTCCACTTCAAAATTTTATCAGTTTTTATCTTACCCTGCTGTTTTTTGTTGAACATGAATGTCACACTTTTGGTCCATGAGCAGGGTAAAACGACTGCTGGCCCAGTAGCGCCTCCACTGCTGTACTGCTTCAACTATCGCCCAGGCCTCCTTCTCTTTTGAGGAGTGCTGGACTTCAGGACCCTGAAGAGTGTGGGAGAAAAAGGCAATGGGGCGCCTGCCTGATTAAGGGTGGTGGCCAGGGCAAAATCGGATACGTTGCTGTCCACCTGCCCATGCTTCAGTTTCAGGATTTGGTCCATTATTGGCGATGAAAACAAAACAAATTGTGAATAAAATTGCCGCACAGTAAATAACTCGAGGCTGAGATTGAGTCATTGATTCACAGTGGACAGGGGGCCTCATCCTATGCCATGACCCAGGCTTTCTGGGGAAGGGTCAAGATGTTAGAGGCTTTATACAAGGTCAAAGAGGGAGGGGCCACAGGTACAGTCACAGGGCGGGGCAGAACCAGGTAATTAGGAACACAGCAGTTCACTACATACACATAATGCATTTCACATTTGTGCATAGTGGGGTTAAGTTTAGAGATAAGTAAGAAATGCTATCTTATTGATAGTTTAATAAAAACCATTATTTTGAATTTACCATTGTCTGGTGAATTTTCCATTAGGGCTAAACAAAGTCCCTTTAATCCAAAGCAAAATAATTCAAAGGGTTGTTAGTTTGTGACAGTAATTCTGCCTGATGCACAGAGAAAGAATCTTAGTTATTGTATGTGATGACATTTATATATTCTGACAATAATTATGACATCTGAAATCCGAATTTAAGGACTCTTACTTCTGAGCTTTATTGATTTTCTCTCTGTCAGTGTGTTTACACTGTTTTATTTGTTTACATATATGCATATCTTCTTGAGTAAAGATATTTGCACTATTTCAATGGAGTAATTCTGTCTCGCCCGCAAGAAAAAGAAACTTATGTGATGTATGTACTTGGACTATAAATCTGAACTTTAAAGAATTTTAGTAGTGATTGGCAAGTGGCTAATGTAACATTCATGGTTTAAATCATACTGGACCTGTACCTCTATAAGAATTGCATTATGTGACCAAGAATCTATCAGTACATTGTTAGTATTGAATAAAATGGAACTGATTGGATGTGTGAGATAGGTCCACAGAGAAGAAATATTTAGACCCTCTCTGTAGCTTCTCCTTTTAGTCTTTCATTTGTTAATTTAACCTACCAGCTACATAGCATATCAAAGGAAGATGAAGATATATGGTCAGAATGGTGGTTAATAAAATTATGGTAAGTAGAATACCTGCATGAATATTAAGATAACATATGAATGAGGGCTGAGATCAGTGAGCTGTGTGATTCAGGTGAGATACCTCATGGTGGAACAAGTCAAGACTGCTAAGCCATTGGATTTCTTGGCACGTAACGTATTTAAATGAGAGTTTCACTGGAAGTAAGGGAGCTGCCAAGGTGAGATAAACAAGAACAGACATAAATATGTTATTTGTCATTGGTCACAAGGATGAAATATTGTACCATGACACACAACACTCAGATTTGTCCCTGCCGAATGCATTAGATGCATTACAAGCACATTATAAGCCACTTAAAAAAGAAAGAGTTGCCTGTCACTGGTTCTCTGCCCGCAACCAGTGGCAGGGAGAGACCGTTGACATTTTCCTCGAGGAGCTAATGCTGTAAGCAAGCAATTGCAATTTTGTAGATTTGCTGGACTTGCTTATCAGAGACTAATTGTTCGGGAATCTGGCAGAAGAGCCTGCGAGCACACTAATCGCCTTGGCAGAACTGACTCTTGAAAGGTCCACAGAGATATGCAAAGCAGAGGACTCCAAAGTCTGGCTGGAAGTGCCAGGTGACCAATGGGAGACAGTCGATGCTGTGAAGGGCAAGATGCAAGCTGCTGAGAAAAAGTGTTACCTTGTGCTGCAATTGTGGGGTCTGGGACAAGATGGCAGCGCCTATGTACAGCAGTAGCCACAAGGGTTGCAGAATCTGGTGAAGCAGAGGACTGATGCAGGGCACAAGAAGACAGTGAGACCCCACCCCATTACAGAAGGACAACCAGAGGAGATGACCCTCGGAATGATGATCATGGCGTTGGACCAGTGAGGGCCTCTGAGGTTGAAGAACACACAGGCAGCAAGCTATTGGTGACTCGAGGTGAGGAACACATGCTGGCTGCGCGCTACTCATGACTGTGGTCAAGGAACTCGTATCAGGCTGAAAACTGCTGGAGACTGACGAGGCTGGCTGAAGGGGGTAGCAGGTATCAGAACTGAGGTGTGCCGAAGGTGCTGGAGGCTTCACGATCGTGTTGGAGGTTTGGATTTGGAGCTCAGGTTGCCAATGGTTTGGAGTGAAGGCCCTGTTGTTGCAGAGGGTGCGGGAGTGCTGGAGACTAATCCATGTTCACTCAAAGGTTTTTTATATTAAAAACCCCCATTATTGCCTGCACATGTTGTCATAAAAGGCAGGAAAAAAAAAGGTGGATTTATCTTTTACGCTGAAAGGTGAAATGTCAGATCGCGCAGTCCTTTTACGTCGCCGAGATTCATAAGCCGGCTTCTCCATGGCAAAGGGGGAAGGGCCCTATGCACTATATAATAGTGACTGTTCAGCAGGCAAGAGCGCTCACGGAGACCTTTTCTAGCAGTCTTAGAGCTCAAGCAGCTCTTCTGTGCATCGTATTCTTTTTCACAAATGGGTACTTTAAAACTTGCTCCTTTTGATTGCCGTCTCTTGAACCTCTTGCAGCGATGATCCTTTTACATAGGAAGTGGAGCGACTTTGCTCCACCTCTGGCACTCCCCTGGCGGGGGGAACCCGGATCAGAACAGACCCGCCAATTACATAGGTAGTTGGATTGTTTTAAAGCTGGAGAAAAGCTGACTTTACAGTTCAATGTAAAATGGGTATCGGTGACTCTGGGGGGACTTTCTTTTGCTTTTCTTTTTCTGACTGTGACGGGATCCGGGCAATTTCTGCTGATGGTGAATCTTTGTCTGCCTTATGGTAGACTAAAGGAAATTTTGTGTAATATCACATTTCGTTTTATCACATGGTCATAAAAAAATCTTAAATCTTGTTATTGGCAGCACCATAGCAGTTGTAAATGAAGGGCTCTCTCTACCTTTGGGAAAGATGCATGAGATGTGGATTAGAACATCGTTTCACCATGAACTTCCCAGGGTGAATGACATAAGCCCATGCAGTGAAGCAGATTCCGAAGACCAGTTGAATATAATGTGGCCGGTGCTAAATTACTGGAAAGAACACCTGTATCTCTGCCGGGGTGTTGATGCAAGGGCAATCGGTTAAATTTCAACTTGACTTTGGAGAATGCCAGCTTGAAATAAGCCATCAATATCAAGCTAATGCAGTTGAATCCAATGAAGCAAGTACTGTTGAAGGTGGCTGAAGGTTTCTGTCAGAAGACAAAAGAGCTGAGCAGTCAAAGGTGAAGTGAGTTGGATTTCACTGCAGTAGACTGGAAAGATTTCATCCCTGAAACTGGAGATAGTATTATCCATCAGATAAAGCCCCATCATGAACGCTTCACTATAACAGACAGTCCATTCACAGAGCCATCCCCCCTCCCCTTGTTTTCTGGTGTGCCCTCCATCCCTATCTCCTTCCCTGCTCCTTCCCACCCCTCTCCTCCCCCCCCACAATTTTCTTTGGGTGACTGCCTACATTTTGCTCATACCTTGATGAAGGGATCAAGCCTGAAACTTTGGTTGTGTATCTTCATTTCTGCTGCTTAAAGTACACTGTCTGACCTTTTGAGTTTTTCCAGCACTGTGTTTTTTTTGCTTCAATCTGCAGACTTTCACGTTTTACTACCACTGAATGACAATTGCCTGCACCAGTTTTGGGCAAAATTCACTGACCTTTTAAGAGAAAGGGATGCTAGTTTTAACTAGTGAGAGTTACTCATGATGCTGTCTGACCCGGTTGAAGTTCTGGGTCAATAAACAGTGCACTTGGCACTGGCAGGACATGACAGCATTGTAAAAGAACAGGCTGCCTGAGCTTGGCATACTGTTTACATTATACTCAATGGGTGCAGGTTAACCCTCATCTCCATGCAATTTGTAGTTATTATTTATGCAGAGTATTTGAGTTGTGGTTACACAAAATGTGCAGTTGGAGTAAAGCACCTTAAAGGGGTCATCATTAAGGAAGAGGTTGGATTTCTAATTCTTTCTGTGAGGCATGGGGAGGGCTTACTGAGTAACACAGCATGAGAAAAAAAGAAATTTATTGAAATTCCCTTTGAAAAATCCCCAATGGACCCAACAAGTTCTGAGACATTGGAACGGTGCACTGTGTAGAAGATTGTTGGAGGTCACAATGGATAGAGACAGGATGTAGAGTTGGGCATAGAAATAACAGGTGCGTTTAACTGAACTTCCCAAGGGTAACTCATGATTTGGGCCTGAGCCCTTTGTCAGGTAGCATATTTGTATATTGCACTCAACTCCAGCATCTGCAGACTTTGTTGTTTAGAATCATCTTGACATCCTCCCTAACTTAATCACAATCTTGTGATAGCAAGTTGACCACAAGTGCACACACAATTGTCAAAGTCAGGCCATGCTCACGTCTCATACAGCAGTAGTATAAGTACTCAATGCCCAGGCGTATCAGGGTGAGTGTTTCAGGCTCACTTGATATGAACAAGGATAATGTTGGTCATTCCTCGGATAACTCTGATTTTGCTAGGAAATACACATCTGGAATCCTGCTGAAGTAATTTACACATGTATCCTCCATCGTCCATTCTCACCCATCCCCTGGTTCCACACAAAACCAATTTTTCAATGCGGTGATCTCCCCTTCACTGTACCCTACCATTACCACAATGATTGGCCAATGCTCTTGACCTTGACAGTCCAGGGATCAAGACAAATTCAAAACTTTCCACCATCTCCATCTTGATAATGTTGATATCCATGTGCCACCCCTTCCCCCATTACCTGACATCAAGGGAGAGGTTGTTTTCCTGCCTCCAGACTCTACCTCCTTCCTGCTCTCTGCCTCATCATTATTTTGGATCTGGCCTACAGTGGTGGTTTCATCTTCAGACTAATAGATGGAGTTAGAGCAGAACATAGGCACATGGTCATGAATGTACAGAAAGCATAGATAAAGGCTGAATCTGCAAATTTTAGGGAATCAATGTTGAGGATTATCATTAATCCTCACTGTTTATGTTTTGCAGCTCAGGATATCGAGGATCCATCGAAATAGAACATACAGGCCCTTCAGCCCACAGTGCTGTGCCAGCCCAATAAACAACTGATAAGAATTTCCCTACAGCAAAACCTTTAATTATTCTTAGTTCCATGGGCTTCTCCAACAGTCTCTTAAAATCCTAATTTACCTGCTTCCACCACCTTTGTTGGAAGCACCTTCCAATCGCCCACCACTCCCTGTGTGAATTACTTGTGTCTTATAACCCTGTGTTTACTCCAAAGCATCTTAAATCTTTGCCCCCTGGAGAAAAAAAATATCTGGCCATCCACACAATCAATGCCTCTCATCAACTTATACACCTCCATCAAGTCACCCCTCAACCTCTGTCACTTCAAGGAGAAAAGACCAAGTTCACTCAACCTATCCTCATAAGCCATGTTCTCCAATCCATGCTGTATCCTTGTAAATCTCCTCCGCATCCTCTTGAAAGCATCCACGTCCTTCCTGCAGTAGGATGATCAAAACCGAACACAATATGTCAAGGGATGTCTAAATAAGGTCTTATGTAGCTGAAATGTCCAGTGGCAGAATGGTTTCTGAGACATTGGGCTTGGGAGTTTTAGGCCATTTGTTTCATGAAGTGGTGTTGAAGTTGATAATTATGATTCTGACAAAGGTGTTCTTGTTATCCAGGTGTCCAAGGGCAGAGTGCAGGGTCAAGGAGATGTCTTCTGCTGTTGACTTCTTGTGACAGTGATAAGGTTCCAAAGGAGGATGGCGACAGTGTGAGTCATTCCAACCTTTTGAATCACTTCATAAGACATCAGATGATAATCATCAAGACACGTAGTCTTGCTTTTTAAAAATGTAATTTAGAGATATAGCACAGTAACAGACCCTTCCTGCCTGCATGGCCGCTCTGCCCAAATACACCTTTCATAGCCAATTAAGCATCTAACACCATACATCTTTGGAATATGGAAAGTAACCTGAGCACCTAAGAGGAACCCCATGCTGACACAGGAGGCGCTTTCAAGCTGCCTTGTAAAATGAGGTGAAGTGGGCAATCCCAGTTAGTGCCCCACTCACAAGGCAGCTTGAAAGGATCTAACCCAGTCAGCATGCTCCTAAATCAACCGGGTCCCTGCCCTACCTTGGAGATAGTCAGGGAACCTAGTTAAACTTACCTAGCTCGTGTCCACCGGCAGCTTGAAAACAGACCCGATTATTCCAGTGACATCAGCCCTTGCGTGTGTGCGTCACCAGGCAGCGTGTTGGCGCCAAGTTCAAACCTAGAGGAGGAAATCAGCAGTGCAGGTCAGGAAATGGGATATTATAATGTGGTTTAAAAGTGTTTCCCTGGAAGGATAAGGTAAAGATCTTTTAGTTAATTTCATCCGGTGAGTGCATGACACGTCACTCACTGCGTCATCACAGCTGGGAGCACCTTCGACCCATTAAACGCACCTGGGTACCAGGAGGGTTACCCAGGTGAGGCAGTTTAAAAGTGCCTATTGAGACTAAATAAACTCCTTAAAGGAAATGCCGTATTCGAACCTGAGTCACAGGCACAGCAATAGTGTTGCTTTAACCGTTATGCTAACGGTGCCACTGGTGCTGGGACACCTTCAAGACCTGGCACAGGACTCAAGTCAAAAAGGGACTCTGCCTTGACTAATTAATTGAAACTAAAGCTGTTTTGGGCAATTCAGATTTCTGGACAGATTCCAAGCTCAATCTGTGTTCTTGATGGGAGCAAAGGGAAATCAGCAATTAGCTGGAGAAAATCACCTGTCACCTTTCAGTTTCGTCTTGTTTCAGGAACAATGCCGCTATTTATTGGCAATTTACTCACTATTTACTCCCTGTTAATGAGTCATCCTTCCAGAGGACTTAAATAAAGTCTAACTTGGCATGCCAGCAAGTGGATGCAGATTACCACATTTGTTAAAATATGCACAGCATTTCAAGTTATTCAGCCTTTCGAAAGCAGCAAGCACATTTCAACTCATTGAAATAGTTGGGAAAGGTTGTGATAAAGCAAGCAAAAAATTGTCCTGTCATTCTGCAGTGTTTGGAAAAAGGACACAACTTTTCACTGGACAGGGACTTCTTTCAGAGAAACAAATGCTGTGGATGACGGAATCAGAATCAGAATTAATTAGAACATGGAACATAGAACAATAGAGCTCAGTATAGGCCCTTTGGCCCCCGATATTGTGCCGACCCATATATCTCTCCCTGACCCATTACCCTCTATTTTTCTTTCCTCCATTTGTCTGTCTAAGAGTATATCAGTTTCCACCACCATCCCCAGCAAGGCATTCCAGGCACCCACAACTCTGGAAAAAAACTTAACCTTAATGTCTCCCTTAAACTTCCCTCTCTTAACTTTGTGCATATGTCCTTTGGTGTTTGCTGATCTTGCCCTGCAAAATGGTTGCTGGCTGTCCATTCTATCTATGCCTCTCATGTAGACTCTATCAAGTCTCCTCTCATCCTTCTATGCTTCACAGTGAAAAGTCCCAGCTCTGCTAACCTTGCCTCATAAGACTTGTTTCCCAATCCAGGCAGCATCCTGGTAAATCTCCTCTGTACGCTCTCCATAGCTTCCATATCCTTCCTACATTGGGGTGACCAGATCTGAACACAATACTCCAAGTGTGGTCTTACCAAAGATTTTTAGGGTTGTAACATGAACTCTCTACTGAATTCAATCCTCCTTTTCATGAATCCAAGCATCCCATAGACCTTCTTAACTATCCTATCAATCTGTGCGATGTATGGTCCTTCTGTTCATCCACATTTTTAAGTAACTGGCCATTCTGGTTAGTCTTTCCAAGGTTCATCATCTCACACTTATCCAATTGAAATCAATCTGCAACTTTTCTGCCCAACTCTGCATCCTGTCAATATCATCTTGTAAACCGGCAACCTTCAGCTGCATCCACAACTCCTCCAACCTTCAGCTGCATCCACAACTCCTCCAACCTTCAGCTGCATCCACAACTCCTCCAACCTTCAGCTGCATCTACAACTCCTCCAACCTTCAGCTGCATCCACAACTCCTCCAACCTTCAGCTGCATCCACAACTCCTCCAACCTTCAGCTGCATCCACAACTCCTCCAACCTTCAGCTGCATCCACAACTCCTCCAACCTTCAGCTGCATCCACAACTCCTCCAACCTTCAGCTGCATCCACAACTCCTCCAACCTTCAGCTGCATCCACAACTCCTCCAACCTTCAGCTGCATCCACAACTCCTCCAACCTTCAGCTGCATCCACAACTCCTCCAACCTTCAGCTGCATCCACAACTCCTCCAACCTTCAGCTGCATCCACAACTCCTCCAACCTTCAGCTGCATCCACAACTCCTCCAACCTTCAGCTGCATCCACAACTCCTCCAACCTTCAGCTGCATCCACAACTCCTCCAACCTTCATGTCATCCACAAACTTACTGACCCATCCTTCTGCCTCTTCATCCAGGACATTTATAAAAACCACGAAGAGCAGATCCCTGCGGCAGTCCACTAGTCGCCAACCTCTAGCCAGTATACTACTACTCTTTGTTTTCTTCTGACAAGCTCATTTTTGATCCATACAACTAATTTTCCACTGATCCCATGACTCATAACTTTCTGGATGAATCTCTCATGGGAGACCTTGTCAAAAGCCTTGCTAAAATCCATGTAAACCACATTTATTGCCCTACCCTCATTGATTTCTTTTGTTACCTCCTCAAAAAACTCAATTAAACTTGTGAGGCACGACCTTCCCTTCACAATGCCATCCTGACCATCCTTGAGTCGAATGTACTTCTCCAAATCCTTAAGAATTTTATCCATTATTTTACAAGTCACTGACGTAAGGCTCACTGGTCTATAATTCTCAGGGTTCTCCCTATTACCATTTTTAAACAAAGGGACAAAATTTGCCGTTCTCCAATCCTCCAACACCTGCCCTGCAGCCAAAGAGGGTTCAAAGATCATAGCTCCCGCCCCAGCTATCTCTTCTCTCATTTCCCACAGCAGCCTGGGGTATATCGTGCCCAGCCCCAGGGACATCAATCTTGATGTCTTAAAGTTTTAATGTTTTGATTGTCTGGATCATGTCACAAAACATGTTATTTTGTGGTAGCATAGTAGGGAAAACATTTATATAAACCACCTGACAAAATAAATAAAAACAGTACAAGAAAAAGTCAAAATAAAATGGGGTCTGTGGTTCATTGTTCAGATTTCAAATATATTGTCAGAGCACATACATGACATCACATACAACCCTGAGATTCTGTTTCCTGCGGGCGAGGCAGAATTACTACTTATTGGTAGTGCAAAGGAAAATTGTACCCCAGTGTTTACATGTAAACAAATAAAGAACTGTGAACAGATAACAAAGGTAAACAAACTGGCTGTGCAATACAGAGAGAATAAAATAAAATCAGTAAAGTGCACAAGGCAAGTAAGAGTCCTTTCATTCAGGAACATGATGGTAGAGAGAAAGAAGCTGTCCTTGTGCCACTGAGGGTTTATCAGGCTCCTGTATCTTTTTTTTCTGATGGTAGCAGAGTGAAGAGCACATGGCCTGGGTGGTGGTGGTCCTAAAGGATAGATGCTGCTTTTCTGAGACATCACCTTTTGAAGATATCCAAGATGGAGTGAAGACAATATTGCTGCCCCATGATATTTAGAACTCTCTGGAGCCTTTTCATATCCTGAGCATTGGCACCTCCATACCAGACAGTGATGCAACCAGCCAGAATGCTCTCCATGAGATACTTGTAGTAGCTTTCGAGAGTCTTCAGTGACATACCAAATCTCCTCAGACACTTGACAAAGAATAGCCACTGGTGAGCCTTCCTTTTGATTGCATCAAAATTGAATCTCCTTGACAGATCCTCGGAGATGTTAGCACCTGTAAATTTGAGGTTTTTGACCCTCTCCACTACTGAGACCTCGATGAGGACTGGTTTGTGCTCTCTTGACTTCTTCCTGAAGTTCACAATCATCTCCTTAGTTTTGCTACAGTTGAATAAAGTTGCTGGTGTGACACTCGAAGAGCTGATCTAAACAAAGAATTGCTGGAGCAACTCAACAGGTCAGACAGCATCCATAGGTAGAAATGGTCAGTCAATGTTTCAGGTCTGGACCCTTGATCAAGATTAAAGGGAAGAGGATACTGTTGTGTAAATAAAGGGAGAAAGAACCTGGGGGATTGGCCGAAAGTGATAGGAAAGAAAGTGTGATAGCTGGAGAAACAAGTAGAGGGAGAGTTCAACTGGGATGATGGGGTGGGAGGTGGGGACCAGAAGAGTTAGAGAGAGGCAAAGCAATAAGTAGAGGAGTGCGTATAGAAGAGAGGGAAGTTCAAGTTTATTGCCAAATGAAGCAGCATTTCTCTGGACCAAGGTGCACACACATACACACCACAAATAATCATCACATATAGACATAAAGATCTAATTTAAAATAAATATATAGAAATATTTTGGGATGATTTACTTGATTACAGAAGACAGTTCATCAAACTGACAGCCAAACAGGAAACAGTGCAACCAGGTAAGGGTGGAGGGTAGGCTAAAATTAGAAAAGTCAATATTTGTACCACTAGGTTTAAGGATATGTTGTGTGACAAGTTTACTTTTGGCCTCACCTTGACAATGGATGAGACCAAGAAGCAACATTGTTGTAGGAATGGGTGGGGGAGTGTGGTGAACTGCTGAACTGCTGTGTTCCTGATTACCTGGTTCCGCCCCATCCTGTGGCCCCTCCATCTTTAGACCTTGTATAAAACCTCTAACAGCTTGACCCTTCCCCAGAAAGTCCGGGTCACAGCACAGAAAGAGGTCCTTATCCATGGTGAATAAAAGCCTGTAGATGTGTGACTCAGTCTCAGCCTCCCAAGTTATTTAGTGTGCGTCAGGGGGTTAAAATGGCTAGATACAGGAAGCTCACATTTAGAAGTAATGTGCGTAGGTGTTCACTGAAGCGGTCACCCAATCTGGATTTAGTTTCCCAAATGTAAAGGAGACAGCACTGTGTGCACCAAATGAAGTGGGTTAGGTAGGATGATGTGCATGTAAATCTCTGCTTCACATGGAAGGGCTAATTATTTTAATGGATAAAATTGAGGGATGAGATGTTGGGACAGGTTTTTGCATTTTTTTTGCGGTAAGTGCCTAAGGGGGTGTAAGGGTAGATGGGAGTGAAGAGTGGACCAGGACGTCTCAGAGAGGCTTATCGTATAGGGATGGAGTGGGAAGATGTGGCTTATAGTGGGATTAAGTCCATAAGGTATAGGAGCAAAAACATTCAGCTCATTGAGTATGCCCTGCCATTTAATTACGAGCTGATTGATTTTCCCACTCAGCCCCACTGCATGGCCTTTTCTCCATACCCTTTGATGCTCTTGCGAATCAATCTGCCTTAAATACACCCAACGACCTGGCCTTCACAACTGCCTGTGGCAACAAATGCCACAGATTTATCACACTTTGGCTGAAGAAATTCCTACGCACGGTTAGTATGACATAGACTAGGGTTCAACTCCCGTGCTGTCTGTAAGGGGTTTGTACATTCTCCCTGTGTTTGTAGGTTTCTTCTTTGTGCTTCAGCTTCCTCCCACCGCTGTTCCCTCTAAGCTGTGCATGTATGCACGTGCACACACGTTAATTTGCACGCAAAAGCTTAGTTTTATTTAATGGAACAGCAAATTGAACAAAGAAGTTCAAAGTATAGAATGGAATCTTAACTAAATACTTTGTAGAATGTAATCAAACTTGTATTATATTACAACATGCCAATACAATTTTATAAGCCATGATAGAGATAGGCTGTCCCAAAATCATCTTGAAACAATTTCATATTTACATTGTACAAGCATTCAGTGCCCACATACTTTTGTCTCAGGGAAAAAAATTGCACAACATAAGATTTTTGCGCAGACTAACTACTAAAAATTAGAGGGAACGTTGCCCCACTCTTCAAAAATGTACTGGGCTGGAGGTCATTTAGGTGTAATTGCTTGGCATATTGGCCTATTACCATGCTGTATATCTAATTAAAAAAAAAAATCTGTTCTGATTGCACCAAAGTTGTCAGAAATATCAGAAATATCAGAAGATGATGAATCAAATGTGGAGGCACGTGGGGTAGATCAGATCAACTCTGTCTTTGTTCTATTTCATATATATTTTTAGACAGCATATAGTAACAGGCCATTTCAGCCCATGAGCCGGTGCCACCCAATTAAACCAACACTTCTGGTACATTTCGAACAGTGGGAAGAAACCGGAGCCCCCAGGAAAATCCCACGCAGACACGGGGAGAACATACCAAATCCTTACAGTCAGGGCAGGATTCGAATCCCAGAGCCGATCACTGGCACTGTAAATGCATTGTGATAACCGCGACAACTACTGTGCCACTTAGAAGGAGGTGCGGTAAGGGGAGAATTATGAGAAACAGAGGAGACACGGCCGCAAGCTTTATAATGGTCACGTTTATTAAAGAAAGTGGATATTTCGAATGTTCTAGATTGGAAGGTCTTATTCTGTAAATAGGTTTGGCAGAGGAAGCATAAGAAAGGATTGGTGTCCTCACAGGAGACAGAGTAGGAATATGTTTAATCCAAGCAGCTGTGAGAGCCATTGGGTTTGTAATAGATGGCTAGATTCAAGATTCAATTCAAAATTCAATTTATTATTGTAATGAAACAGTGTCATTTTACATGAAAGTTATTTTGCCTGATGCAAGGCAGACAGATTTGCCACCAACAGGAATTGCCTAAGTGCTTCTTAGAGTCTTTCAGTCAGACTTACAGTCAGAGAGATAAAAGCAAAAGAGAGTACCCCCCCACCCAGAGTCACTATGGGCCCATAAATTCACCTCCATTACTTCTGCAGCCCCCGTAGTCACACAGGGTCCAGTCCAAACCATTGGCAACCCGAGCTCCAGATCCGAATCTCTGACGCGGTCTTCAGTGTCCTCAGCACCTCCTCGGATCCTGGATAATTTTGACGATAAGACCATCAGACATAGGAGTTCAGCCCATCAAGTCTATCCCATCATTCAATCGTGAACTGATCCATTTTGCCACTCAGCCCCTTTGCCCATGACTTTGATGCACTAAGAGGAGAGGTCAAGGAAGGGGAAAGAGGTGTCAGAAGCAGAGCAATAAATTTAAGGGCTGGTTGCAAGTTAGATGTAAAGATTATAAAATTATCAACTTCTGCATGGCTGTAGGAGATGGAAACAAAGCAATGTGTGGATGTAGCTGAGGAAGATCTGAGGAGAATTGGAGCAGAGACTATTTGACATACAGTATATGGAATAATTGTTGGTTGGGGTAAAAGGACATTGTTGGCAGATATATAAAGACATCTAAACAGTAGCCAGGGTATGCACAACAAAATACAACAAATAAGAAAATTAGACTAATGTGGGGATTTTAATGTGCATTGGGAAAACCAAGTTGGACTGGATCCCAAGGAAGAGAATTTGTAGAATGCCCTATGAGTTGACATTTTTGAGCAGCTTGCTGATGAGCCTGCAAGGAGGTATGATTGCACTGGATTGAGTGATAAGACTCAGAAACCTGGCCAGGAATCCTGGGCAAGCATGGTATCGGCAAGTGCAACGACAACTGGTGCCTCCTGTTGGAGCTCTGCGCAGAACAGTGGCTTGTCATTACAAACACCCTTTTTCAGCAGAGGGACAGCCTGAAGACTACCTGGATGCATCCCCGATCCAAACACTGGCACCTCCTGGACTACGTCCTGGTGCGAGAAAGAGACAAACGAGATGTGCTCCACACCAGGGTCATGCCCAGCGCGGAATGCCACACTGACCTCTGGCTGGTTCGCTGCAAGCTCAACCTTCACTTCAAGCCAAAGTCCAGGAACAGTAAAGCCCCCAGAAAGAGGTTCAATGTTGGAAACTTGCAGTCAGACGAAGTGAGAGGAAAGTTCCAGGCAAACCTCAAAGCAAAGCTTGAGGATGCAATCCGCCTCACGGACTCGTCCCCTGAAACCCTCTGGGATCAGCTGAAGACTGCCATACTGCAATCCACTGAAGAGGTACTGGGCTTCTCCTCCAGGAAAAACAAGGACTAGTTCGACGAAAACAGCCAGGAAATCCAGGAGCTGCTGGCAAAGAAGCGAGCTGCCCACCAGGCTCACCTTGCAAAGCCGTCCTGGTCAGAGAAGCCGTCTTCAGCGCAAACTCCGGGAGATCCAAAATGAGTGGTGGACTAGCCTCGCCAAACGAACCCAGCTCAGCGCGGACATTGGCGACTTCAGGGGTTTTTACGAGACTCTAAAGGCTGTGTACGGCCCCTCACCCCAAGTCCAAAGCCCGCTGCGCAGCTCAGATGGCAAAGTCCTCCTCAGCGACAAGATCTCCATCCTCAACCGATGGTCAGAACACTTCCAATCTCTTTGCAGTGCCAACTGCGCAGTCCAAGAATCCGCCCTGCTCCAGCTCCCTCAACAGCCCATAAGGCTAGAGCTGGATGAGGTCCTCACCCGGGAAGAGACATATAAGGCAATTGAACAACTGAAAAGTGGCAAAGCAGCAGGTATGGATGGAATCCCCCAGAGGTCTGGAAGGCTGGCGGCAAAACTCTGCATGCCAAGCTGCATGAGTTTTTCAAGCTCTGCTGGGACCAAGGAAAGCTGCATCACCCTGTACAAAAACAAAGGTGAAAAATCAAACTGCTCAAACTACAGCGGAATCACGCTGCTCTCCATTGCAGGCAAAATCTTCGCTAGGATTCTCTTAAATAGAATAATACCCAGTGTCACCGAAAATGTTCTCCCAGAATCACAGTGCTGCTTTTGCGCAAACAGAGGAACTACTGACATGGTATTTGCCCTCAGACAGCTCCAAGAAAAGTGCAGAGAACAAAACAAAGGACTCTACATCACCTTTGTTGACCTCACCAAAGCCTTCGACACCGTGAGTAGGAAAGGGCTTTGGCAAATACTAGAGCACTTCGGAATCCCCCCAAAGTTCCTCAACATGGTTATCCAACTGCACGAAAACCAATAAGGTCGGGTCAGATAGAGCAATGAGCTCTCTGAATCCTTCTCCATTAACAATGGCGTGAAGCAAGGCTGCGTTCTCGCACCAACCCTCTTTTCAATCTTCTTCAGCATGATGCTGAAACAAGCCATGAAAGACCTCAACAATGAAGATGCTGTTTACATCTGGTACCGCATGGATGGCAGTCTCTTCAATCTGAGGTGCCTGCAAGCTCACACCAAGACACAAGAGCAACTTGTCCGTGAACTACTCTTTGCAGACAATGCCGCTTTAGTTGCCCATTCAGAGCCAGCTCTTCAGCGCTTGACGTCCTGTTTTGCGGAAACTGTCAAAATCTTTGGCCTGGAAGTCAGCCTGAAGTAAACTGAGGTCCTCCATCAGCCAGCTCCCCACCATGACTACCAGCCCCCCCACATCTCCATCAGGCACACAAAATTCAAAATGGTCAACCAGTTTACCTATCTCGGCTGCACCATTTCATCGGATGCAAGGATCAAGAACGAGATAGACAACAGACTCGCCAAGGCAAATAGCGCCTTTGGAAGACTACACAAAAGAGTCTGGAAAAACAACCAACTGAAAAACCTCACAAAGATTAGCGTATACAGAGCCGTTGTCATACCCACACTCCTGTTTGGCTCCGAATCATGGGTCATCTACCGGCATCACCTACGGCTCCTAGAACGCTTCCACCAGCGTTGTCTCTGCTCCATCCTCAACATTCATTGGAGTGACTTCATCTCCAACATCGAAGTACTCGAGATGGCAGAGGCCGACAGTATCGAATCCACGTTGCTGAAGATCCAACTGCGCTGGGTAGGTCGCGTCACCAGAATGGAGGACCATCGCCTTCCCAAGATCGTGTTATATGGCGGGCTCTCCACTGGCCACTGAGACAGAGGTGCACCAAAGAAGAGGTACAAGGACTGCCTAAAGAAATCTCTCGGTGCCTGCCACATTGACCACCGCCAGTGGGCTGATATCCCCTCAAACCGTGCATCTTGGCACCTCACAGTTTGGCGGGCAGCAACCTCCTTTGAAGAAGACCGCAGAGCCCACCTCACTGACAAAAGACTCAGCCTTCAGCTGACGTGGACATTACCCCTCCATAAATCTTCGTCCGTGAAGCCAAGCCAAAGAAAAGAAAAAAAAGGTGATGAGAGAGCTTAGAGTAAAGAATCCATTAGGGGGCAGTGATTACAATATAATTGAGTTCAATTTGAAAGTAAACAAGGAGAAGCTAAAGTCAGCTGTGTTAGAGGAGTAAATGGAATTATGCTGGCATTTCTGGAAAATGTAGATTGAAAGGGGGCACTAATAGGGAGGACGACAGGGCATCAATGACGGAGTTTCTGCGAGAAATGAGGAAGATGCAGGATAGATACACACCCAAAAGGAGGAAATACTCAAATAGAAAATGTCTCATCTGTGAATGAAAAAGCAGTTAAAGCCAACATAAAAGCAAAAGAGATGGCAAAAAAGGAAGCAAAAATTAGTGGGATGATCAAGGATTGGGAAGTTTTTTTTTAAAAAAAAACCTGTGGAAGGAAATTTAATGAAATCATGAGGAGGTAAAAGATGAAGTATGAAAAAAGGCTAGCAAAAATAACAATGAGGATAGACAAAACATTCTTCAAGGCTATGATAAAATAAGAGGTGATAGTAGATATAGGACCACTATAAAATAATGCTGGAGAAATAATGATTGTTTTTTTTTCTTTCTTTGTCTTGGCTTCACAGATGAATATTTATGGAGGGGTAATGTCCACGTCAGTTGCAGGCTCGTTTGTGGCTGACAAGTACGACGTGGGACAGGCAGACACGGTTGCAGCGGTAGCAAGGGAAAATTGGTTGGTTCGGGTTGGGTGTTGGGTTTTTCCTCCTTTGTCTTTTGTCAGTGAGGTGGGCTCTGCGGTCTTCTTCAAAGGTGGTTGCTGCCCGCCGAACTGTGAGATGCCAAGATGCACGGTTTGAGGGGATATCAGCCCACTGGCGGTGGTCAATGTGGCAGGCACCAAGAGATTTCTTTAGGCAGTCCTTGTACCTCTTCTTTGGTGCACCTCTGTCTCGGTGGCCAGTGGAGAGCTCACCATTTTGGGAAGGCGATGGTCCTCCATTCTGGAGACGTGACCTACCCAGTGCAGTTGGATCTTCAGCAGTGTGGATTCGATGCTGTCGGCCTCTGCCATCTCGAGTACTTCGATGTTGGAGATGAAGTCACTCCAATGAATGTTGAGGATGGAGCGGAGACAACGCTGGTGGAAGCGTTCTAGGAGCCGTAGGTGATGCTGATAGAGGACCCATGATTCGGTGCCAAACAGGAGTGTGGGTATGACAACGGCTCTGTATACGCTAATCTTTGTGAGGTTTTTCAGTTGGTTGTTTTTCCAGACTCTTTTGTGTAGACTTCCAAAGGCACTATTTGCCTTGGCTAGTCTGTTGTCTATCTTGTTCTCGATCCTTGCATCCAATGAAATGGTGCAGCCGAGATAGGTAAACTGGTTGACCATTTTGAGTTTTGTGTGCCCGATGGAGATGTGGGGGGGTGGTGGCTGGTAGTCATGGTGGGGAGCTGGCTGATGGAGGACCTCAGTTTTCTTCAGGCTGACTTCCAGGCCAAACATATTGACAGTTTCCGCAAAACAGGACGTCAAGCGCTGAAGAGCTGGCTCTGAATGGGCAACTAAAGCAGCATCGTCTGCAAAAAGTAGTTCACAGACAAGTTGCTCTTGTGTCTTGGTGTGAGCTTGCAGGCTCCTCAGATTGAAGAGACTGCCATCCGTGCGGTACCGGATGTAAACAGCGTCTTCATTGTTGAGGTCTTTCATGGCTTGGTTCAGCATCATGCTGAAGAAGATTGAAAAGAGGGTTGGTGCGAGAACGCAGCCTCGCTTCAGACCATTGTTAATGGAGAAGGGTTCAGAGAGCTCATTGCTGTATCTGACCCGACCTTGTTGGTTTTCGTGCAGTTGGATAACCATATTGAGGAACTTTGGGAGGCCTCCGAGGTGCTCTAGTATTTTCCAAAGCCCTTTCCTACTCACGGTGTCGAAGGCTTTGATTGTATTAACAAAGGTGATGTAGAGTCCTTTGTTTTGTTCTCTGCACTTTTCTTGGAGCTGTCTGAGGGCAAAGACCATGTCAGTAGTTCATCTGTTTGCGTAACAGCCGCACTGTGATTCTGGGAGAATATTTTCGGTGACACTGGGTATTATTCTATTTAGGAGAATCCTAGTGAAGATTTTGCCTGCAAAGGAGAGCAGCGTGATTCCCCTGTAGTTAGAGCAGTCTGATTGTAATGATTGTAATAATTAATATAATAACAACAATAAAATAGTATAAGGAGACAAAGAGATGTCAGAGGAGATAAATGAGTATTTTGCAGCAGTCTTCACTGTGGAAGACATTAGCAGTGTTCCAGATGTCCAAGGGTATCAGGGAAGGGAGTGAGTACAGTTACTATTTCAATGGCCTCAAGGTAGATTAAGTCTCCTTTAGCAGATGAATTGCACACCCCTATTCTTTAGTGATTGTGGAGGCATTGGTAATGACCTTTCAGGAATCAATAAATTCTGGCAAGGTCCTGGAGGGCTGGAAAATCACAAATTCCACCCCAAAATTCAAGAAGGGAGGGAGGCAGCAGAAAGGAAATGATAGGCCCGTTAGCCTGATGTCAGTGGTTGGGATGATGTTGGAGTCGTTTATTAAGAATGAGGTTACAGGTTACAGATGACTTGCAGGCACATGACAAGATAGGTCATAGCCAGCATGGAAAATCTTGCTTGACAAACCTATTGGAATTCTTTGAAGAAGTGACAAGTAGGCGGATAAAGGAGATGCAGTGGATATTGTGTATTTAGATTTTCAGAAAGCCTTTGACAAAGTACTACACATAAGGATACTTAACAAGTTAAGAGACCATGGTAAAACTTGAAACATACTAGTGTCGGTAGAGCAGAGTTAGAAGACATGGATCATATTCTGCTTGGCTGTTAGTTGCTGGAGATGTTACGCAGGGTCAATGGCTTCTTTTATGTTTTATATCAATGATTTAGATTTTCGAATGAATGTCTTTGTAGCCAAGTTATGAGATGATATGGATGTAGGTGGACGAGCAGTTAGTATTGGGGAAACAGGGAGGCTGGTGAAGCTCTTAGATAGATTACGAGAATGGGTAGAGAAGTGGCAATTGAAATACAATGTCAGAAAGTGTACAGTCATACACTTAAATAGAAGAAACTATTTTCGAAATGGGGAGAAAATTGGTAATTCCTAGATGCAAAGAGATTTGGGATACCCTGAAGGTAAACTTTCAGGCCAAGTTGGTGGAGAAGAAGGCAAATGCAATGCTGGCATTCATTTCAAGAGGAATGGAAGTTAAGAGCAGGGATGTGATCTTGAGTCTTTATAAGGAAGTGGTGAAACCTCATGCATTATTGTGAGCAATTTTTGGAGAAAGAATTTGGAAAGGGTTCAGAGGAAGTGAGGAATGTTTGAACTCATTAGAATTCAGATGAATGTGGGGGGGCGATCTCTTTGAAACTTTGAATGTTGAAAGGCATAAACAGAGTAGATGTAGAAAGGTTGTTTCCCCATGGATGTAGACTTGAGGACAAGAGGGCATAACTTCAGAATTAAAGAGCGTCCACTTAGAACAGAGATGTGGAGAACTTCTTTAGCTAGAGGATGGTGAAACTACGGAATTTGTTGCCAATCATTTGGTGCATCTAAGGCAGAGACTGGTAGGTTCTTGATTATCAAAGGGTTATGGGGAGAAGGCCAGGCAGTGGGGTTGATTGGGAAAATGGATTAGCTCATGATTGAATGGTGGGGCAGACTCGATGGGATGAATAGCCTATTTCTGCTCCTATTTCTGTTAGCCTTATGATCTATTACCTATGACCTCTTGCCTGTGGGAATGTGCTCCTCCCCCTGTCCCTGCCCCCACCATTTTATTAATGTGCCTGCCTGCTTTTTGCTCATGATGAAGGACTCAAGCACAAAATGTTGGTTGTGTCTTTGCTATATAAAGAATGTTGTGTGACCTTCTAAGGAGTAATAAGGGATGGAATTTAAAATTTATCATATTGTGTATTTATTTTAATTTTATGTTATGTATTTGTAATTATTTTGCCTTGCTTTTTTAACATCTTATACATGGATTGTTAGGTTAAACGCAATAAAAATATTTTAAAAAGAAAAAGAAATTGTGTGTGATAAATCCAGCAACAGTGCTTTGCATTGTTGCAGCAGTAATTTATGGGTGTCTACTTCAAATCTTACTTCATTTTATTATGCAACATAATTGTTGAGTTGGGCTTTAATGCTGGCATTGCCCATTCAGTGTTGCCTGCTCTTGTCCCCTAACACTCATTCCTAGGTGTAATGTGATTGAATGCAGCTGTTTTCAGCTCTGAGATATAACTGCGAACTTTCAATGTGTTGTATGTTTTTTCACAAACCGTGAAATCATCTTAATGGCAGGCTGAAAAATAACTACCTTGGTCACTTTTTGCATATTGATAAACATTCACACTTTGCAATGCCTGCGAATGCATTTGTGGCTGGAATTTAATAATAGAACAAAGGCAGGAAATGATATACATCAGCATTAGTAGGGGAAAAATGTCAGTCTGATGTTTTTTTGCGATCAAACCTTCATAAAGAATAATCTCTCTTCCTACAGCCCCTGTCTGCCAGCAACATTGCCACAACCAAGCAAACATATTAAGAAGCAAAAATCTGCAAATACTGGAAATCTGAGATTAGAAAAAGAACAGAAAATATACAGGTGTTCAAGCAGCATTCACAGAAAGTGAAACTAACTCAACCATTCGGGTTAATGCATGAGAAATGAAGACATTAGAAATCAAGCACGATGGTGGTGAAGGCATGTTCTTTGAAGGATATGTGGAAAGCATATCCATTGGAAAAAAAAACATGTCAAATAGCCAACCATTTCAATTCTGCTCCCGGCTCCTGTCTTGTCTGTGGCCTCATGCACTGCAAAGCTAGGACCACCCCTAAATTGGAGGAGCAACAGCTACTATTCCTTCTGTGTACTAACCAGATGCAATTAACATTTCTGATTTCTACTAGCCTACTCCTCATTCTACCTCTCTTCTCCATCCCTCTGTCATCTTTCCTCTCACTGACTGCCTCCATTCACATAGCTATCCTCACCTCTCCCTTTTTGCTGATGTGACCTCCCTTCCTTACCCACCTATTACCTCCTGCCTGGGGAAATGTGCACCTCCCCCGATGATCAGGAACATCTCAACGAACAGGGAGGCAATGGACATAGTCAAGAAACAGAACAGGGAGAAAGTCAACGAATCATATGTCAGGCACATGCTGGTCACCTGCATACAGTGACTGGATGAATCATGACCAAGTCAGGGTTGGTCACCTAAAACACAGAGGACATGATCTGGAACATCTATGTTTGCAGGTGTCATGTCAGACTAAATGTGCCAGAGGCTACTCGAACAGCATAAGTTGGACTTAAAAAAAGGGGCAACTGACATCGTGAAATCGCTGGTGATTGCCCTCCATTACATGGAAGCTTATTTGGCAAATGGCATTTGGTCCACATGCGGGCCACCATCTTGGGATGTGGGCTTACAGGCCAGCAGTCCAATATCACATTCGATGAGCAAGCACACCACAGCCGCGGTCTCTCAGGAGCACCCAAAGTGGCCAATCAAAGCAACCCCATAAACACTGCCTGGTGAAAGATGCAATGTGCTCTAAGTGCAGAAAGAAGGGACACTATGCAAAAGTATGTCGATCACAGCTGCCTTTCCAGTCCAAGTGCTGCCGCATGTGCAGAATGGGGGCTGCCATCTTGGTTGCCATCTTCTTCCAAGGATAACTGTGCCACCACATGCTCCCAGACTATGAGTTAGCACAGACCAGACCACAAACCAACAATGGCCTCCGTGGTACTAAATCAAAACAGCCCACATCAACTCTCCCAGTCTATGATGGACACCTCGATCAACAATCAGGTGACAAGTTGCCTTTTCGATAGCAGGAGCACTGAGAATTTTATCCACCTCGATACATTGCAGCGTAACTCACTTAAAGTAAGGCCAGTAAGCTATAAAGTCATCCTGGCTTCAAGGTCCCACTCAGCCAAGATCTGCTACTACACCACCATAACATTGATGTGTGGGACACAACTTATGAGAACTTTTAACTCTTCTTCATGCTGCAGCTCTGTGCAACAATGTTGCTGGGATTGGACTTTCAGTGTCACCTCCAGAGTGTTGCAATGCAATATGATGGTCCTCTCTCCCCACCTCACGATCGGCCACCTGCAGTTTGTCAGCTGGCTCCCCTCTCCCATGCAGTCTCTCTACTCTCCATATAGATCCCCCTCCGCTGTTCTCAAACCTCACCCCCAACTGTAAACGAGTTGATACGAAAATCTGGTGGTAAAGAAAAGGGGACAGGGTCTTTATTGAAGCGGAAGTGCGGTGACTCTTGAATGAGGGGATCATCGATGCTAATACCAGCTTGTGGAGATCTCAAGTAGTGGTGGTCAAGAGTGGGGGTAAACATAGAATGGTGATTAATTATAGCCAGACCATTAACCGCTATACGCAGCTGGCTGCGCATCCCCTCCCTCGCATTGCGGATATGGTTAATCAAATTGCCCAATAATGTGAGTTCACCATGATCAACCTAATATCCACCTATCACCAGCTTCCCATCTGCCCAGAGGACTGCCTGTACATTGCTTTCAAGACAGATGGCAAAAGCTCTTTTTGAGACCATATCTACCTGTGACACTGCTTTTATGGAATTATGGAACTGTTTTGCCAGAATCCCACCGTTATTCCTCACTCCTCAGTGCTCTACCATTTATCGTGTATGTTATACCTTGGTTTGTCCTTCCAAAATGCAACACTTCACATTTGTTTAAATTTAAATTTAGACATACAACATGGTAACAAGCCCTTTTGGCCCAAAAGCCCATGCTGCCCAATTACACCCAACAACACCTGGTATATTTTGAATGGTGGGAGGAACTGGAGCCCCCAGGGAATACCCACGCGTGCTCAGGGAGAATGTACAAACTCATTACGGACAATACGGGATTCGAACCTCTGTCCTGATTGCTGCCGTGGCAACATCGTTGCTCTAACAGCTATGCTTACCGTGCCTTGTTATGCTTAAATTCTATCTGTTTTGACCCTGAGCAATTTTTAATCTGATCTATATCCTAGTGTAGCCTGACCCAACTTTCCTTGGTATCCACAACACTAACTTCTGGAAATTTTTAAATCATGACATACATTCAGATGTAACAGGCATTCTGCAGCCCACAGAAAGTTAATGTGGGTTGCCCAAACCAATTTTTTTTTCAAATCAAAGACATTAAATATATTACAAGCAACAAAGATCCCAGCACTGATCCCTACAGTGCACCACTGTTCACAGGCTTCCAATTAGAAAATAAAATCCTTCCACCACTGCCTTTTGCCTTCTTGTACCAAATACATTTTGGATCTCCTTAGATCCCATGTCCTCAGCCATCCGGACCAACCTTTCATATGCAACCTGATCAAATGCTGTAGACTACTTCTATTGCAACTGCCTTTATCATTCTTCTTTGTAACCTTCTCTTCATAACCTTCTAAAAAAAAAGTTCTTCTTAGTAACCTTCTCTGCCTTTCGAAATGTACATAATCTTATCCCCCAGGATTTTCTCCTTATCATGGCTCTAAGGATCACCAGGCTGGGGTTATCACTTTTATTCCTGTCTTCCTGAAATAAAGGAACAATGCCTGCTCTCCTATAGTCTTCTGACACCTCACTTCTGGCTCATGAGGATGCAAAAATACCTGTCAGGATTCCAGCTATCTTCTCCTTTGTTTCCAATTGTAATCAGGGATAGATCTAGGATTTTTTCTACATCTCACTTCTCCACCTTCTTAATACTGAACAGTTTCAGATTATCAATAAACCCCCTCTTCTTAACTCGCTTTCTACTTGGAGAATAAGGATGGTAAGTCATAGAGCCATACATTGTGCAAATAGGCCTTTTGGCTAAACTTATGCATGTTGACTAAAACATCCCACCCACATTAAGCCCACTTGTCTGTGTTTAGTTCATATTCCTCTAAACCTATCATGTGCATGTACCTATCCATTTTTTTCTTAAATACTGCAATAGACAGGAAATGCCATGGAGCAGAGCCTGCAATTAGTGTTTCAGTGGTCATTGAAGAGTGTGTTGGAGGAAGATTTAGATCATTAGGTACAAATAATTAATATAGATTTCACAATTGATCTTTGTAATTATTAAAATACTGAAGCTTTAATCAATTAGTATTAGTGGGAGGAAGTAGTGAGATTATGAAATCAGTTCAAGAACATCAAGGTCTAGGCATGTCTTGGGCGGCCAAGTTAGTGTACAGGATGGTAAGATTAGCGTGATAGTTAGGCTATTATAGCTCCAGCAACTCCAGTTCAAATCTAGAGCAGTCAGTCAAGAGTTTGTTCGTTTTCCCTGTGTCTACATGGGTTTCCTCCAGGTGTTCCAATTTAGCCCCGACCCTTCAAACATACGGGAGTTGTAGGTCAATTGGGTATAATTGGTGACACAGGCTTGAGGGCTGGAAGGGTCTGAACCATGCTGTATGCCTAAAAATTTCTTAAAAAGAGAATCTGCATCAACCATCATCTCAGGCAGCCCATTCCATGGACTCACCACTTTCTGGGTAAAAAAAAGCTTCCCCTCAGCTTCCTGCTAAATCTCTTTGCCCTCAACTTAAGCCCATGTCCTCTGGTTATTGTAAGGTAAAAACATCATGAGATGGGACCGGAGAAGGAGTCACCCAGTACTAAGGAGTAACAGAATGCAGATGTGACCTTGTCCACTCAAGATAAGCTTGGCACTAACAAGAATGATGTGCAGCAGGCTAACAGAGAAGGGTAGCAACAGTTTATTCATTGGACAATGTCATGGTATGATCATTTACTAAGTACGTATCCTGAGGTATAAAAAAAAACACCACTTGCTGATAACGGCAGAATGCGCCTTCTCCAACTAACACTGTTAGTTGCAAGTGTTACAATCTGGCAATAAAGAACAAAGAACCTTGATTTCGACTCAGTCTGGTGTCTGACTCACTCATTCATAAACAAAGCAGACCTAACATTACTCATTCCTCTACTCTGGGCAAAGCACGATGTGCATTCACCCATGTCCTCTGGTTACTCATTCCCCTATTCTGGGCAAAGGACTCTGTGCATTCACCCATCTATTCTCTCATGATTTTAAATAACTCTATGAGATCACCCCTCATCCTCCTGTGCTCTAAGGAATAAAATCTCGGCTCGCTCAACCTCTCCCTACAGCTCACTCAAATAACAATGGACAACAATGATTTTCAAAAGGTTTGCGACCTGAAAAATTATTGGGGATTATGATAGACAACTTCAAGTTGATCGCAACAATGATTTCAGATTTTCTATTTCACGTAGGAAGTTAGAGAAACATTAAATTGACATTTATTGAATTTAGCATGTTTAATTACATAATGATGTTGACACATTGTGTTAGTTCAACTGACCTAAAAATGTTTTGCCGCTGATTTTCATTTGTACTCGGCATCTGATGTTGCCCTGATTCCAGTTGCCTTAATACCATGGTCGCAGTGTCCTGGTGAGTCCTTTCACCATGTTCATCACTGACTGCGCCAAGATCAGCGGGGAAGAAGTACGAATGCAGAAAATGAATTGTCCATGACATGTTGCCCATCATGTTTTTTTTAATATATATGCCTGAAGTATACTTACAAGATGACAGGAAATCACAAAAATAGGTTATATCTAAAAAAAGTACATGATAGGAAAATTTGAAGGTAGTTTTCATGATCAGCAGCTCAAAATCGATAAAATAAACCCCAAAAGTGTTCAGGAAGCAAAATCTTCATTGTCCAATATAATTGGCTCCAGATGTTGATTGCGCCTTTAGTTCCCAAGAGTATACATTCTTTCCTCCTCTTTCTCTTGCTCCTGTCATACCAATAGATGGCATTAGGATTCTCTTAAGGACCTTTTTGGCACACTCAATTACTTTCATAAGTTTTCTACACACTCTATATTCTATTTAACCAGCTCAATGCCAGTTACTGACCTGCATAGGTCTCATTTTTATTTCCATGTATATACTTTCTATATCTGTTGTCATTGAAAATTCCGTAACCTTGCCAGATTTAGTTTTAGCCCTTGACAGAACCTAGTTCTCTGTGGAACTGTAGATTCACTGGAATGGATCAGTAGTTCCCATGGACTAAGCCTAAGAAGCCTGATAGTTTGGTAAGGAGCAAGCTTGGCTGAGCTCTGCACAGGTATCACAAAAGGTGTTTACCAGTATTGTGAAAATCAAGTTTAGTGGCGATAAATACTTCCTCATCATTCCTGTTGCTGCAACCTCCGAATTTCTGACCATCAAGAAAAGTTATTCCAAAACTCCAGGATTGTCCACACCAAACCTCGTTTGGTCCATTTGCAATTGACCTATCTTGGATTACTTGGGTTCATCAAACAGAAATGGATTGAAAATAGAATCATGCATTGGAGGAGCTCAAAGGTAAATTTCCCTTTCTTCAATGGGAGAGGAGGAAAGGGTTCTGTGATCTCAAATAACCATCGAGAGGGGACTTTACTTATACAAAATCAACTGTGAATAAACCAAACTGAATTAAAATATCACATTCAATCAGTGCATTTATTTTATACAACAATCAGGAGTTTGATTTCAACTTCACATGAAAGTGTGTCTTGTCTTCTCACACTGGATGGCTTAAAGTTCCAAGCCCCCTGGTGCCTTTTAATTGAAGGATGTTTGTGATAATTATTTTAGAGTTTAATTTAAGGATTGTTGTACACTAATCTCAGACCATTGTAAACAGGACTATCAGGTGTCCTCAACATGAATCGACAAAATTGTTTGATAAACTTAAATACTATTTCTTCACAGCAGAGAAGGTGAAATAACAGTGATGGAAGATGATTAAATGCTATTCTGATATGCTTGAACAAAAAACATCGAAAGATTCTCAAGGAAGATCTATTGAGACTTTGAAACAGAAGAAATCAGAAAGATTCCATTCATCATTCTCAGAGAGCTGAGAACACATGAAAGAAGTTTCACATCAGGAAAGCGTCAAGATTGTTTGTTTCATTCAGTTCCCATTGACCAACACTCCCCTCTGCTTGGCAGAACTTGCCTATGGGACACAAAAGGGCTTTTTGTCAAGTACTGTATTATCATTCTTTAACATATATTCAATATCTTGATCTACCAGTTGGTGTTTTTCAACATTCATTCAATATGGATGTTGTTTGATAGGTCGGGCATCACCAACATCAACATCATGACAAGTTATTGGGGTTCTTTTAGGTACATATGGCTATTCTTCATTGAATACAGCTCAGTCTTCAATACCATTATTCCCTCAGTGCTAAAGCTACAAACTCTAGGCCTCCTCCCCAGCCCCGCAACTAGATCCTTGACTTTGTCATCAGAAGACTACAGTCAGTACTCTTACAACGAAAACAACATATCCTCCTCACTGATTATCTACACAGGTACACCCCATGGATGCATGCTCAGCTCATTGTTCTACTCGCTATACACCCATGATGTGTGACCAGGCATAATTCCAATGTTACCTACAAGTTTTCTGACGCCCCCACAGTTGTTTTCAGAATCACAGAGGGCAATGAGGAAGTGTACAGGAGGGAGTTAGATCAGTTCATTGAATAGTGCAATGATAACAACCTTGCATTCAACATGAGCAAAACCAAGGAGATGATTGTGGACTTCAGGAGGAAATCAGGGGAACACGAACCAGACCTCATTGAGCGCACAGTAGTTGAGAGCGTCAAGAACTTCAAATTTCAGGGGGTCATCATGTTGATGCAAAGAAGGATCGTCAGTGGTTATACTTTGTTAGGCATCAAAGGAGATTTGGCATATAACCAGAGACTCTTGTAAACTTCTACAGGTGTACTCTGGAGAGTATTCTGACAGGTTACATCACAGCCTGGTATGGAGGCACCAATTCTCAAGAGAAGAATAAATGGCAGAGAGTTGTTAGCTCGGTCTGTGACATCAGAGGCACCAGACTTCACTCCATCAAGGATATCGACACGAGGAAGTGGCTTAAGAAAGCAGTCTCTATCCTCAAAGACCCCCACCACCCAGGCCATGGCCTCTTCGCTCTGCCACCATCAGGAAGTAGGTGCAGAAGCTTAAAGACAAGCACTCAGCGGCACAAGGACAACTTCTTCCCCACTTCCATCAGATTCCTGAATAATCAATAATTTTATGAACCAAAGAGACTGTCTTACTTCTTGTGGCCCATTATTATCATTACAGTGATGTATTGAGATGACATAAAATGAATGTACAAGTACGATGGTGACACAAAACACCAAATTTTGTGACTTGATCATTACAATAAATTCTGATTCTGAAGCCACTACAGCGCAGACATGATTCTGGAAAGGCAGTTCAAAGTTCAGTATCAAAGAATCCAATGTTGACACGCAGGCTTTAAATTGATGCAAAGAAGTAGCCATGTAGTAGATGGGAGGGACTGGGGTGACAGATTGTTTATAAGCTCACAAAATCTTTATCAAGGGGCTTCCAGAGAAAGGTCCTTTTCAAACAAGTGGCAACCAAAACTTCCCTATTTTTTGCATGGGGGACACGAAGCGAATAACTTCCACAAAGCTTCCAGAACCCTTTCATGGGTCAGCCGAAATGCAGTGTTTCTTCTTCTTCCAAAACCCTTTTGTGGGTCAGTTGTTCGAAGTGACCTTCCCTTTTGGTCACAATGTGATATACTCATTAACACGGAGAAATCAGACAAATTGTCTATTACCACATGAAGCCTGATCCACTGTATTGCTTCCAAGAGTTTGGTTCCAAAGTGGTGTTGCCTTAAAAGGCCCTGAGCAAATCAATCTGTTGATCACATGGTTTCTGCGCCTGTATTTTCCAGGTCCTCTCTCTCTCTCTCTGTCTCTGTCTTTGTCTCTGTCTCTGTCTCTGTCTCTGTCTCTGTCTC
Organism: Narcine bancroftii; assembly: GCF_036971445.1. Lineage (NCBI taxonomy): Eukaryota > Metazoa > Chordata > Chondrichthyes > Torpediniformes > Narcinidae > Narcine > Narcine bancroftii. The sequence goes on from NC_091469.1 coordinate 460,854,348, forward strand.
TCTCTCTCTCTCTTCCTCTCTCGCTCTCTCTCTCTCTCTCTCTCTCTCTCTCTCTCTCTTTCTCTCTCTCTCTCTCTCTTCCTCTCTCGCTCTCTCTCTTCACACTGTCCCCAGTCTGTCAACCCACAGTCAATCTCCAAAGCCTGTAGGGCTTACAGTTTGATTTGTTCTCTTAAAATGGCAGTACCACTCAAATGACAGTGAACTGAAAATGGGTCCGCACCTGAAGTACTGTGTCCAGTTTTGGTCTCCATATTTGAGGAAGGATATACTGGCTTTGGAGACAGTCCAGAGGAGGTTTATTAGGTTGATCCCTGGGATGAAGGGGTTGACTTATGATGAATGATTAAATTGTCTAGGATTGTATTCGCTCGAGTTCAGAAGAATGAGAGGAGATCTTATAGAAACATATAGGATTATGAAGGGTATGGATAGGATAGATGTAGGAAGGTTTTTTGAGCTGGCCGGGGAAACTAAAACGAGAGGACACAGTCTCAAGATTCGGGGGAGTAGATTTAGGACAGAGATGAAGAAAAATAGTTTTTCCCAGAGAGTAATGAATGTTTGGAATTCTCTAACCAGGGAAGTGGTTGAGGCTGCTTCATTAGACATATTTAAAATTCGGTTAGATAAATTTTTACATGACAGAGGAATTAGGGGATATGGGGAGAAGGCAGGGAGGTGGAGTTAGGTCATAAATTAGATCAGCCATGATCTTATTGAATGGTGGAGCAGGCTCGATGGGCCATTTTTGGCCTACTCCTGTTCCTACTTCCTATGTTCCTATGTATGTTCCTATGTGATACGTTGCATAATTCTTACTTGTTGCAGCAAGAAAGATACTTTCTAAAAAAAATACAATAGATCGCTTAATTAAATTAAAACATAGAATAATACAAATGATAGATAGATACTAAATATTCACTGTTAAAGTCATGAAAAAATGTGGCATGGCAATAGGGCAGACACTCCTTTTGAGATGTTGGAGGATTTCCTGATTAATGTAGACATTCTAGATCCTGACAGCTGTTGGAAGGAAACTGGTTTTTTAGGCTTTTGCCCTTCTGACCAAAGGCTACTGGTAAGTTATAACCAGGGCAATGGGTTCTTTCTGATGTTGGTTTCCTTCTCAGGGCAATGCATGGATATATTACACATATTACAAATTAGAAATGTGAATGTTTTGAATGGATTGGAGCTTGGAGCCTTTAAAGAGCATGGCTCTACTTCCTATCTTCTGGAGTTTTCTGCATTCCTGGGCATTTAAATTCCCAAACCTCTATGATTCAAAAATCTATTGATATGTGTTATAAATACATGTAATCTCACAGTCTCTATTCCTTAATTACTTGAAAATTATAATAATTCAACATGTCATTGCCAATAGTATAAAAAGACTGTAAAATATAAGAACTGGAAAAGATTAGACCTCTAGAGCCCAACAAAATTCCATGACACAGGGAGGTCTCTCCAGCTATATCCTGTACAGTCGATAAATGAAGTAGATATCAGGACATTGCCGAAAATGCGAGCCATCATTTTACTATAAAGCAAGCTAAAATCTGTGCAGATGAATTAAGAATGGCACCTACAACTACATTGTGATCCTGTAAAGTATTTTTGAGACAGCTGCTCTATTTAGGAATGCATCAACACTAAAGATCATTGCAATATTTTTCAAATGTAATTAATATTCAAGGTTGGATTAAAGTAAGCTCCAATATCCCCAATTATTATAACTTTTGAGAAAAAGAAGTTTGCCCTCAAGCATGCTGTTAATATGCACTTGATTTATGAGTTCAGTTGGGACACCTGATTTGAGATTTCCTCAGAATCCTCCTGAAAGTCTGCTTCACCCATCAATCATACCTGTTTACTTCCTCAATGAACGTGATCAGCTTTGTCAAGCATAATACACTCTTGTCTGCTTTTAATTATTTTCCCTTTAGATCAATACTTAACAATGTCATCCTTAATTAAATATTGAAAAATTCATGTAGCACAGATATTAAATGAAATTACTTTTAATTATCCGAATTGGCTCCATCTTTTGTATGGAATATTAAATTGGGCAAGTCTCCAATTCTCCAGCACATCGTCACTCTCAGCAGAATTATGAAATAATAATCAATTCTGGGCTATTCATATTTTATTGTGCCATTTACCTAGGACCTTTGAATATATCTTATGTCACTAAACCAATACCTTTCTTTTTATTAATAATGATATTCCTCTTCGTGGTTTTAATTAGGTGACAAGGTGATGCAGCAGTTAGTGCTATATCTGCATAACTCCAGGCCCTGGTTCCTATCTTGACATTGCATGCTTTCTATGCGGAGTTTGCATACTCTCTCTGTGGCAATGATTACTGCAGCCCCTACAGTGGCAGATGAAAATATCAAGGCCAGGGAGGACTGGTTGGGAAGTGAGGGGAGGATCAGGGAGTCTCAGAAAGATGAGGAAAGGGAGAGCTGTGGTATTGGTCAGATTCCATTGGAGTTGATGGACACAGTGATGGATAGGAACATAGGAACATAGGAAGTAGGAACAGGAGTAGGCCAAAAATGGCCCATTGAGCCTGCTCCACCATTCAATAAGATCATGGCTGATCTAATTTATGACCTAACTCCTCTTACCTGCCTTCTCCCCATATCCCCTAATTCCTCTGTCATGTAAAAATTTATCTAACCGAATTTTAAATATGTCTAATGAAGCAGCCTCAACCACTTCCCTGGATACAGTATTCCAAACATTCACTACTCTCTGGGAAAAACTATTTTTCCTCATCTCTGTCCTAAATCTACTCCCCCGAATCTTGAGACTGTGTCCTCTTGTTTTAGTTTCCCCGGCCAGCTCAAAAAACCTTCCTACATCTATCCTAACCATACCCTTCATAATCCTATATGTTTCTATAAGATCTCCTCTCATTCTTCTGAACTCGAGCGAATACAATCCTAGACGATTTAATCTTTCATCATGTCAACCCCTTCATCTCAGGGATCAACCTAGTAAACCTCCTCTGGACCGTCTCCAAAGCCAGTATATCCTTCCTCAAATACGGAGACCAGAACTGGACACAGTACTCCAGGTGTGGTCTCACCAGAACCTTATACAGTTGCAACATTACCTCCCTACTCCTGAATTCAATTCCTCTAGCGATGAAGGCCAACATTCCACTTGCCTTCTTAATAACCTGCTGCACCTGCAACCTAACTTTTTGCGATTTATGATATGCTGGATGAAGAGTCTAGTAAGATGAAAACCAGGACAGTTCCTTCTCTGTTCAATCTGAGGAGTTGGGGTTGTGACAGCTGAGGAGTAGGAAATGTGAGGATTCCATCGCAAGGGGGAAAGCCTTGTTCCTATAAAAAGGAGAACATTTCAGAAGCCCTCGAGTGGAAAACCTCATCTTGATAGTAGATGTGGCAAAAATGTAGAAAGAGAGAGAAGGTGATGACATCCTTCAAGGAAACAGGGTGGGAGAAAGTGTGGTCGAGGTTCCTGTGGGAGTCCATGGGTTGACAGTAGAAACGGGAGTCAATAGGCATGGTGAAAGGGGTACAGGGGAGCAAGGAGAATGGGAAATAAGCACTCAAGTACCAGCATGGAGAGGATGAGCTGAATGTTCTTCTATTGTGAGCATACAGAATCATATATTTGAATCTTAAGAATGTCAACCCAAAACTAAGGGTCGCTTATATGCCAAGTATAAAAGCCAAACTTCAGTGATTCCCCACGCCAATTATAAAATCCAAATCTTAACAATGAAGTCTCAGCATTCCCCTACTGTGTCCATCTGCCCAGTCCGATTGCTGTCAGCTCTGTACAGACTATAAACAGCCTGCTAAAGGAGCCAAGGCTGGTTTATTTTAAAATATACTAATAAAAATGAATCCTTTCCTGGGTAATTTGTTTTTAAAATATTGCGACAACATCACTCCACTGGTAAGTGGTTAGTGCCAGATTTGGGGTAGTCTTGTATAGCAAATATATCTCAAAACCTAAATTTTAAGGGGTCGTCTTATACAAGAGTGGTATTATATGCCAACATAAACTGTAATTTAAGCTTTACCTTCTTCTGTAATTTTACCTCTGAAACACTAGTGTGGAGTTCCTGTTAAACATTTCCATCAAGTGAAGTCATTGACAAAAGAGAGTATAAGTTAAGGTGTACAAATGGTAAAATTATTCCACAGACTGATCATGTGAAAAATACATGATAAGTTTTTTAAAATACGTGAAAAATGCATTTTACGATGCTTTAACCTTGTCGCTTCACTCCTTCCTGGTCCACCTGGAGAATAACGCCTCATATGCCAGGCTGCAGTTCATTGACTTCAGCTAATAAGATCATTCCCCAGATGCTGGTGCGAAGCTGTCCTCACTGGGACTCAACACCCCTATCTTTAACTGGATCCTGAACTTCCTAACGGAAAGACTGTCCCGGGTCGGAGCAGAACATCCAGCACCATCACGCAGAGGACTGGTGTACCTGACTGTACTTCTGGCTGTACTGGCTGGACTGCTACTCCTGCTGTATGAGCAGAGATTGAGGACCACAGCACCAGTGATGAAGATGGCAAAAGTATGGTCAAGGGAGGTGGACGAGCGCCTGCAGGGCTGCTTGAAATCAGTGGACTGGAACATATTCAAGAACTCATCCAGAGATGTGAATGACTTCATCAAGACCTGTGTGGATGAGTATGCACCCACGAGCACATACCTGGTGTTCCCCAACCAGAAGCCCTGGATGAATCAGAGAATTCGCAACCTGCTGAGGGTAAGAACAAGGGGATTTAAGGCCAGGGATCAGAATCATTGAAAAAAGACCTGAGGAAGGTCATCTCTGAAGCAAATTGGCAATTCTGGAGGAAGCTAGAGATAAAAATAGATATAAGCCAGCTAAGGCAGATAGTGCAGGCCATTACAGCCTACAAAGCGAGAGCAAACACTATATATAGTTGTGATGTTTCATTACCCAAGGAGCTGAAAGCCTTCGATGCCCACCTTGAGAAGAATCCCTGAAAAGGCTGAGGACCCTGTGATATCCTCCTCTGAGGAGGATGTCAGAACCTCATTCAAGAGGGTGAACCCTGGCAAGGCATCAGGCCTTGACAGCATACCCGGTAAAGTACTGAAAATCTGCACCATCCAACTATCCGGAATGTTCACAGACAATTTGAACCTCTCATTGCTGCTGTCAAAGGTCCGCACCTGCTTCAAAGGGGTATCAATCATCCCAGAACCCAAAAGGTATAGTGTGAGCTGCTCAATGATTACCGCCCAGTGGCAATAACTTCTACTGTGATGAAATACTTTGAGAGGCTGGTCATGGCCAGAATTAACACGTACTCAAGCAAAGATCTGATCCGTTGCCTATTGTCACAATTGTGCCACAGCAGATGCAATGTCGCTGTCTCTCCACTCAGCTTTGGATCACTTCAAAACAGCAATTCATACATACGGCTGCTCTTTGTTGACTACACCTTGACCTTCAATACCATTATTCACTTGATGCTGATCAAGAAGCTACAAACTCTAGGCCTCTGTACCCACCTCTGAAACTGGATCCTTCCCTTTCTCATTGGAAACCCACAGCCAGTACGAATTGGAAACAACATCTTCTCCTCACTGATTATCAACACAAGCGCATCCCAAAGATATGTGTTAAGCCCACTGCTCTACTCGTTATACACCCATGACTGTGTGGCTACCAATGACACCACAGTTGTTGGCAGAATCAGTAATGGCAATAAGGAAGCCTAGAGGAGGGAGACAGATCAGCTCGTTGAATGGTGTAATGACAAGAACCCTGCGCTCAACATGAGCAAAGTGAAGAAGATGATTGTGGTCTTCAGGAGAAAGTCAGGGGAATACGACCCAGTCCTCATCGAGGGCTCAGTAATGTGAAGGGTCAAGAACTTCAAATTCCTGGGTGTCAACATCTCTGAAGATTTGTCCTGGAGCCTCCATGTTCATGCAACCACAAAGAAGGCCTGCTAGCAGCTGTACTTTGTGAGGCGTCTGAGGAGATTTGGTATGTCACCGAAAACTCTTGAAAACTTCTACAGGGGCATTCTGGCTAGTTGCATCACTGCCTGGTATGGAAGTTCCAACTCTAAGGATAAGAATAAACTCAAGGGGGTTGTTAACTCGTCCTGCAACATTACAGACACCAGACATCGATGACATCCACGAGGTGGTGTCTTAAAAAAGCAACCTCCATCCACTACCCAGACCATGCCCTCTTCATTCTGCTACCATTGGGAAAAAAGGTACAAGAGCCAAAAGATGAGCACTCAGTGGCACAACACAGCTTCCCCGCTGCCATCAGATTCCTGAATAATCAAAGACACTGCCTTATTTTTAGTGCACAATTATTTTTCTTTTCTTTTATTTGTAGTAATGTTATAAGATGGTTAACATTTGCACTATGATACTGCCACAAAACACCAAATTTCATGACTTGTTCATGACAATTAATTCTGATTCTGATTCTGATTCTGACCTCGGGGCTGTGTGCTCAGCCCACTCCTATTTATGCTACCGACCCATGTCTGCATTGCCAGATCCAGCTGCAACAGTGTCAATGTAGTTTGTAGTTGACCCAACAGTAGTTGACTTCATCAGCAACAATGAAGAAGTGCATTACAATGTTTTTTTTTAAATTTAGACACGGAGCTTAGTAACAGGCCATTTCGGCCCACAAGCCCGTGCTACCCAATTACACACTGTAACTGTGTAGCGCTAACCGCTAAACAAGCCATGCCACCTTAAGGAGGTGGAAAAGGTGGGAAATCTTGCGAAAGAGTGTGAGAGTACCAACCTACATCTCAAGACGAAGGAGATGATCGTGGACTTCTTGGAGACCAGGAATGACCACCCTCTGCTACACATCAACAACTCTGTAGAAGAGAGGCTGGAGAGCTCCAAGTTCCTTGGAGTTCTCTTTACTAGTGACCTATCATAGACAGTCAACATCTCCTCACTCTTCAAGAAGTCGCAACAACGTCTGCACTTCCTGCCAAAACTGAAGTGGGCAAGGCTACCAGTCACCATTATGCCAACCTTTGTTATGTGCTCTATCAAGACCATCCTGTCTGGCTGCATCACCATGCTGTAGAGAAATAGATCGGAGGTCAATCCACAGTACCACAAAAGTGACAAGAGGATCATTGGAGTCTCCATCTCCCCCCCCCCCCCCGCCTTCTGTTGTTGTTTGAAGAGGGTGTGCAAAATCATTGAGGACCCCTTCCACCCTGCACGCCATTTTGACTGCAAGTCTCAGCCTGTGCAGGTCCTGCAGCCACTGAAAACCTCACTGGTCCATTGCCATGGTCATCACCCTGCAGAGTTATCTCATATGCTTCTCCTTCTCAATGGGTGTTGTCCTCCTCTTTTATTGTGCACTGTGCCATTCCACTGTTCCCCCAGAATCTACAACCTCTCATGGTGCACTGCCCAGTGCAGGTACCACCATCTTGGGCATAGATCCCAAGTTTGCAAAATTTTAACAAATATCTTTTTTTTTCAGATTTAATTAAGTCTTAGACTTTTATAGCAAGGAAATGAGCTCCATCTTGTCCATGCTGAGTATGAATTCTGCTAGTCCCATTTGTCAACATTTGTTCTTGCCCCTCTCAACTTTGTAATCCATGTTTCCTATGTCTTTTAAACTTTTCTATTGGACCCACCTCTACCACTTTCTTTGGTAGTTCATTCTCTATGCTCAGCACTCTCTGTGTGAAAAATATACCCCTAAGGTCCTCTTTAAATCTTTATCCCCTCACCTTAAAACTATCCAGTTTGGACTCCCCAAGCCTTGCAAAATGACATTGACCCTTATATGCTACTCATGATTTTTATATAACTCTATAAGGCCATACCTTACCCTCCTAAACTCCAGAGAAAACAATCCAAGCCCATCCAGTCTCTTCAGGCTGTCCAACATTCTTTTATCGACTCTCTTAGTGACATCCATCCTATAAACGAGTGGCCAGAACTACACAGAATACTGCAAGTGCGGTCTCACCAACTATTACAAGATGACCCAACTCTTTTACTCAACATCCTGATCAATGAGGGCAAGCAATGCCAAAAATCCTCTTCTCCACCCTCTCTAACTGTGCTGCCATTATCAGGGAACTCTAATTTACAACACTCTTCATTACTCCTGATCTTCCTATGACCTCTAATAAGCAAAAAAAAAAAAATGCATTAGCTATCTTAAGGCTGTAGAGCGCGTCGAAAGAGTCAAAGGCTTGTTGATCCAAAAGAAGGCTTTTATTAACTAGAAGACTGGAGTGTATCACATGTAGGTCGGCCAGTCCAGAAAGACCTGGTCTGGCTAGGAGCAACCCTTTAAGACCTGCCAGTAGGCATGGCTACGCTCTCAGCCCATCAGTCACTCTACACTACAATGTGTACATATGTGGGGTTAGAATCTGTATTATCTCAAAGGCCAAAATAAAGAAAAGGTATCATAGATATTAATTTTCATTTAATCTCGGATCAGCACTCTGAGTCATGTCAAAAAGGTAGTGAATTTCCTGAGTTTGAACAGCAACAATACTATTTTCTGAGAACCCTAAGGAAATTTAGCATGTTCCCCCATTTCCCTCAACACGTCCCACAGATGCACAGTTGCCTGCCTGGCGGCGGCATCACCATGTGGTATTTGAACTGATCTGCTGAAGCTCAGAAGAAGCTACAGAAGATGGTGAAAGTAGCTCAGAACATCATGCGAACTTCCCCTCCATTCATGGCCTCCATCTACATCTCCCAATGTACTGAAGGTAACACCCTGGACACCCTCTCCTATTTTTTCTATCAAGGAGAAGGCTGACCGTGTGAAAGCAAATTCAAAGGCAATTATTTCCCTGCTCCTGAATGAACTCTACAGCAGTGTTTATCCTGCTACTTTGCTTTGTACTAATTGATCTTTTTTTCAATTGCATTTCTATATTCTGTAATTATGTTCTTGTGCTAGTACATTATATAGCTGTATGGCTGTTGTCAGAGTTAATTTGCTGGAGTAGACATTGTACCAGATATAATGTGTTACAGAGTCCAGAGGACCCCAAAAACCAGCAGCTATAGATATGCACCACAACACAAAAGGGGTACATAAACAAAAAGTAGTTTTTAATTATATTTGAACAAGAAAACAGAATTAAACTTTAACTTATTACTCTCAACATATTTAACCTACTTAATCCGCGCTCTAATACTAAGCGCAGGTGTGTGTAATGTGTATATAAGCTTTAAAAAATTCCTTGGATTACAATCCAATCTCACTGGTTGCAAGCATTTCTTGTACTGTGCACAGAAGTTAGCATTAATAAAGTTCACCAGTCTTTGGTGCTTAACAGGTAAATGGTTACCACTCAGGAGGTTTCTTGCTGGTTTTCAGAGAGAGATTCCTTTTCCAGGACATCCGCACCTGATTCCTTTCCAATCAGTCTTGCTGACAAAACTTGCCCCCTTCAGGGTTCTCCAGATGATCGTCTTTCTTTCAGGTCACCTTTCAGATAGCTCGTCTTCCGAAGTTTGCCAGCTTGTCCCTCTGGAACTGATTTCTGTGTCTCTCCTGAGAGGAAAGCTGTTCTCCCCTGCCTGCAAAGATCACGTGCTCTCCAAGGTATGCTAGTGAATGTTGCTACTTTGTTGCACTTTTGCAAAAAGCACTCTGCAAAAGTCCTGCAAAAATTCTGTTTTAAAATGTGTGTGTGCAAGCTGCTCTAACAATTCCTCCCAAACCACCTCTAAATACTTTGTCACAAATGTGACAAATAAACTTAAACTTATTCTTGTGTTTACTATAGTTTTCAGCTAATTATTTAATGTCCTTAAACTATCAAAGGATGGTCTAGCGCACTTGTTTAAAATAATTATATATGTACGATCCTGTAAAGAGGAAGCATTAATCTGAGAATGATCGCAACATACAATCAATGACCATGATTTTGATTTTAAGTAAAGATTGGACTTCAATGTGCTGAGAAAGGGACATTGTAAATTCAACAAATCTATAAATGGGTAAAAATACATTTGTAGGAGTAGCTCAGCAAAAAAAATATAATGAAACAGAACGTTCATAATCCTAAAATGAAAGAATCACACTTGCTCATTAAAAGTTATCAGAGAGAGAGACAGAGGTAAAGGGCAATATTAATAAACTAATAAAATGTAGAGATTCTGGCAATTGGGAGAGAGGCTATGAGTCATTTATAGTGACAAAACAACCATAACAATGGACTGTGAAAATTCATAAATGCAACACATAAATGACATGTTAGCCATATTTATAACTCTGACATCACCAACGACTAGGGTTTCAATCCACTGTTGTCTGTAAGGAGTATTTTACTTTCTCCCCATGTCTGCATGGGTTTCCTCTGTTATGAACCCAGAGGACCCCTAAACCCAGCAGCAATAGATATTCACAAAGACAAATGGTTACTTCAACAAAAGTTGCTTTTAATTATCTTTAAACATGAAAACAGAATCACACTTTAACTTATCTCTATTGATTTATCTAACCTAACTTAACCCCCTTCTAATTCTTAGTGCACGTGTATGTAATGTGTGTGTAAGTTCAGAAAAGTTCTTTGATTCACAATCCAATCTCAATTCTCATTCCTCCAAGTTCACTGGTTATAGGCAATACTTATACTGTGCACAGAATTTAACATTTATAAAGTTCAGCAGGCTTTGGTGCTTGAAAGGTAAATGGTTACCGCTCAGGAACCCTCTTGCAGGTTTAGAGAGAGATTTGTTGTTCCAGGACATCCACAACTGATTCTTTTTTAATCTGCCACTCCAGTGTCTTGCTGATGAAACTTGACCCCTTCAGAGTTCTCCAGATGATAACCTCTTTCTTTCAGGTCACTACAAAGTTACTTTTTTCATTTCTCTTATTTCAAGTGAAACATTAGACAGCCAGTTCTCTCCTCTTGCATAAACCACAGGTCTTTGACCAGGCTGAACAAAGCACTTACAACCCATCTTCCAAATGAGTTTTTCCACAAGCTTGCCAGCTTGTCCTTTTCCTGTCCCTGCTCTGTTGCTGACTGTAAAACTGTAGAACTGATCTCTGTCTCTCTCTGTCCCTCTCTCTCTCTCAGAGACAAAAAGCCTGTTTGACTCTCTCTGCTTGCCAAACCACATGACCTTCTTAGAACAACTCCAGACAATCTGCGGCTCCGACAAGATAATGTTCCAGTCCCAGCTGCTGGTGCTGACTGTAGCACTGTAGAACTGAATTCTTTCTCTCTCAGAGAAAAGCCTGCTTTTTCTCTCTCTGCTTGAAAAACCACATGACCCTCTTAGAACAGCCAACTGCACTCAGACAGACTGCAGCTCCAAACCTAATCCTCCAAGTTCTTTTATCTGTTGCTTTCCAAAACAATCATGCATTTGCGAACTGTCTATAGGCACCTCTTCAAAGTTTTTGCCAAAGCTCTCAGAGCCAGGCCTGTCTGGCTTCAGCAGAGCTCCAGTATTTTAAATGAGATCTGTTTTGAAGTGTTTGTATGTGACCTACACTAAAAAAAAACCTGCCACAATTCATCTCCTTTAAAGCATATCTATGTAAAATACAACATAATCTGACCCACCTCTGGGTGCTCCAGTTTCCTCCCACTGTTCAAAAACATAACAGGGCTGTGGGGCTGCAGGTCAATTGGGTGAAATTGGGTGGCACAGGCTTGTGGGCCAAAAGGGCCTGTAACCATGCTGCATGTCTAAAAAAAGCCAGATTATTATGAAGTTGTGAATGCAAGTAAGAGAATGGATATTGAATAATTACTGTACTTTACAAAAGAAGAAAATGGCATTATCTTGCATATCCTAACATTAAATTAGAAATAATGATGCAAGGAATTTACAATAAGGAACAAAATAACACCTAACATTTCCCGTCCATTGTTAAGTGTATTGACCATCTACAGTACTTTGCTTTTGGTTTGATTTGGCATTGAATGACTGAGATACAGGAAGCCAATGGAATGTGATGAGGATGTAAAGGCTGATGGTTAAGTGTGATTTTTACATGGGAGGGGTGCCAGGCTGCAGGTTTTTGGATTAGATCCCATTCATCAGAGGGCGGAAAAGGCACCAAAATTACCATTGCAAAAATCATTGCTGGAAAGTGTGAAGTTGTGCTTGGAATTTCAGCCACGGGAAGTAAAGCAGTAAGATTTGCATTTACATAGCATGGTAATGATTCTCACACAAGCACGTTAACGTCTTTTGTAAAGACTGATCATTTCGAGGTGTGGAGAAGGATGCTGATGGGCAAATATCTCTGAAATTGCAGAAAGCAAGTTGTGCACTGGAAGAGATTGATGCGATTTTTAAAACTTTGCTCAAAGTTGAACACCTCAGTGACATTTGCAACTGTGAAACAGGAGCTGCACAAAAATAAGTCCCATGTAAATAAAGGCCATCTGGAAATGAATATTTATGGAGACAGGAAAGGGCACCATTCACAAGAGAGTCACAGAGATAAACAGCGGAAATTAAACCTTGGAGAGTATCTCAAAACTATATATCTGACAAGAAGTCAAATTCATTTAAATGACATGAAAGCCATCTGTAAGCAAATTTCCTGAAACCTATACAGGGGTTAGGCAGCAGTAGGCATCAGTGATAAATGTCCACAGGCAGATGATCTGCATTATCTGGCATCAACCTTCACTCCTGAAGGGCAGATTACAGGAGATATAAAGTATATATTAATGCAGTGCAGTAAACTGGGATTCACTGGTGGGGTGCTGATGGCTGGACCCACCTCCTGGCTCCGCCCACATCTGCTCACATATAAGCCTAGTTTCCTGCCTAAACCCAGAACCCTTCTGAAGACTACTATTGAACCCTACCCTTAGTTATAAGCTAATAAAAGCATTTGTTCTCTACAGTCATGAGAGCTTTTATTCACACTACAATTTTATTAGCTTATTCCCTTACAATGGAAGTGCTACTCAAGCCAGGTCTGCCTCTGATAGACCCTCTATCCCCCGACGTGGCTGAGGAGTTCATATACTGACTAGAGTGCTTCCAGACCTACCTGAACATGCCAGAGATGTCTTTCACATGATGAACTCAAGAGGGCGGTGCTCGTTTTGACTGTAGAAACAAAAAAGGGTATTCAATAATCAGGGACTGCTCTACGTATGACACTGCTATCAAACCATTGAGAGCTAGGTACCTGTTGCTGCAGAACGAGGTCCTAGCGAGGCAATGACTCGCTCTACATCACCAGTGGGCAGGAAGGACCATCGATGACAACCTGCTGGATCTGTGGATGCTTACCAAGAAGTGCAGGTATGAAGTAGCTATGCTCCGTGTTCATGAGGAAGAACAGATCCGGGACACTTTAGTCACATGGGTCCACTTGAGGTACATGGGGCAGCGACTGCTCAAGTCAGGAAAGAAGGACCTGGCTAACCACATCGAGCTGGCCAAATTGCTGGAACAGGCCAAGCTCAAAAATGATGACCTCAAAGCCGGCAAGCTCGCCCACCCAGGTGAGCTCTTTCGAGGACCAGCTACCCCTGCCCTAACAGCTACCGCTTCCCTTGCCAGGGAGTGCTTTTTCTGCGGCAAGAGCCAACATCCCCGATCTCATTACCCAGCAAAAGATTCAATATGTTCCAGCTGTGGCAAGAAAGGAATGCAGACAAGTGTGAGGTGTTACATTTTGGAAGGACAAACCAAGGTAGGACATACACAGTGAATGGGAGGGCACAGAGGAGTGCAGAAAAACAGAGGGATCTGGAAATGGAGATATATAATTCCCTGGAAGTGGCATCAGAGATAGATAGGGTTGCATTGAAAGCTTTTGCATATTGGCTTTCATATATCAAAGTATTGAGTACAGGAGTTGGGATGCAATGTTAAAGTTTTATAAGATATTGATAATGCCAAATTTGGAGAATTTATGCAGTTTTGGTCATCTAACTACAGGCAATGTTTCAATAAGATTGAAAGAAGGCAATGAAAATTTATTAGAATGTTACTGATACTTGAGGAACTGAGTTACAAGGAAAGGATGAACAGGTTAGGTCTTTATTCCTTGGAGAATAGAATAGTAAGGGGAGATTTGATAGTGGCATACAAAATTATGAGGGGTATAGATACAGTACATGCAAGAAGGTGTTTGTTCACTGAGGTTAGGTGAGATACAAACTGGATGACTTGGAACATTATAGCTGCTGTATAAAATTTATTCTTGAATCTGGAGGAGATGGATAAGGTTTCTTCAACTTCTGCTTGAAAGTAACAGTGAGAAGAAATCATGATGTGGATCCTTTATGATGTTGGCTGCCTTCCTGAGTCAATAACTCGATACATGTCCTCAATGCAAGAGAGGTTGTTACCCATGATGGATTTAGCCTCTTTCTGCAGTCTTCTTCCTGAGCACTTGAGTTGTACACCAGGCTGTGATGCAATCTGTCAGTATTCTTTCCACAGTCCACCTGTTCAAATTCAGTAGAGTATTGAATGACATGCCAAATATCCTCGGGCTGCTTTGAAAGCAATGGCATTGGTGTGCTTTGTCCATAGTTGCCTCAATGTACAGGCTCCAGGAGAGGTTCACCTGGAAGTACTAACCCCCTCTACTGCCATCTCACCAATAAAGACAGATGTGTTGTTCCTCTGTCTCCCCTTCCTAAAGTTCACAAGCAGCCCCATGGCTTTGCTGATGTTGAGAGTGAGATTTCTGCTCTGGGAAGCAGATTCCCAATCTCCATCCATATTTAGTCTCAACCCTTCCCATTATAAGACTGCCCATTGGTGACGATGTCAACATATTTCTAGATTAGTTTGGAACTAACCTTGGCCACATCATCATAAAAGCTTAAATGAATACTTTTCATTGATATACTCCAAGCAGAGAATGTGGAGGTCAGCGATTGGGGCAGGGGGTGGTGGAGGGGGGTGGGGTGGGGAGAGAGGCAGAATAGTATGGGTAATGCTGATGTTTTAGGACATTTTGAGATTAAGGAAGAGGTCTCTTGCAGAGCATTGAGGTCTCTTGCAGAGCATTAAGTCCCCAGATCCTGAAGGGATATAACATAACATAACATAACAATTACAGCACGGAAACAGGCCATTAGGCCCTTCTAGTCCGCACCGAAACAAACACCCCTTTCTAGTCCCAGCTAGGAGGCTGATCTAAATTCATCAATCTACTAACAAACTTCAACTAGACTGCTTCATAATAGTTTTGAAAATGTGGTCATTGTAATCCACCCAATGCTTACTTCCATGCAAGTCTATGCAACACCACTCGAGCTAATTTACCTTTCCATAAAAACTCTTGCACTTCTCTATTCAAATCTTGAAAAAAGACCTTAGAAAGTAAACAAGACTGAAATAAATATTGAATTCGAGGAAAAATATTCATTTTAATACAATTAACCCGACCAAACAAAGTTACTGGAAGATCTTTCCACTTAATCAAATCTGATTTAATCTATCTTAATGTAGGTACCTAATTTAATTGATATAATGATTGATAATTAATATCCATAAATGCACCTAAATATTTAATTTTACTTATTCACCTTAATTCTGTAATAGTTTTAAATTCAGAATAATCTCTCACTCCAACTGGTAAAATTTCACTTTTATCCCAATTAACTTTATATCCTGATAGTTCTCCAAATTTCAAGAAACACTCTTGCAATTTTTTCAACGACCGTTCCGGTTCCATCAAGTATACCAACACATCACCCACAAATAAATTAATTTTATATTCTTCATTCTTAACCCTCATCCCTCTAATTTATTCATTTTGTCTAATAGCCTGAGCTAATGGTTCAATATCCAATGCAAATAAGGTTGGTGACAATGGGCAGCCCTGTCGAGTTGAACGGGTCAATTTAAATGGTGAAGAAATCTGTCCATTTGTCACCACCCTAGCAATTGGGTTCATATATAAAGCCTTAACCCAACCAATAAAAAAGGGCTGAATTTAAATTTCTCTAACACTTTGAATAAAAAATCCTACTCAACCCTATCAAAAGCTTTTTCTGCATCTAATCCAACCACCATAGGATGGTTAGGTTGCTTTCAATATGCATTGACCAAAATAATTCATCGAAATATATTGTCTGATGCATTTCTATTCTTAATAAAACCTGATCGATCAATATGTACCAATTTGGGTAAATATTTAGCAAGTCTATTAGCTAATACTTTTGCAATAATTTTATAATCTACATTTAATAAGGAAATAGGTCTATATGAAGACACTTTTAATGGACTCTATCTTTTTTTGGAATGACAGTTATTAAAGTACTTGAAGACGATTCTGGAAAATTCTGATCTTCAGTAACTTGATTCAACACTTCTCCAATCCGTAAATGGAGATTCCAATTCCTGAACTTCATTTCCATCTAATACCAGTAACTTTAATTTAGATAAGTAAGAATCAATAGAACCATTATCCTGTTTCCCCTCAGAAGTATATAATTTCAAATAAAATGAATAAAACTGGTCATTAATTTCCTGAGGTTTATAATTAACTTTTGAATTATTCTTAACAGCATTAATAATCTGAGATGATTGTTCAGCTTTCAATTGCCAGACAAGTACCTTATGAGCTCTTTTCCCCAACTCATAATAATGTTGTTTATATCAATTAATTAAGCACTCAAACTGATAACATTACATATATATATAACGTAACTATTACAGCACAGAAACAGGCCATTAGGCCCTTCTAGTCTGCACCGAACCAAACACCCCACTCTAGTCCCACCTCCCTGCACAATGCCCATAACTCTCCATTTTCTTATCATCCATATACCTGTCCAACCTTTTCTTAAATAATACAATTGACTCCGCCGCCACTATTTCTCCCGGAAGCTCATTCCACACAGCTACCACTCTCTGAGTAAAGAAGTTCCCCCTCATGTTACCTCTAAACCTCTGCCCCTTAATTCTTAACTCATGTCCTCTTGTTTTAATCTTTCCCCCTCTTAACGGAAATAGTCTATCCACATCCACTCTGTCTATCCCTTTCATAATCTTAAATACTTCTATCAAATCCCCTCTCAACCTTCTACGCTCCAAAGAATAAAGACCTAATCTGTCCAATCTCTCCCTATACTCTAGATGCTTAAACCCAGGTAACATTCTGGTAAACCTTCTCTGCACTCTCTCCACTCTGTTTATATCCTTCCTATAATTAGGCGACCAGAACTGCACACAGAACTCCAAATTAGGCCGCACCAACGTCTTATACAATCTCAACATCACCTCCCAACTCCTATATTCCATGCAATGATTGATAAAGGCCAGCATACTAAAAGCCTTCTTCACCACCCTATTCACGTGAGTTTCTACCTTCAGGGAACGATGTACCGTTACTCCTAAATCTTTCTGCTCTTCTGTATTCCTCAATGCTCTCCCATTTACCACGTATGTCCTATTCTGATTCTTCTTACCAAAATGAAGCACCTCACACTTATCAGCATTAAATTCCATCTGCCCTTTTTCAGCCCACTTTTCTAAGCAGCCCAAATCCCTCTGCAATCCTTGAAAACCTTCTTCATTATCCACTATTCCACCTATCTTAGTATCGTCTGCATATTTACTAATCCAATTCACCACCCCATCATCTAGATCATTAATGTATATAATGAACAACAATGGGCCCAATACAGATCCTTGAGGCACACCACTGGTCACCGGCCTCCAACCTGACAGACAATTATCCACTACCACTCTCTGGCCTCTCCCTTTCAGCCAATGTTCAATCCATTTGACTATCTCAAAATTTATACCTAAAGCCTGCACCTTCCTAACTAACCTTCCATGTGATACCTTATCGAAGGCCTTACTGAAGTCCATAAAGACAACATCCACTGCGCTACCCTCATTCACATTCCTAGTCACCTCTTCAAAAAATTCAATCAGATTGGTCAAACATGACCTTCCTCCCACAAATCCATGTTGAGTGCTCCTGATCAGACCCTGTCTATCCAGATGTTTATAAGTACTATCTCTAAGAATTTTCTCCATTAATTTACCTACCACAGACGTCAAACTTACAGGCCGATAGTTGCCAGGCTTCCTCCTTGAACCCTTTTTAAATAACGGAACCACATGCGCAATGCGCCAATCCTCCGGCACTATCCCCATATCTAATGACATTTGGAAAATTACCGCCAGAGCCTCTGCTATTTCCTCCTTCACATCTCTCAATGTCCTGGGGAAGATCCCGTCTGGTCCCGGAGACTTATCCACCTTTATATTCTTCCAAAGCCCTAAAACTACACCTTTTGTAATCTCTATATTCCCCATATTTAACCAATTTGCTTTTTTTATCTCACATCTCCCAATATCCTTCTCCTTAGTGAATACCGAAGAAAAGAAACTGTTCAATATCTCCCCCATTTCTCTAGGCTCCACACACAGTTTTCCGCTCTGATTTTCTAAGGGACCAATTTTGTCTTTAGCTTTCCTCTTACCATTAACATATTTGTAGAACTCTTTTGGATTAGTTTTCACCCTGCTTGCCATACTTTTCTCGTACCTTCTTTTAGCTTTCCTAATTCCTCTCTTAAGATTCCTCTTACATTCAATGTATCTTTCAAACATCTCCTTAACTCCATGCTTCTTATATCTAATGTACGCCTCCCTTTTTCTTCGAACCAAGTTTCCAATATTCCTTGAAAACCATGGCTCTCTCAAACCTTTTGCCCCTCCTTTTAACCTAACAGGAACATAAAGCTTGTAAAGCATTATAATGTAATTTCAACCTCCCTAATGCATCTTTTTTTATCTTCTGTTACATCTTTCTGAAAATCTTTCTCTAACTCAGCAATCTTATTTTCTAACTCTAAACTTTCTGCCATATATTTTTTCTTAACTTTCATAGAATAACTAATAATCTTCCCCCTCAAATAAGCTTTTAAAGCATCCCATATTACAAAATGACTATACACAGAATTAACATTCCCGATCAAAAATAAAGAAATATGCTCTTTAACAAAAGTGAGAATCTGTTTTTTTTTCAATTCTTCTTTGGCTTGGCTTTGCAGACGAAGATTTATGGAGTGGGTAAATGTCCACGTCAGCTGCAGGCTCGTTTGTGGCTGACAAGTCCGATGCGGGACAGGCAGACGCGGTTGGAGCGGTTGCAGGGGAAAATTGGTTGGTTGGGGTTGGGTGTTGGGTTTTTCCTCCTTTGCCTTTTGTCAGTGAGGTAGGCTCTGTGGTCTTCTTCAAAGGAGGTTGCTGCCCGCCAAACTGTGAGGTGCCAAGATGCACGGTTTGAGGCGATATCAGCCCACTGGCGGTAGTCAATGTGGCAGGCACCAAGAAATTTCTTTAGTCAGTCCTTGTACCTTTCCTTTGGTGCACCTCTGTCACGGTGGCCAGTGGAGAGCTCACCATATAACACGATCTTGGGAAGGCGATGGTCCTCCATTCTGGAGACGTGACCTACCCAGTGCAGTTGGATCTTCAGCAGCGTGGACTCGATGCTGTCGACCTCTGCCATCTCGAGTACTTCGGCGTTAGGGATGAAAGCGCTCCAATGAATGTTGAGGATGGAGCGGAGACAACGCTGGTGGAAGTGTTTTAGGAGCCGTAGGTGATGCCGGTAAAGGACCCATGATTCGGAGCCGAACAGGAGTGTGGCTATGACAACGGCTCTGTATACGCTTATCTTTGTGAGGTTTTTCAGTTGGTTGTTTTCCCAGACTCTTTTGTGTAGTCTTCCAAAGGCGCTATTTGCCTTGGCGAGTCTGTTGTCTATCTCATTGTCGATCCTTGCATCTGATGAAATGGTGCAGCCGAGATAGGTAAACTGGTTGACCGTTTTGAGTTTTGTGTGCCCGATAGTGATGTGGGGGAGCTGGTAGTCATGGTGGGGAGCTGATGATGGAGGACCTCAGTTTTCTTCAGGCTGACTTCCAGGCCAAACATTTTGGCAGTTTCCGCAAAACAGGACGTCAAGCGCTGAAGAGCTGGCTCTGAATGGACAACTAAAGCGGCATCGTCTGCAAAGAGTAGTTCACGGACAATTTTCTCTTGTGTCTTGGTGTGAGCTTGCAGGCGCCTCAGATTGAAGAGACTGCCATCCGTGCGGTACCGAATGTAAACAGCGTCTTCATTGTTGAGGTCTTTCATGGCTTGGTTCAGCATCATGCTGAAGAAGATTGAAAAGAGGGTTGGTGCGAGAACACAGCCTTGCTTCACGCCATTGTTAATGGAGAAGTGTTCAGAGAGCTCATTGCTGTATCTGACCCGACCTTGTTGGTTTTTGTGCAGTTGGATAATCATGTTGAGGAACTTTGGGGGGCATCCGATGCGTTCTAGTATTTGCCAAAGCCCTTCCCTGCTCACGGTGTCGAAGGCTTTGGTGAGGTCAACAAAGGTGATGTAGAGTCCTTTGTTTTGTTCTCTGCAATTTTCTTGGAGCTGTCTGAGGGCAAAGACTATGTCAGTAGTTCCTCTGTTTGCGCGAAAGCCGCACTGTGATTCTGGGAGAATATTCTCGGCGACACTAGGTATTATTCTATTTAGGAGAATCCTAGTGAAGATTTTGCCTGCAATGGAGAGCAGCATGATTCCCCTGTAGTTTGAGAAGTCTGATTTCTCGCCTTTGTTTTTGTACAGGGTGATGATGGTGGCATCACGAAAGTCCTGAGGCAGTTTTCCTTGGTCCCAACAAAGCTTGAAAAACTCATGCAGTTTGACCTGCAGAATTTTGCCGCCAGCCTTCCAGACCTCTGGGGGGGATTCCATCCATACCTGCTGCTTTGCCACTTTTCAGTTGTTCGATTGCCTTATATGTCTCATCCTGGGTGAGGACCTCATCCAGCTCTAGCCTTAGGGGCTGTTGAGGGAGCTGGAGCAGGGCAGAATCTTGGACTGAGCGGTTGGCACTGAAAAGAGATTGGAAGTGTTCTGACCATCGGTTGAGGATGGAGATCTTGTCGCTGAGGAGGACTTTGCCATCTGAGCTGCGCAGCAGGCTTTGTACTTGGGGTGAGGGGCCGTACACAGGCTTTAGAGCCTCGTAGAAACCCCTGAAGTCGCCAATGTCCGTGCTGAGCTGGGTTCGCTTGGCGAGGCTAGTCCACCACTCATTTTGGATCTCCCGGAGTTTGCGCTGAAGATGGCTGCATGCGCAACGGAAGGCTTGTTTCTTCTCTGGACAGGATGACTTTGTAAGGTGAGCCTGGTGGGCAGCTCGCTTCTTTGCCAGCAGCTCCTGGATTTCCTGGCTGTTTTCGTCGAACCAGTCCTTGTTTTTCCTGGAGGAGAAGCCCAGTACCTCTTCTGTGGATTTCAGTATGGTAGTCTTCAACTGATCCCAGAGGGTTTCAGGGGACGGGTCCGTGAGGCGGATTGCATTGTCGAGCTTTGCTTTGAGGTTTGCTTGGAAGTTTCCTCTCGCTTCGTCTGACTGCAGGTTTCCAACATTGAACCTCTTTCTGGGGGCTTTACTGTTCCTGGGCTTTGGCTTGAAGTGAAGGTTGAGCTTGCAGCGAACCAGCCGGTGGTCAGTGTGGCATTCCGCGCTGGGCATGACCCTGGTGTGGAGCACATCTCGTTTGTCACTTTCTCGCACCAGGATGTAGTCCAGGAGATGCTAGTGTTTGGATTGGGGATGCATCCAGGTAGTCTTAAGGCTGTCCCTCTGCTGAAAAACATTGCATTAAACATCAGATCTAAACGACGGATGTACTACCTCCAAACTTTCACAAGAAAAAAGTAACAAATGAATGATCTGATATAACTCTACTTTTGTTTTCAACTCTTAATACTCTACCTTGTAAATGTGCTTATACCAAAAATAAATCAATTCTAGAAGATGAATCATGTCGTGAAGAATAAAAAGAAAAACCTTTCTCTTTAGGATTAACTTATCCAAATATCCACCAAATTTAAATCTTTCATTAACACTTTAATTTGTATTTCCATCTTTGATTTCCTTATACTTTTTGGATTTCTATCAAATAAAGAGTCCAAAACACAGTTAAAATCACCACCAACTAAAATATTTTAACATAACATAAACATAACAATTACAGCATGGAAACAGGCCATTAGGCCCTTCTAGTCCGCACTGAACCAAACACCTCTTTCTAGTCCCACCTCCCAGCACAATTCCCATAACCCTCCATCTTCTTCTCATCCATATACCTGTCCAACCTTTTCTTAAATAATACAATTGACTCCACCGCCACTATTTCTCCCGGAAGATCATTCCACACGGCTACCACTCTCTGAGTAAAGAAGTTCCCCCTCATGTTACCTCTAAACCTCTGCCCCTTAATTCTTAACTCATGTCCTCTTGTTTTAATCTTTCCTCCTCTTAACGGAAATAGTCTATCCACATCCACTCTGTCTATCCCTTTCATAATCTTAAATACTTCTATCAAATCCCCTCTCAACCTTCTACGCTCCAAAGAATAAAGACCTAATCTGTCCAATCTCTCCCTATACTCTAGATGCTTAAACCCAGGTAACATTCTGGTAAACCTTCTCTGCACTCTCTCCACTCTGTTTATATCCTTCCTATAATTAGGCGACCAGAACTGCACACAGAACTCCAAATTAGGCCGCACCAACGTCTTATATAATCTCAACATCACCTCCCAACTCCTATATTCCATGCAATGATTGATAAAGGCCAGCATACTAAAAGCCTTCTTCACCACCCTATTCACGTGAGTTTCTACCTTCAGGGAACGATGTACCGTTACTCCTAAATCTTTCTGCTCTTCTGTATTCCTCAATGCTCTCCCATTTACCACGTATGTCCTATTCTGATTCTTCTTACCAAAATGAAGCACCTCACACTTATCAGCATTAAATTCCATCTGCCATTTTTCAGCCCACATTTCTAAGCAGCCCAAATCCCTCTGCAATCCTTGAAAACCTTCTTCATTATCCACTATTCCACCTATCTTAGTATCGTCTGCATATTTACTAGTCCAATTCACCACCCCATCATCTAGATCATTAATGTATATAACGAACAACAATGGGCCCAATACAGATCCTTGAGGCACACCACTGGTCACCGGCCTCCAACCTGACAGACAATTATCCTCTACCATTCTCTGGCCTCTCCCTTTCAGCCAATGTTCAATCCATTTGACTATCTCAAAATTTATACCTAAAGACTGCACCTTCCTAACTAACCTTCCATGTGGTACCTTATCGAAGGCCTTACTGAAGTCCATATAGACAACATCCACTGCGCTACCCTCATCCACATTCCTAGTCACCTCTTCAAAAAATTCAATCAGATTGGTCAAACATGACCTTCCTCCCACAAATCCATGTTGAGTGCTCCTGATCAGACCCTGTCTATCCAGATGTTTATAAGTACTATCTCTAAGAATTTTCTCCATTAATTTACCTACTACAGACGTCAAACTTACAGGCCGATAGTTGCCAGGCTTCCTCCTTGAACCCTTTTTAAATAACGGAACCACATGCGCAATGCGCCAATCCTCCGGCACTATCCCCATATCTAATGACATTTGGAAAATTACCGCCAGAGCCTCTGCTATTTCCTCCTTCACATCTCTCAATGTCCTGGGGAAGATCCCGTCTGGTCCCGGAGACTTATCCACCTTTATATTCTTCCAAAGCCCTAAAACTACACCTTTTGTAATCTCTATATTCCCCATATTTACCCAATTTGCTTTTTTTATCTCACATCTCCCAATATCCTTCTCCTTAGTGAATACCGAAGAAAAGAAACTGTTCAATATCTCCCCCATTTCTCTAGGCTCCACACACAGTTTTCCACTCTGATTTTCTAAGGGACCAATTTTGTCTCTTGCTTTCCTCTTACCTTTAACATATTTGTAGAACTCTTTTGGATTAGTTTTCACTCTGCTTGCCATAGTTTTCTCATACCTTCTTTTAGCTTTCCTAATTCCTCTCTTAAGATTCCTCTTACATTCAATGTATCTTTCAAACATCTCCTTAACTCCATGCTTCTTATATCTAATGTACGCCTCCCTTTTTCTTCAAACCAAGTTTCCAATATTCCTTGAAAACCACGGCTCTCTCAAACCTTTTGCCCCTCCTTTTAACCTAACAGGAACATAAAGCTTTTGCACTCTCAAAATCTGATCTTTAAAAGACTTCCATCTCTCTACTACATCCTGCCCATAAAACAAATTGTCCCAATGCACACCCTGCAAGTCCTTTCGCATCTCCTCAAATCTAGCTTTTCCCCAATCAAAAACCTCAATCCTTGGCCCTGATTTCTCTCTTTCCATAATGACATTGAAGCTGATGGCATTATGATCACTGGACCCGAAGTGCTCGCCAACACTAACCTCCGTCACTTGACCCATCCCATTTGCCAACAGTAGATCTAACACTGCTCCTTCTCTGGTTGGCACCTCTACATATTGTTGTAAAAAACCATCTTGCACACATTTCACAAACTCTAACCCATCCAGTCCTTTCACAGAATGTGTTTCCCAATCTATATGTGGAAAATTAAAATCTCCCATAATTACAACCCTGTGCTTATCACAAATATCTACTATCTCCCTAAATATTTGCTCCTCTAGGTCTCGGTCCCCTCCGGGTGGTCTATAATACACCCCTACAAGTGTAACCTCTCCTTTCCTACTCCTCAGTTCCACCCAAATAGCCTCCGTGGATGTGCCCTCTAATCTATCCTTCCTAAGCACCGCTGTAATATTTTCCCTGACAGCAATGCAACCCCACCTCCTCTTGCCCCTCCGACTCTATCACACCTAAAACAACGAAACCCAGGGATATTCAGTTGCCAATCACATCCCTCCTGCAACCATGTCTCACTAATCGCTACCACATCATACTTCCAAGTATCAATGCACACCTTCAGCTCATCCACCTTTTTTACAATACTCCTGGCATTAAAATATATGAATTTCAGAGATTTCCCAATTTTTAATCCCTGTTTTCCCTCATCTTTAATAACAACATTATTTACTTTTCCTGCCAATTGCCCTTCATCTTCTTCCAGAGCATTTCCCTTCTCTATCACCTGCCCATCCATATTCAAATACTTACTACAAACTTTCTTTGTTTGCATTCTAACCTTCTCCTTACTGCTCTGTACTATTTTGTTCCCTCCCCCCAACCATTCTAGTTTAAAGGATCCTGAGTAGCCCTAGCCAGGATTCTGGTCCCCCTGGGATTTAAGTGTAACCCGTCCTTACTGTACAGGTCACATCTCCCCCAAAAAAGGCCCCAGTTATCCAGAAACTTAAAACCCTGCCCCTTACTTCATTAGCTTGAGTTAACAATAAAAAAGCTTCTGAAATAAACCGCTCATCATCTATATTAGGGACATAAAGATTGAACAAAGTCCAAGATTCAGCAAAAATGTTATAGTTCACTCTTAATACTCTGCCAGCATACCCCTCTAAAGATTTCAATTCAAATGGTCATTTTTTTATGAATCAAATCACTTTTCTTCACTTAGAATTAAAAGAAGAAAAAAACATGACCAACCCAATCTCTTTTCAATTTCAAATGTTCTTTTTTCAGTCAAATGTGTTTCTTGTAAAAAAGCAATATCAATTTTCATTTTTTTAAATATAAGCCAACATTCTCTTTCTCTTAATTGGATTATTTAATCCCTGAACATTAAAAATTGCAAAATTAAATTTAGACATAATTTTTAACTACTAATATATATACACACATTATAAAATAATGCTTCCCTCTATAATTCTTCGAAGAAAAAAAAACCTCAATTAAAAAAAAACAGAAAAATACAAAAAAAACTCCAAAAGTAATAATACCCTAAAAATATGGGTGTAGAAAACCCACTAGTGCCAGATGACTATCAAAGTGTCATCCACCCCCCTGGCCAGATACATATTTATTATTTAATCAAACACAATAGAATATAGTCCGTATTTTCAGCCCAATGATTCCAAGCCCAACGACTGCTTCGGATCTTCAACATCAAGAAGACTTTGTGTCAGCACTTCTTTCTTTCCATACTTTCCATTCTTTCCATTCCTATGTCCATTTCCATTTCCATTTACCCTCCTCTTAGAAGACAATGGAGGAGAACACCCATTTCTTTGCAATTCCAGCAAAGAATTGGTAAAAACCAAAGCATCATGATCATTCTCAAAAAATTGACATTGAAAATTTCCATAGAAAACCTTCAAAATTGCAGGATAATGAAAAGCAAACTCGTAGCCTCTTCGCCACAAAACATCTTTGGCTGTATTAAATTCTTGTTTTCTTCTAATAACCTCTTGGCTCAAATTAGCATAAAAGAACACTTATTTTGAACCATTAATGGAGATTGATTCTGCCATATGTTCTGTACTGCCATACGTAAAATCATTTCTCTATCTTGATATTTTAAACAACGAACCAAGACTGCTCTTGGTGTTTGTCCTGGAAATGGTTTTCTTCTCAGAGCTCTATGAGCCCTATTCAATTTCAAACCTTCAGGAAAAAGCTCTTTACCCAGAACCTCTAGGATCCAGTGACACCTTCAATGTCCTCTGGAAGACCAACTATTTTCACCTTATTCCTTCGACTTTGATTTTCCAACGAATCAATCTTCTTCATTAAATCTCTTTTTTGAATCCCCCAATCTACAAAAGAACCTTCCACTTTTTCCATTTTTTCTCTATACGTTCTATCTGAGTTTGACACTCAGAAAAGGCTGTTTCAATTTTCTTAAAGTTATCTTGCACAATATCAACTGATTTTATATATCTATTAATATCACTTTTAACTACAGTCATTTCCTGTTTCACAGTTGACATTTCATCACACAAGGTATTCATTTTTATTTTCATCTCCATAAATCGTTGATTCACTTGAGTTAATATTTGTTTTGACATATTATGCATTTGACAAGCAATCCCTTCCAAAACATTAAACACTGAATCCATTCCAGATTCCACTTCCACTTTTTGAGATTCACCTCCTTTAACTGCAAGCTCCTCCTCCTGGATGAATTCCAATAAGGTAAGTTGCTCTTCTTCCTCAGTCATCGTAGGTCCTTTGGCTGAACGGCTGAGGGTCTGGACACCTGATGCCGGCACCACAACCTCTTCGTGATGCTGGCATTCAGGCTCTCCCACAGCCCCCATTTTATCCAGCAGTTATCGGACCCGTGATGCCCCATGCAGGCCAGGCAAAGCCATCAGATGTGCAGGAGCATCCTTTGAGGCTGTCCAGCAAGGTTGCGGGTTCATGGGTCCCCTTATCAACCATGCCGCCCACGTGCACGACTTCACGTGAATGAGGGTCGGCAAAGACCAAGCTCACCAATGTGCTGGTGCCATCTTGCAGAGCCAAGATCGGCACCGGAGTCAGACTCGAATGGGCTAGAGTCCTCTGAGGCTTGGAGACTCCCAACGATGACTCCGTGGATTCAATTAACCCTACCTATCAATGTTATAGGGAAGTCTTTCCATATATTTAAGTCATATTTAATTTTATAAAATAAAGGTAAATAATTTAATTTATATAAATGATCTAAATCATTATCAATTTTAATACCTAAATGTATAATTCGATCTGACCCTTTAAATTGAGCAATTTTCTTATATTGACTATAGACACCAACAAATAAAGGCATGATCTCACTTTTATCCCAATTTATTTTATTACCTGATATTTGTCCATATTGTTTCAATCTCTCATATAATGACCATAAGGATTTTTGTGGATCTGTTAAATAAATCAGCAAACAAATTAATCTAATATTCTTCAGAATTAACACTAATACCCTTAATATTATCATCCTGTCTTATTCAATTGTGCTAAAGGTTCAATAAGTAAATACAAACAATCCCATGACAAACGGCATCCTTGTCTAGTAAATCTCTTTACTAAAAAGGATAATGATATTTGGACATTTGTCACCACACTGGAAGGATGATTTTTATATAAAGATTTGATCCAACTAATAAAGATTTGTCCAAACCTAAATTTTTACAATACTTTAAATAATAAAAAACTCCATTCTAGCCTATCAAATGCATTTTCAGCATCTACTAATAAGACCATTGATAAGTTGGATTTCTTCTGAGAAATATGCATCAAATTCATTAATTTTGCAATATTATCTGCAAAATAACAATTTTTAATAAATCTGGCCTGATCCAAATGAATTAAATTTGGTAAATAATTCACCAATCTATTGGCTAAGACCTTAGCTACAATTTTATAGTCAACATTTAATAAAGAAATAGACTCAATTTTTAATGGATCTCTGTTTTTCTATAAGAACAACTGTCATAATTGCATTGGAAAAAGAATCTGGTAAAGAATGAACTTCCATTGCTTTCTTCAACACCTTCATTAAATGAGGCATTAACAAGTCCTGACATTTTTAATAAAATTCTGTTGTAAATCCATCTTCACCATGAGACTTTCCATTGGCGATTTACAACAAGAAGTCTACCAGCTGAATCACTAATAACTGATTCTAATTTAAAAGACAACTTTTTATTAACCAAAAGAGCAACAAATCTCTCTCAAATTCAAAGAAGAAGCTTTAACTTGGCCAACCCAATTTCTTTTAAACTTTTGTTGTTCCTTCTCAGTCAAATGTGTCTCTTGTAAAAAACTAATATCTACTTTTATTTTCTTTAAATAAACCAAAACTCTCTTTCTCATAATTGGATTATCAAGCCCATTAACATTAATTGTCATAAAATTCAAATTAGTTAGCAAAATATTTCATACTATAAACAGCAAATTCCCACCGCCCACAATGATGGGACTCCAATCGACAGCTATTCCGCAAAATAAAATACATTTCCTCCATAGAAAAGAAAGAAGCCCCTAAAAAGAAGAGAAAACAACCCAAAAGAATAAAAACACACCATTTAAAGCAGTTCTACCCCCTTCTATTTGACGGGATGTGACCAGCGCCACCAAGTGGCCACCGACTTCAAAAGGAGAAATGAACAAAACCACCTCCCCCAAACAGAACAATTAAAAAAACAATAACAGTAATCAGCAATGTTTTAAGTGTCTATCAACTTGATCATTATCAATATCAATTTCAGTTAGTTCAGGACACTCTACCTTCTGTGAACCATTTTTTTTTCTCTTTTCTTGAGTCAACTTCATTTGTTGATCTTGACTCCCCTCTGTTTATTATCAGGCAATGAATTATCAAATAAAAGAGCATCATCTTCATCTGCAAAGAATTGCAATTGAAATTATTCGTAAAAAACCTTGAGTAAAGCAGGGTATCTAAAAGCAAATTGATGATCCTTTTTCCATAACACAGCCGTGGCAGTATTGAATTCTTTATGACGCTTAATAATAGTTTAAAAAATACTCTATTATTTCCAACCAACAAAGGGGTCTGATGCTTTCTCCCATTTTGTACTGCAACTCTCAAAATCATTTCCTTACCGTGATAACATAGACACCTAATTAGAATAGAGTTCGGTGGTTGACCCAGAAAAAAGGCTTCTTTCTTCATAATAGCTCTATCCAATTCCAAACCGTTCAGAAAATATTCTTTTTCCAAAACTTTAGGAATCCATTATTATAAAAACTGTACTAGATGCGAGCCTTCAAAATCTTCAAGCAAACCCACAATTTTCACATTATTTCTCTGACTTTGATTTTCCAAGACATCAATTTTTTTTCAACAATTCATTTCTCTGAGGTTCCCAAGCAGTAAAAGAATCCTCCAGTTTTCCAACCGTATCTTTACATTGCTCTACATTATCATGAAAATCGTCTTCAATTTTCTGAAATTTAACCTGCATTTTATCCACCATCTCCACACATTATGAGACATCAGTCTTAATAATAAGCATTTCTTCTTTTATATAGGTAAATCTTGTTTCAAATCGATCTTTAATAGAAATAAAGCCCTGACTCATTTGAGTTGATAATGTTTGAATCTGTTTTGATAATGTATCTAATTGGCTTGATGGATCTACATAATAAGGAAGTATAGAAGCTCCAACTTTACCTTCAACCATATATTGAGATAGGGGCCTTACTTGATGTAGCACTCTCTCCTTCTCTGTTACAGGTAAGGTATACTCTTCTTCAGTCCCAACATTTTATTCTTCTTCAGTTGATGAGGGTGCTTGTTCGACCTGTCTACGGGGTTGAGGCTTCTCCTTCAGCAGTCCAGAAGTACTGGGATGCGAGGGATCAGCCCTCCTCACAGGCAGAGTTGCAACCTGTCTTGCGCACATGCACAGAGATCCACGCATGAACGATTGTCCTTACGACTCCAGAAGCTGAAGCTGCCATTTTAAAACTCTGGAGCCATCTTCACTGGTTCTCCGGGAAGGTGGCACTGGAGTTACCTGAATCTTCATTGGAATTTGACGAGTTTATCTCGGAGGAAGAGGAACAGAGTCTCCTGGATCCATTTCCAAGTTAAGCCCTAATTCCTCTGTACTTGTTGCTTCTTTGAAAGTCTTTTTTTTTCATTGTTTATGCCTTGTTTTTTTCTCATAATTGCTGTTCAGTTGTTTAAAATAGGTTTTAGTTCTGTTGTTTTATAACAACATTTTTTAAAAGTTGGGTTTTAAATAAATCTGCCGGGAGAGGTGTCTTCCTCACATCTCCTACCTACACCATCACGCCACGCTCTCCCGCCAACAGAAGATTAAGGGGAGTGGTGGAATGATGTTATTCTGTCTGGAGATCCATCACCCTGCTTTTTGTGACATAGATCTCTATCTATATCAATATTTCTATCTATCTATTTATTCATCCTCTGTGTGTGTGTGTGTGTGTGTGTGTGTGTGTGTGTGTGTGTGTGTGTGTGTGTGTGTGTGTGTGTGTGTGTGTGTGTGTGTGTGTGTGTGTGTGTGTGTGTGTGTGAGAGAGAGATGAATGAAAAAATAGCTGGGTAGGTTAGTAAGTATGCAGATGACGCAAACATTGGTGGAGTGGTGGACAGTACAAAAGGCTAATAATCCAACGGGATATAGATCAGTTGCAGATATGGGCAGAGAAGTGGCTGATGGAATTTAATCTGTGTGGTATGAGGTTTTACATTTTGGGAGGTTTACTAAGGGAAGAGTGCATTGTTAATGGCAGGGAGCTTAAAAACAATGATGTGCAGAATCATCTGAAGGTCCACGTCCAAAGCTCATGGAAAATGGCTACCCAAGTAGATAGGGTGGTAAAGGGGACATCAGGTATGAAACATAAATGTCTGTGAATGCTGCGATTATAGTAAAACCACAGAAATGCTAGAGGACCTCAGAAGGTTATGCAGCATCCATAGGAGATAAATCAATGTTTCGGGCCTGAGCCCTTCTTCAAGGTTTGAGTAAGACATAGGCAGGCTCCTGAATTAAAAGGCTGGAAGAAGAGGGAAGAAAGGACAGGGGGAAGAGCACAGGCCAACAGGCAAAAGGCCATTATTTATCAGAAGAAAGTGAGAATTGATCGGGGTGGGTTGGGGGCTCTGTGAATGCAGATCTAAGGGAAAGGTGATATAGGGATAGGGTAAGGCTAAAGATGGAGAGGGCAATAGAAACCAGGGAAGTCGATGTTAATGCCATTTGGTTGGAGGATGCCCAGACGGAATACATGGTGTTGTTCTCCAATTTTTGGGTAGTCTCAGTCAGGGCGTGTATGCATTCGTTCCTTGGGTGGGGTAATGACTTTAAAAGTAAGAAAGTTCTGTTTCAACTATATAAATTTTTGGTTAGGCTGGAGTTTTGTGTGCAATTATGTTCACCCCATCATGGGAAAGATGCTGAGAATATCATTAAATTACAATTTTCTATGTATTATTATGTGATATTAAAAGGAAGTTTGACCAGAGGTGTTGGAAAGCCTAGGTTTACCAACTGCCTGTCTGGATTTGAGGTTGGACAAACTTGGAGCATTAGATGCTGAGAGAGACCTGATAGAAGTATTAACTTGTGAGGGAAGAGCTAGGATAAGCAGTCAGAATCTTTCTCCTAGGGTAAAAATGTTCAACATCAGAGGGCATGAGTTTCGCCTAAGGTTGGGAATGTTTGTGGACTGTTTCATGTGCTATGTTCAATGAAAACTATTGTTGCTTTTAGTACCTTATCTGTTAGCCTCTCCCATTCCCCCTGCCTCTCCCCCCTCTCTTTTTATTCAGACATCTGCCTGATACTTGAAGGGCTCAGACCCGAAATGTCAATGGCTTTTGCTTCCTCTGGATGCTGTGTGCCCTGCAGACATTATCCAGCACTTTTGGGAAGTGCATGTAAAGCATTCATGTTCTGTTTTGGTGAGCCGCATTTGGGATCTTCTTGTTTTAGCATTAGCTGAGGAGGTAATGCAGAAATGTGACAATGTGCAAGTATCTCTTTGTTAAAGTGGCCTTTCTGCACCATGGGTGTAAAGGGTGGGGCCTTTCTGCACAGTAGCTTGACAATGCAATTGGTTGCCCGCCCTTTCTAAATATTACAAGCAAGGGCAATTCAGACAAAATGGTATGGTCACAAAGACGGTGGAAACAAGAGGATATAATGGATTTTTATTTTCCTATGTGTTCCTAGTTCTGCAGGAAAAATGGAATGGGAATGGAGTCTAAATATTAGACCGGAAAGAATGAAAAATTGAATAGTGACGGGAGATTCTAGAGTGAAATAATCATGAGCTATCACCTGAATTTCAAGCAAGGATTGCAGAACTGTAACCTGGGAGGTTTAGACAAGTGGAATTGGGACATCTTCAGAGACATCTTGGGGGGGGGGGGGGGAGGGAGCAGGGGGGGAAAAGAGATGATGATCAAGAGAATAGCAAAATAGACTGAAAGATGTCCTAAAGGAGTTTGGACTGGGAGTTACCAATATTTTTTTTGCACACCTTCAAGGAATTTTATAATATAAAATTCGAGTCTATACTATAAAGTCAAATTGATAAATACCAGGACATTAATGTTGATCACATTTCCTCACTGACAAAAGGCAAAGGAGGAAAAACCCAACACCCAACCCCAACCAACCAATTTTCCCCTGCAACCGCTGCAACCGTGTCTGCCTGTCCCGCATCGGACTTGTCAGCCACAAACAAGCCTGCAGCTGACGTGGACATTTACCCCCTCCATAAATCTTCGTCCGCGAAGCCAAGCCAAAGAAGAATGTTGATCACATTTCCTCCATGAGTTCATTTTCATTTTGTAATTATATTATTTGGCAATTCAACATACTAACGTTTAGCAAAATTTTTTTTTTTTTTTTGTTTTTCTATCCTTCTTCTTTTCATTGCTTTTCGACTTTATCCTGGTTAAGATTAAACCCAAAGTTGGCTCCATCAAATAATGCAGTGTGTGTGGAACAAGTAAAATGTCTGAAGTGGATATTAGGCAACCTGCCAGACTTCATTGCTTAATAAATGGTTCCTTCCTGCTTTTCTTGGCTCCTGGAAATTTGAATTATGCTCTTAATGCTGGTTTATTACTTTGACATCATTATTAAATCATTAAAGTAAATAATTCATATTGAACTCTGTGGTTGCTCTTTTACTCCATGTAAAATACAGCTGCTTTTCAATGTGTGTTTCAGAGCTGATAGGGAACCGTTGCAAAGGATTTCAGCATCTGCAGTGTCTTGTGACTCCAGGGAACTGATGCAGATTGGGTGCAGCATCTTGGCAGCAGTTCTGGAGGGGCCAGTGAATATTCAATCCTGCATGTCTCAGGGATGAGCGGATACACCATAAGACAAAGAATGACTGAATGGCAGACACTGCTACACCAGTCAACAGGCTCTGTTGCACAGAGAGATACAGTACAGAAATAAGCTCTTTAACCCAATCATTCATAGAACTTAGGACAGTACAGGCCCGTCAGCCCAGAGAGCTGTGCCAACCTAACAATTTCCTAGAATTTCCCGATTGCATTACACTCCATCATTCTCAGCGCATACCTATCTAATAATTTTCTAAATTTCCATCCTTCCTCCACCACAGTTGCCAGCAGCGCATTCTATGAACCTACTCATCTCTGTGTGAAAAACCTACCTCTGATATCCCTTTGTATTTACTCCCATTCTGCTCCTTTGTGTTTGCCATTTCTGTCTTTGGGGGGCAAAAAAACCTTCTGGCCTTCCACATGATCAATGCCTCTCACTATCTTAAACACTTCTGTCTCTGCAAGGAAAAAAGACAAAGTTCAACCTATCCACATAAGGCATGCTCTCCAATCCAGGCCACATCCTTGCAAATCTTCTCTTCACTCTCTCTTTCAGAACTGCTCACTCTAAGCATCTCAGACTCTCATAAACAATATTTATTTATTTATTGTTAATAGATATAAATGTGAGCTGCTTCATTTTGGAAAGAATAATCAAAGCAAGACATATGTGGTAAATGGGAGGGCGTTGAAGAATGCAGTGGAGCAGAAAGATCTAGGAATAACGGTACATTGTTCCCTGAAGGTAGGAGCGCATGGGGATAGGGTTGTGAAGAAGGCCTTTAGTATGCTTGCCTATATAAATCAGTGCATAGAATATAGGAGTTGGGAAGTAATGATGAAACTGTACAAGGCCAAATTTAGAGTATTGTGTGCAGTTCTGGTCACCAATTTATAGGAAGGATATTAACAAGATAGAGAGAGTGCAGAGAAGATTTACAAAAATGTTGCCTGGGTTTCAGCATCTGGAATACAAGGAGAGATTGAGCAAATTAGGTCTTTATTCCTTGGAACATAGAAGGCTGAGAGGGGATTTGATAGAGGTGTTTAAGTTAATGAGAGGGTTAGATAGAGTTGATGTGGAAAGGCTTTTCCCATTGAGAGCAGGAGAGATGGATACAAGAGGTCATGGTTTGAGAGTTGACGGGCAAAGGTTTAGGAGTAACATGAGGGGAACTTCTTTACTCAGAGAGTGGAATGGGCATTCCACACCCTGTGTGGAATGGGCTTCCGGGAAAGGTGGTGGAGGCAGGGTCAATTTTGTCATTTAAGAAAGAGTTGGATAAGTATATGGATGGGAGGGGGATGGAGAGATATGGGCAGCGTGCTGGTAAATGGGATTAGAGGAGGGTACTTAGATCAGTGCAGACTAAAAGGGCCAAATTGGCCTGTTTCTGTGCTGTAATTGTTATATAATACTTGTCTGTATATGTATTATGTCTGGTCGTCTGTCTGAATGCTTTTGCACCAAGGACTGGCGAATGATGCTTTGTCGGATTGTACTTGTGCAATCATAGAACCATAGAACATTACAGCACAGAAACCTCTTTCGCCCTTTTAATCTGTGCCAAACCATTTCTTTTGCCTAGCACTACTGACCTGCACCCAGTCCATAGCTCTCCATATCTCTTCCATTCATGTACCTGTCCAAATTGCTCTTAAATGTTAAAATTGAGTCCGCATTCACCGCCTCAGCTGGAAGCTTGTTCCACACCCCCACCACATTCTGTGAAGAAGTTGCCCCTTGTGTCCCTCTAAACATTTCCCCTTTCACCCTTAACCCATGTCCTCCAGCTTATATCTCGTCTATCCTTAGTGGAAAAAGCCTATCAACATTTACTCTGTCTATCCCCTCATAATTTTAAATACCTCTATCAAATCTCTCCTCATTCTTCTACTCACCAGGGAATAAAGTCCTAACCTGTTTAACCTTTCCCTGTAACTCAGTTCCTGAGCAACATCCTAATAATTCTTATCTGCACTCTTTCTATTTTATTGATATATTTCCTGTAGTTACGGATGGCAGTCTCTTCAATCTGAGGCGCCTGCAAGCTCACACCAAGACACAAGAGAAACTTGTCCGTGAACTACTCTTTGCAGACGATGCCGCTTTAGCTGCCTATTTAGAGCCAGCTCTTCAGCGCTTGACGTCCTGCTTTGCGGAAACTGCCAAAATGTTTGGCCTGGAAGTCAGCCTGAAGAAAACTGAGGTCCTCCATCAGCCAGCACCCCACCATGACTGCAGCCCCCCCACATCTCCATTGGGCACACAAAACTCAAAACGGTCAACCAGTTTACCTATCTCGGCTGCACCATTTCATCAGATGCAAGGATCGACAATGAGATAGACAACAGACTCGCCAAGGCAAATAGCGCCTTTGGAAGACTACACAAAAGAGTCTGGAAAAACAACCAACTGATAAACCTCACAAAGATAAGCGTATACAGAGCCGTTGTCATACCCACACTCCTGTTCGGCTCCGAATCATGGGTCCTCAACCGGCATCACCTACGGCTCTTAGAACGCTTCCACCAGCATTGTCTCCGCTCCATCCTCAACATCCATTGGAGCGCTTTCATCCCTAACGTCGAAGTACTCGAGATGACAGAGGTCGACAGCATCGAGTCCATGCTGCTGAAGATCCGGCTGCGCTGGGTGGGTCACATCTCCAGAATGGAGGACCATCGCCTTCCCAAGATCGTGTTATATGGCGAGCTCTCCACTGGCCACCGTGACAGAGGTGCACCAAAGAAAAGATACAAGGACTGCCTAAAGAAATCTCTTGGTGCCTGCCACATTGACCACCGCCAGTGGGCTGATATCGCCTCAAACCGTGCATCTTGGCGCCTCACAGTTTGGCGGGCAGCAACCTCCTTTGAAGAAGACCGCAGAGCCCACCTCACTGACAAAAGACAAAGGAGGAAAAACCCAACACCCACCCCCAACCAACCAATTTTCCCCTGCAGCCGCTGCAACCGTGTCTGCCTGTCCCGCATCGGACTTGTCAGCCACAAACGAGCCTGCAGCTGACGTGGACTTTTTACCCCCTCCATAAATCTTCGTCTGCAAAGCCAAGCCAAAGAAAAAGAAAAAAAGGTGATCAAAGCTGCACACAATACTCCAAATTTGGCTTTATCAGTGTCTTATATAACTAACATGACATGCCAACTCCTACTCTTAACACTTTGATTTATGATGGCAAATATGTCAAAAGCACTCTTTACAAATCTCTATCCACTTGTGACACCCCTTTCAGGGAATTATGTATCTGTATTCCTAGATCCCCCAGTTCTACCAAACTCCTCAGTACCCTCTCATTTACTGTGTATGTCTTTTCTTAGTCTTTCCTTCCAAAATGCAACACCTCACATTGGTCTGCATTAAATTCCATCTACCACTTTTCAGCCTATTTTTTCAAGCTGGTCCAGATCCCTCTGCAAGCTTTGAAAACCTTCTTCATTGATTGCAATCATTTGCATACTTGCTGATCCAAATTACCACTTTATCATTCACTTCATTGATATAGATGACAAACAACAATGGTCCCATCACCCATACCTGAGGCACACACTAGTCACAGACCTCCTGTCTGAGAATCAATCATCAACCACTATTCTATGTCTTCTCCTGCCCAGTCATTGTTGAATACAGTTCACCACTTCCCCATGAATATCTATTGTCTGTATTTTCCTGACTAAAATCCCATATGGGACCTTGTCAAAAGCCTTACTAAAGTCCATGTAGACAACATCCACAACCTTTCTTTGTCAACTTTCTGGTAACCCCCTTGAAAAGTTATAAGATTGATTAAATGCGACCTATCATGCACAAAGCCATGTTGACTATCTCTAATCAGTCCTTGGCTATGTAAATCATTGAATATCTGATCCTTAAGAACACCTTCCAATAATTTACCTACCACTGACATCAGGCTCACTTGCCTACAATTTCCAGGTTTAATTTTGGATCCTGTTTTAAACAATGGAATAATGTGAGCTACCCTCCAATCCTCTGGCACCACACCCATGCTTAAGGACATTTTCAGTATTTCTGCTAGAGCCCCTGCAATTTCTACACTAGCCTCCCACAATGTAGAAGGCTGAGAGGGGATTGGACAAGGTCCAAGGGAATATCGGGTCCGTGTTGCCTATACACTTTTCTCTTCTCTTGAGCCAGATCCCCAATATCCCTTGAAAACCAAGGCTCCCTATGCCTTCTAACCTTACCTTTGATCCTGACAGAAACATACAAACTCTGTACTCTCAAAATTTCACCTTTGAAAGTTCTTCACTTACATCGCACATCCTTGCCCGAAAATAATTTATCCTGATCCATGCATTCTAGATCCTTTCTCATTTCCTCAAAATTGGCCTTTCTCCAATTTGCAACCTCAGCCCAAGGCCCAGACCTATCCTTCTCCAGAATTAACTTGAAACTAAAGGCATTATGATCACTTAAAATATTCATATACACATACTTCTGTCACCTGTTCTGTCTTGTTCCCTAATATAAGACCCAATATTGCCCTCACTCTAGTTGGTATCTTTACATAATGATATAGAAAACTTTCCTGAACACATTTGACAGACTCCAAACCATCCAGCCCTTTTAGAGTATGTGAGTCCCAGTCAATATGTGGAAAGATAAAATCTCCTTTTATCACAACCTTATGTTTCCTGCAGCTGTCTGCTATCTCTCTATAGATCTGCTCTTCCAATTCTCATTGACTATTGGGTGGTCTGTAATGCCTTACCCATTCCTCAGCTCCATCCATATAGCCTCAGTAGATGAGCCCTCTAGTTTGTCCTGCCTGAGTGCAGCTGAGATATTTTCCCTGATGCGCACTCCTCCCCCTTCCATTCCCTCGATCCATTGCATCTAAAGCAATGGAAGCGCAGAACATTGAGCTGTCTGTCCTGCCCCTCCAGCAACCAAATTTTCACTAATGGCCACAATGTGATAATTCCACATGCCAATCCATGCTCTAAGCTTGTCTGCTTTTCCTACAATACTCTTGCAGCACCTGAGACATTTCCAACACGTTCAACCCATTGACTTTGAATGGTGCATGCAATTTTCACATCTTCTGTTCCCTCCTCCACTCTTCTATCTGCTCTAGCTCTCTGGATCCTCTCCTCTTGCAAATCTAGTTTAAAGCCACTGCACCAGCAGTAGCAACCTTCCACAAGGATATTAGACCCCTTCTAGTTTCAATGCAAACCATCCCATAGGAACTGGAAAAGAGCTGAATGATTCAGAAACCTGAAGCCCTCCCTCCTGCACCACATCTTTAGCCAAGTGTTAAGTTGTATTATCCTCCCATTTCTATGCTCACTAGCACATGCCAATCCTGAAATCACCGCCCTTCAGGTCCTGTCCTTCAACCTAGTGCAGAACTCCCAGAACAAATGGAGGACAAATTAAAGGGCAGAAAGGGAACTTAACTGTTCAATGCAGTGTCCTGGGATCCGCAGGCCATGCGTGGCCATGTTTCTTCTTGTGCATGCGTGAGAGCAGGCTGGCGCATGTGCGATGGGGTGAAGACCTTGTAAGACCTCCTCATCTTTCCTACCCATGCCATTGGTCCCTACATGGGCCACAACATCTGGCTGCTCACCCTCCCTCCTGAAAATGCTGTGAACTCTGGCACCAGGGATGCAACATAACATCCTGGATACTCGATCTCTCTTCCACAGAATATGCCCCCCTAACTATTGTAAGGTAAAACATCATGAGATGGGAATGTGTAAGGAGTTACCCTGCCCTGTACAGGGCTGTAACAAGATGTAAATGCATCCTTGTACTTACAAGATAAGAGAGACATTGATGGATTGAGAGGCAGGAAGCTAGCAGGGAAAGGATAGCAACAGTTTTAGTCATTGGACAAGTAATGATATGATGATGTTCTAAGCATGTATCCAAGGGTATAAAAAATCACCATTTTGCTGATAACGGCAGAATGCATTCTCCGACTAACATGTTTAGTCGCAAGTGTTACAATCCGGTAATAAAGAACAAAGAACCCTGATTTCGACTCAGCCTGGTGTTTGTCTCACTCATTCATGAACAAAGCAGACCTAACACTATGGAATGCCCTTTTCTTAGACACAGGTCCTGACTCTGTGCCAGAGATATGATCTCTGTGGCTTGTCCCTGGAAAGTCATTCACCTAAACAGTATCCAAAGTGATATACTTGTTATTGAGGCGAATGGCCACAGGAGTGCCCTGCACTGCCTGCCTGTTCCCTTTCCATCTCCTGACTGTCACCCAGCTACCCTTCTCCTGCCTCTTAGGTGTAATAGTGTCCCTATAATTTCTGTCTATCACCCCCTCTGCCTCCCCAATAATCCGGAGTTCAATTAACTCCAGCTCCAAATCCTTAACTCGGCTTGTCAGGAGCTGCAGCTGGATCCACTTCTCGCAGAAGAAGTCATCAGGGATACTGCTGGCTTCCCTGATGACCCACATTTTGCAAGAGGTGTATTCCCCTGTCTTGTCTGCTATTCCCATTGTCTATGACTATATTAAAAAATAATATGATATCTAAAAAACCTGCTCTTACCTGTGCCTACCTGCTATTCTTTGAATAGGGTGGTCCTTTCTGACTTCAACTCCAACTATTTCTTGCCTCTTACCTGTTCTCACTGAAACCTGTTGAGACAAGGCCTCACCACTCTGATTCAACCCACTCTGACAATGACTCCTCCCCACTTTATCTTCAGCCATTGAACTTGTTCATCAGATGACAATAAACGTGACTTGACTATAGCATCCAATATCCTTCCTGTGTTAAGGTGACCAGAACCAAACTGAATTACCAGCCTTAAAACCATAAGACATAAAAGCAGAAATAGGTGATTCAGGCCATCTAGTGTACCCCACCATTCAATCGGTAGCTGATCCATTTTACCACCCAGCCCCAATTCCCGGCCTTCTCCCCCTAACCTTTGATGCCCTGGCTAATCAAGGACCCATCAATCTCTGCCTTAAATACACCCAATGACTTGGCCCTCACAACTGCTTAAGGCAACAAATTCCACACATTTACCACACTATGGATGAAGAAATTCTTATGCATCTCTGTTCTAAGTGGACGTCCTTCAATTCTGAAGTTGTGCCTTCTTGTCCTAGACTCTCCATGGGAACCAGCCTTTCAACATCTACTTTGACCATGCCTTTTAACATTTAAAATGTTTCAATGAGATCCCCCCTCGGGGGCATGGCAAGATGGCATAGAGGGCAGACGTGCGATCCTAGTCCTCCCCAACCAGTTTTTTTAGTACCCATTTTTAAACTTTATTTAAGTGAATAAAAGTTCTGTTTTTATTCTTGAGAACACTACTGGCTCACAATGACGACTAGGATTAAAAAAAACGAAAGCTCCACTACAGAAGAAATTACCTTTATAAAGGGCTGAAGAACTGAGGCCTACCTGTCTTGTTGAATCCACGCGGTCATCAGCCAGAACCTCCAAGGGACAGAGAACTCCTGCCAGGCTAAGTATTACACTGGTACCAACCTTGTCTCCACAAGATGGCACCGGCATGCTGACGAGCTCGGTCGGTGCTGACCCGCGCATTTGCGATGTCGGATGTGCAGGTGACCCGACTGAGAGGAAGGCCCTTGAGCCTGCGCTGCCATTGCATGAACCGGGGATGTGCAGAATGGTGTTGGAAACTGCCTCTGTGTGGTCTCTGGCTTTGTTGGGCATATGCGGTGTCTCCATGGTCCGTGAACTATTGGGTTGTAGGGGGTCTCGAGTGATGGCATCCCGATGTGGTTGGGATGCCACCATTGGGTGTACAGACCCACAGCCCCATCGGGAAGGGCCCGACAATGATAGAAGACGAAGAGGACTTACCTTTAACGAGCAGCTCACAGGAACAATTGGAGGTGGAGTCCAGAAAATGTAGGTCTCAAGATGCGGAACTGGAATCCAAATGGGGTCTATTTGGGCAGATTTGCTTATTGTATGGACAATATATCTAAACAAATGACTCAAGGGTTCTTGGAAGTGACAACTAAAATATTTAATATGTTTGAGGATATGTCTACACTCAAGACAGATGTCAATAAATGTATTAAATTGGTGGATACAGTGCAAGAAAATTAAAAGAAATCGAAACAGCTTTTTCTGAATGTAAAGATCAAGTTGTGTGTAATAAGGAAAAAATAGAGAAAGTGGAAGATTCGTTTGTGGATTGGGAAATATAGAAGAGAGATTTACTGAAAAAAAAATTGACTCATTGGAAAATCAAAGTCGGTGAAATAATATGAAAATTGTGGGGCTTCCAGAAGATATTGAAGGATTTGACCCAATAACATTTTTTTAAGAATTGGATCCCCGAGGTGTTGGGTAAAGAGTTTTTCTCGGGAGGTCCAGTATTGGAGAGAGCACATAGAGCGTTACGAAGGAAGCCGTTACCGGGACAACCACCATGTGTGGTTTTAGTTTGGTGCCTGAACTATCAAGACAGAGAAATGATATTATGTTTGCCGGGACAGAGGGCAAGACAGAGTCAATCTCTAATGATCATCCAGAAAAATAGTTTTCTTAATACAGATTTGAGTCAAAAAATTATCAAGCATCGACAGGAGTTTAATTCGGCTAAAGAAGTACTGTGGCGGAAAGGTTATAAATTTGCTTTTCGATATCCTGCTGTGTTAAAGGTCTTTTATGGTAACTTTCAATCTCATTTTTTTGAGAATGACCATGATGTGTTAATTATTGCTAATTCATTACCAGATATACATGGTCATGGAAGAGTTTCACCATCGTCACCTAAAAGGAGGGCAAATGGAAATGGAAATAGGCAGAATGGAAAGAGTGGAAAAAAATTGAAAGAAAGACGTTTTAACACAAAGTCTTATTGACATTGAAGATCCGGAATAATCACTGAGAATGGAATCATTGGGTTGAATATATTTACAGTATTGAATTGTATATTAATTGTATTTCTGGCTGGGGAGGGTGGATGGCACTGAAATCTTTGAGAGTCATCTGCCACTAGTGGGGTTTACCACACCCAGTTTTTTAGGGTGTTACTACCTTTTGGGTGTTTTTTTTTGAGGGGGAATAATTAGAATCTTTTTATATATTTTTTTTTAAATAAAATTGGGGGGGAGAGTGATTTTCATTTATTAGAAGGGGAGCAATACTTTATATTGAGTATCTATATTGTCAATTTGTAAAGATGTCTAGTTTGAAATTTGCAACTTTTTTTACTT
This sequence comes from Narcine bancroftii, assembly GCF_036971445.1. Classification (NCBI taxonomy): domain Eukaryota; kingdom Metazoa; phylum Chordata; class Chondrichthyes; order Torpediniformes; family Narcinidae; genus Narcine; species Narcine bancroftii. The sequence goes on from NC_091469.1 coordinate 460,897,218, forward strand.
ATCTATCTGAATGTTTAATCAATTGATCTAAACAGCGATATTATGAGTTGGGTGAGAGGGCACATAAAGTATTTCCATGGCAGTTAAAGAAGGAACAGGTTTCATGAGTTATTAATGCTGTAAAAAAAGAATTCAACAGTTACCTATAAACCTCAGGAAATTAATGACCAGTTCTATTCATTTCATTAAAAATTATATACCTGAGGGGAAACAGGATAATGGTTCTATTGATTCCTTTTTATCTAAGTTAACATTATCAGCATTAGAAGAGGAGGGTGCTACAGATTTGGAAGAACTGTTTACAGAAATAGAGATTAAGGCGGCCATGTTGGAAATGCCCAATGGAAAGTCACCAGGTGATGATGGGTTTTTGGTGGAATTTTATAAAACTTTTTATGAAGATTTATTTTCGGTGTTCAGGGAGGTATTACAATAATTTAGTGCTTTAATTACTGTAATTCAGAAAAAAAAGATAGAGACCCGTTGAAAGTGTCTTCGTATAGACATATTTTTAATTAAATGTTGATTATAAAATAATAGCAAAAATGTTAGTAAATCGACTTGCTAAGTATTTATCTAAATTGATACATGTTGATCAAACAGGTTTTATTAAGAATAGAAATGCTTTAGATAATATTCTTTGATTAGTTTAGTCAATGCATATCGACAGCAGCTTGATGTGGAAAAAGCCTTTGATAGGGTCAAATGGGATTTTTTATTTAAAGTCCTGAAGAAGTTTAAATTTGGCCTTTTTTTATTGGTTAAAGCTTTATATATGAACCTGACTGCTAGGGTGGTGAGAAATGGTCAAGTTTCATTACCATTTAAATTGACACATTCAACTCGATAAGGTTGTCCATTGTCACCAGCCCTGTTTGCATTGGCTATTGAGCCATTAGCTGTGGCATAATGAATTGAAAGCTTGCATTGTTATGGAAAAAAATTATATATAATTTGCTTGATAATTATTGTTGATTTTGTTAATAAGTGGTTACCATATTTGGAATATATGCATTTAGATATATTTTGATTTATTATATATTCTTAGTTTTTGTTTATATATATTTTTGGCTCTCCTTAAGAGAGTTGGCTGATGAGGTGGGAGGCTGGGTGGGATTTTTTTCTGTTTTTTTTAATTTTCTTTTTTATATATATATATTCTTATATAAAATTGTTTTTATTGAATGTATGTTGTACTATTACTAATAATTTTTCAAATAAATAAAGTTTGGGGAAAAAAAATGAGATCCCCCCTCATTCTCCTTAATGTCATCTAATTCATGCCAAACATCCAGCACCCATTTAAACTAATCCGATATCAATCTGATTTTACAAAATCCTCCCCGTATTCTCATCAGCTCTACCCAAAATTCCATCATTCACTCACACACTCGGGGAACAGCACAGCAACCTTCCAACCTACCATTTTTGAGGTTTGGGAGATGACACCAGAGTGCTTGAAGAAAACCCAAGTCGTCACAGAAAGAATGTGCAAGCTCCACACTGGCATCAACCAGGTTCAGGCCTGAATGTGGATCTGAGCAGCTGTGGTTCTAACAGCTGTGCCACCCATTGGAGACCCAGTCCAGCTAGGATTCCCTGGCATTATTCTGCAGTATGCACTTCTGCAATCCAATGCCAAGTAAGATCAACTCCACAATTAAGTATATGTGAGGTACCAGAAGACTCCAGTTTTTAAGAAAGACTGCAGGCCAATGAACCTAATATTCACCCCATTTTGAACCACCCTGACATTTATCAACTCCCTGGATAGTCCCATTAACCCCTAGAGTAGGGGTCCCCAACGTGGTAGATATTGACCTCTAGGGGTTAATGGGACTATCCAGGGAGTTGATAAAAGCCAGGGTGGTTCAAAATGTAGTGAATAACACTGGGGTGGGGTGGATAACATTTAGGAGGTTGATTTAAAATTGCGTCTCCACCACCCAGCTGTCCAGCGCCACCACGCTTGTCCAAGGAGGGCAGGATTACCTGCCATGAACCTTCGTGCCCCATTGTCACACTTCACATGCGCCAGACTGCTCTCATGCATGCATAAGAAGAAACATGGCCATGCACAGCCTGCGGATCACGGGACGCTGCATTGAACAGGTAAGTTCCCTTTCTACCCTTTAATTTGTCCTCCATTTGGGGATGTAGAGCCTCCTCCACCCCACCCCCACCCCCATCCAGTCCTCACCAACCCACTTCTAGAGCCTCTCCACCCAGCACCAGAATTCCATGTCTGGGGTTAATAAGGGACCACATGGTCCTTGAAGGGGTCGATGGTTTAAAAGGTTTGATGACCCTTGTGAGTATACTGTTACTTGGTTACTGGCACTATGTATATGTTTGGTTCATATGTATGGCTGGCCCGCCTTCCCTTGGTGACTCTACCACCTGGAATCTCCTAATAAAGACAGTTGGGAAGTCCTTCCCTCAGTACGAGTCCTGGGATTGGGCCAGAACAGGAGCATGGTCCAACTCTTATGGTATTAAAAGCCTGTTGTCCTGCAACTCCAGTCTTTTGGTATTATTGATATTGTATCAATTTTATAAAACCACATAACCATTTACAGAGCAGAAACAGGCCATGTCAGCCTTTCGAGTCCTCACCGGTTTACTAGAACAACTCCACGAGCTCAAACCTCCCACTCACCACCAATAACCCTCAAAGCCCCTCACCTCCATCTCATTTTGCAATGGACAAGCTGCTAAAGCTGACAAACTTGATGTAGGTCCACAAACGCTCAACACTCCTGAACAATTCGAGCTCTGGCTTATCTGCTTCAATTACTTCTTGCATGCCAGCACCCAAGTCGTGAACATCGATGATGACAAACTATGCTTGCTGCCATTGAGGGTCGTCCATCAGGTCTACACCTTCATCGGAGGCTGCATGAGGTTTGGTGAGGCCATGAGTAAACTCCAACCCAAGTACAGCCCCAAGACTAATGCAGTCTACTCCAGGCACCTCCTCACCACGTGCAAGCAGCGGCCTGGCAAGTCCCTCAAAGAGTATATTCGAGCCCTGCGCGAACACGGGAGGGCCTGCAACTGTAAAGAGATAACCACTGAAGTCTATATAGATGAGCTCGTCCGGGATGCCTGTGTAGTTGGCATCTGCTCAGATTATATCCAGCAGCGGCTACTGGAGCTCGATGAACCAAACTTGGGAAGGGTTGTCGAGGTCACGAAAATGCTGGATTGAGCCCTCGGTAACTGAGACTCTTTTGCATTCGACAATGCAGCTCTGTCTCATGGGGATCACAGACACCCCTATCTTGGGATGTGGGGTCCCACTCCACTGCTAAACAGAGGCGTCCTCACTACACTGCTGCCGCCGCCAAGCCCCTGAAATGCTACTACTGCTGAAACACCCCCGGAAGTGCTGCCCAGCCAAAGAAGTGGTGTGCTCAGGACGCAGGAAAAAAGGGCACTACACTAAAGAATGTAAGTCCAGACCATCCCTCCCGAGCAGCGCCATATGCGGGCAGTAGGGGCAGCCATCTTCGCTGACGTCCCTGAACATTAGCACAGCGTGCATGCCAGGGAACCCACCATCTACCCGGCCCAGGCCACAGTCACCATCTTCCTGGTCCGATACCGACAGCAACTCCAAGTATGACTGGGTAGTGGGTTCCGTTACACTTGACCAGCGCAGCCCTCACAAGCTCACTCACTCAATGATGGAGTTCAAAGTAAATGGACACCCCTTCATCTGTCTGTTTGACAGCGGCAGCACCAGAAGTTTTGTGCACCCTGATGTGGTGGGGGTCTGTTCACTCGTGGTGAGTCCATCCAGTTACAAGATATCCCTGGCACTCAGGTCACAGTCGGCTGAACCTCTGGGCTTACTGCACGGTATCACTAACTGTACAGAGTATTACTTAAGTCAATTTTAAACTGTTGGTCATGCCTCAGCTCTGTGCAGCAATGATTCTAGGGTTGGACTTCCAGTGCCATCTCAAATGCGTCACTTTGGAATTCAACAGGCCCCATCCTACCCTCACTATCCACAACCATCAATCTTTAAACTACCTGCCTTCCCCTCCACATGTGACCAATGGGCACACTCTCCTACCTACAGTGTCTGAATTGTGGGCCCTCTGCCCCTGTTCGCTAACCTCACCACTGACTGCAAGCCAATCGCCACCAAGAGCAGGAGATGCAGTACATTTATCAAGTCAGAGGTGCAAGGGCTTCTGGCTGAGGGGATCATAGATCCGAGCACAAGCACAAGCTCCTGGATGCCCCAGGTCGTGGTGGTCAATAATGGGTAAAAAGAGTAAATTTGTTATATGGGATGCTTTAAAAGCAAATTTGAGTTATACAGCTAGAATTAAAAAAACAATATTTGATTGAAAGTCAGAATTTGGAAAAAGAAACTGAAACGTTAGAGAAAGAACGTCAGAAGAATTCTATTGAAGATAATAAGATACAATTATCTAAATTAAAACTTCGTTATAACACTTTGCAATCTTATAAATATGAGAAAATGATTCAGTGATCGAAGCAACATTATTATGAGTTGGGTGAAAGAGCGCATAAAGTTCTAGCTTGGCAATTGAAAACAGAACAAGTATCAAGAACGATTAATGCAGAGGAGTCATGTGATGGAGTAGTGGCCAGTGGGAGAATACCAGCCCTCTCCAGAAAAGAAGGAAAAAAGTGAAGAAAAAGCAAAGCCCCAGATACACAAATCACAACAAATAAAAAATAACGGTGTGGAGAAAATGGCACCTAAGAAAGTAAAACCAAAAACAATGGGAAAAAAAGAAGGAAAGACACTGGAATAGAAAGGAGAAGGCCTTACCTGCATAAAAATGCAGGGACCCGCCGTGGAAAGAGGAGCCCGCTCCCCGAGGTTAGTGGAGACCCCGCAGGGATGCGACCTACTGACCGTGGGACTGCAAAAATGTCTCACTGAGCCAAACAGAGGTGCGCGATGTGCACGACATGGAGAACACTGACGGGAGGGGGGGACCAGCTGTGGAGTGAAACTGCACAGCATGAGCAGCTGAGAGATGCCCGACAGAAGGGCTCTCAGCTGGAAGAAGAGGAAAGCAATGGGAAAGGGAGGGATGAGAAAGAAAATCAGAAGCAGGAGGCCCAACAGATAACGAGCCCAGAAGAAGAGGACCAACATCAAGAAACCATGAAAAAGGAATACCCAACAAACTGAGACAAGCAGCTCAACAAGAAAGTCAAAAGAGACACAGATACAAGGAAGAGAAATAGAAAACACAAACCCAAGAGCAGACACAGAAGAAGAAGAAGAACACCAAGCTCTGCACAGAGGAATAGAAGGTAAAATGAATGGACAGTACATAAATAAAAAAAAAATTCAAAAACAAATGAGAACATTAAAAGAATGGCTGACACTAGAATTTAGTGAAATGAAAAAAAAAGAAAAGTACAGAAGAAAAAGTGAGTAGAATAGAGCTGGCCATAACAGATGTAGGGAAAAGATTAGAAAATGTGGAAGAACGTGTAATGGCTGTAGAAATGGAAGTGAACGACAAAGAGAAAATTTGAATAAACTGACAAAAAAATTAAAGAAACACAGGAGTGTTAGCTCAGAAGATGGATATAATGGAAAAATATAGTAGGAGAAACAATATAAAGATAGTGGGCCTAAAGGAAGATGAAGAAGGCAAAGATATGAAATAATTTATATAAGAAAGGATCCCAAAGGTCCTGGAAATGCCAGAAATCCAGGAAGGAATGGAAATAGAAAGGGCACACAGAACATTAGCCCTGAAACCAGTTACAACAAAAACCAGATCCGTTTTAGTAAAATTTCTGAAATACACGACAAGAGAAAATATATTGGAGGCGGCAATTAATAAAATTAGAAAAGACAAAAAAAACCACTGGAGTACAAAGGTCAAAAAAAAAATTTCTATCCGGACATAAGTTTTGAGCTCGTAAAGAATAGGAAGTAGTTTAACGCAGCAAAATCGATCCTATGGAAAAAAGGCTATAAATTTATGTTAAGATATCCAGCGGTGCTTAAAATAGTTATCCTGGGGGAGCAAAACAGACTATTCTCGGATCCGGAGAAAGCACAAGAATTTGCAGAATGCCTGCAAGACAGAAAGAGAGATGAAGAGATGTAACAAGAACGAAGAATGACGACAAACTACATATAAAGATGTAAAAATAATGTATAAGTAAGAACTAAAGGAGGGAAGAAAAGGGAAGTAAGGGAGAAGGGGGGAAAAGAGGAGGGGTTAAAAAATAAATAAATGAAAAAAAAAAGAAAAGAAATGAGGGGGACCTTTGTTGTAATGTGAAGATAAGTCTTTTCTGGAGGGCGTTGGGTGGAAGAAAATTAAAGTCACTGTGAAATCAGTTGACACTTGCGAACGTGTTCGCAGTCCGAATAGAGAGTGGAGTTATGGTTGCCCGGCATAAGGGGCGACTCAGAGAAGAGAGAGGGGCACTTGGGGTTAAGGGAATTTTAGATGTGGCAGTGGTTGAAGTATTTTATGTTTTAGAAGTGTTGTCATACCGTGCATTCAAAAAAGGAAAACTGAGAAATGAAAATGGGGAAAAGGGGAAAGGTGGTGGTGAGGAAGCGGAAATGAGATGTAAACAGAGTATGAGATGGCCATGTTGAAATATATGACTATAAATATTAACGGAATACATAACCAAATCAAAAGGAAGAGGCTATTACATTTACTGATAAAAGAAAAAATATAGATAGAGCATTTGTGCAGGAAATGCATCTAACTGAAGTGGAACATAATAAATTAAGGAATGACTGGGTAGGGCACGTAAGGGCAGCAACATATAACTCAAAAGCCAGAGGTGTAGCTATATTAATCGATAAAAATGTACCAATCAAAATAGAGGAGGAAATAATAGGTCCAGCAGGGAGATATAAAGTGTCAGATATATTCAGAATTCTGGAATTTGGTCAATATATATGCACCTAATGAAGAGGATCAAAAGTTTATGCAAGATATTTTTTTGAAGATTGTAGATACACAGGGGAATATATTGATAGGAGGGGACTTTAACCTTAATTTGGATTCAAAGATGGATAAAACTGGACAAAAGACTAGCAGAAAGAACAAAGTAACCAAATTTATGGTTAAATCAATGCAGGAAAAGCAACTTTTGGATATATGGAGGAGACAGCACCCAAAGGAGAAGGAATTCTCATATTATTCGAGTAGATATAAAACATACTCAAGGATTGACCTGTTCCTGTTGTTAGCTCATATCCAAAGGAGAGTTTGGAAAATGGAATATAAAGCTAGATTGTTATCTGATCACTCACCCCTGTTAGTAGCAATAGAACTGGAGGACATCCCACCAAGAACATATAGATGGAGATTAAATACTACTTAAAAGACAGGAATTTAGAGAATTTATTGAGCACCAAATTAAAATGTACTTTGAAATAAATGCGGAATCAGTGAAAGACAAATTTATATTATGGGATGCAATGAAAGCCTTCATCAGAGGGCAGATAATAAGTTATGTAAGATGAAAAAAGACTACAATCAGGAAGTAGAACAGCTGGAAAGGGAAATAGTAAGTAGAGAAAAACAAGGGAAGATACAACAAAAAGAATAAAATTGGTGCACAAAAAAATAAAATACGGAACACTACAAACAAATAAGGTGGAGAAGGACATAATGAAAATAAAGCAGAAGTATTATGAGCTAGGAGAAAAAACGTACAAAATACTAGCTTGGCAGCTTATAACAGAACAAGCTAAAAGAATGGTATTGGCATCAATGAAAAAGGACAAACAAATTACATATAACCCAATAGAGATCAATGAAAACTTCAAGGAATTCTACGAGCAATTATACTGAACTGAGAATGAAGGGAAAAAAGACAAAATAGATGAGTTTCTAGCTAAAATTTAACTAACGAAATTGCAAGGAGGAACAAAACAAATTGATAAAACCAGTTGAAATAGAGGAAATAGAGGATATATTAAAAAAGCTACCAAACAATAAAATGGCTAGAGAAGACGGACTCCCAATGGAATTCTAGAAAACATTTAAAGAGTTACTAATTCCTCCTCTCCTGGAAGTAATGAACCAGATAGGGGAAACACAAAACTTGCCAGATTCATGCAAAACACCAATAATTACAGTAATATCAAAGACGGGGAAAGATTCACTAACACCAGCATCGTATAGACCAATATTTCTAGTTAACTCATATTATAAGATAATATCAAAACTATTAGCAAACAGATTGGCTGACTGGGTACCAAATATAGTAAAACTAGATCAAACTGGATTTATTAAGAAAAGACGAACAATGGACAATATCTGTAAGTTTATTAACTTAATCCATGCAGTAGAAGGAAATAAGACGCCAACAGTGGCGGTTGCTTTAGACACAGAGAAAGTCTTTGACAGGGTAGAATGGAATTATTTATTCAAAGTATTACAGAGGTTCAACCTACCAGAGAAATATATTAATTGGATTAAAGCATTATATAAGGGACCAATGGTGAAGGTGAGAGTAAAATGGATATATATCGAACCAATTTTAGTTAAGCAGGTCAACTAGGCAGGGATGTCCACTATCTCTCTCACTGTTCGCTTTAGCAATAGAACCATTGGCAGAACTGATAAGAACAGAAAATAAAATAAAAGGGATAAAAATAAAAGAGAAGGAATATAAAATCAGTCTATTTGTAGATGACATCATAGTATACTTAACAGAACCAGAATTATCAATAAAAGAATTGGATAAGAAATTGAAGGAATATGGATAAATATTGGGGTACAAGATCAACGCAAATATAAGTGAAGCGATGCCAATGAATATTGCAGATTACACAAAGTTTAAAAAAGAATCACCTTTTAAATGGCAAACACAAGCAATCCGATACCTAGGTATTAGATGAGATAATAATCTAGGCCATCTATTCAAATTAAATTATCAGCCATTAATGAAGAAATTACAAGGTGACTTAGAACATTGGGAAGATTTACCACTAACACTGATAGGAAGGATAAATTGCATTAAAATGAATATCTTCCCAAGGATACAGTATCTATTTTCAGTACCAATTCCCTTAATAGAGAAATTCTTCAATGAACTAAAGAAAATAATAAAGAAATTCTTATGGAAAGGGGGGAAACCAAGGATAGCGCTAGATAAATTAACAGAATGGTACAAACAAGGTGGTTTGCAGCTACCAAACTTTAAAAATTATTTTAGAGCAGCACAATTAAGATATCTATCAGATTTTTATCAAACAAGGGAAAAACCAGATTGGACCAGGATAGAGCTAGATAAAGCAAGGGAGAAGGTACCAGAACATATACTTTATAAGGGGGATGAAAAACTGGTGCAATATAGAAGTTCACCAGTATTGCACCATCTGCTCAACATTTGGAAGAAGATTCACGTAGAAAAGAAAAAAAACAAATTACCAACTACCAAAATTATTATTGACGCAAAATCAACTAATCCCTTTCATAATAGATAACCTTTTCTTTAGAGAATGGGAGAGAAAAGGAATGAAAAGAATAGAAAATTGTTTTTTGGAAAATAATTTATTATCATTTGAACAAATGAATACAAATATGAAATAACTCATGGTACAATGTTTGCATACCACCAACTGAAAACCTACTTAAAGGATAAATTGGGAAGCAGGCTGAGATTACCAGAAGGAAGCAGCTTTGAATATATGATTACAGACACAATGATAATTAAAAGATTTATTACAAACATGTACATCAAGCTGCATGAGAAAGAAAATGATGAAATAAGCTATAAACGCAAACAAAAGTGGGAACAAGATCTAAACATAAAGATAAAAAATGAAATGTGGGAAAAGCTATGCTCTAGAACTATGAGAAATACAATAAACACGAGGATACAATATACATAGGATACAATATAATTGGTTACACAGGCTATATATCACACCCCAAAAATTAAATAAATGGGATCCAACAGTATCAGATAGATGTTTTCGCTATAAGAAGGAAACGGGAACAACAGTACATGCCATTTGGGCATGTGAGAAAGTGAAAATATTTTGGGAAGATCTAAATCAGATATTAAATAAAATCACAAAAAGCAACATACCAAAAAATTCAGAGATCTTTCTTCTAAGTAATATAAGAAGTAAAGAATTAGGCCTTAAACTGGAAGAAGTGCAAAGAAGATTTATTATGATAGCCTTAGCTGTAGCAAAAAAATGTATAATGTCAACTTGGAAATCAGAAGAGAACCTGAGAGTACAGCAATGGTACATGGAAATGAATAAATGTATTCCATTGGAAAAAATAACATATAATTTAAAAAATAAAGTCACATTATTTGAACAAATTTGGTAACCATACATGGAACACAACAGAGAGGGCCTACCGCAGACCTCCACCCCCTAAAATGGTAGAATGAGCAGAAGACGAAATGAACTGACCCAGTGTGTAAAAGTACATGACACAATTTTCTTGTTTATTTTCATTGTGTGATGACATTGTTTAATGGGTTTATTGTATTGTTTTTTGTTGAATGTTTAATGGGTTTGGAGGGGGTGGGAGAGAGGGAGGAAGGGAGAGGGGAATAAAGGGGAGAAAATGCCACTGTGTATATTCTTTTTTTAAAAAACTTTATTTAAAATTTTATGACATGAATAAAATAAAAATTACATTTAAAGAAATAATAAAAAATAAGATAATAAAAATTAGAATACTACATCATTAAACTACACAAATTAACCCCCCCCCAATAATTATAACACAACATTAATCATCTAATTTAAAATTAGTCCAACCCTCACCCCCCAAAATAAAGAGTGAAGAATTAATTAACAATGTTGTAAATAAAATAGAAAAAAACCCACTTACAAAAAAAGGATAAAGCTTAACAACAAAAAAAATTACTAACAACAAAAAAAATCAATACTAAAATAATACCCTTAAACCTATATTTAAATCAAACATAATACATGTATTTAACAAATGAAATCCACTTTAAAACTAAGTTCAAATATTAAAATCATATATCAACCACATATCTGTAATACAAAAAACCATAATTAATAATACATAAATACAGAATTTCCATTAATACCAAGTTTCCTTTATAATTCATCGAGAGAACAAAAACATCCCTTAGAAAAACAATCAGATAAACTTTTTATTCCCTTCCCCTCCCCTTATATAAAAAAAGCAAAAAAAAAGAAAAAAGTTCAAACTCATAAAATTCTCCATATTCTTCATTTATAACATCTTCAAAATTCTCTATCGAAATTAACTTAATTTTATTAAACTCTTCTCCCTCAATGTATTTGTACTTAATTTTCTTCTTTTTTCTTCTTATCACCTTTCCCCTCATCTTCCTCTTCATCTAATTCAACATCCTCAATTTTTGACTTATTATCTTCTGTGACATCATCCTCTTAAAAAAGAAAGAAAAAAGAGAAACCCCCCCCCAAAAAAGAGAAAAAATGGGAGAAAAAAAACCTCCTAATTCCCTCTCAGTTACAATCAGAAAACAAAAAGAGTTTTAAAAAAAATATTTATTTTTAAAAAATAATAAAAAAAACCTTCACTTCTTAACCCAAAAATAAAAAATAAAAAAAATACAGGTCGGAGGTCACAACGACCTCCTCCTGTTTAAACCGCACAAAATATTGGGTGTGAGATAACTCACAGGTAGCTGATGACTTCTGGAAACTAGTGCCCACCCAGTTCCCTCTCCCAACTCCCATCTCATTAAACTATCATCATTATTTAAACTATTTAAACTCTTCTCAAAAAAAAGATAAAAGATTTATTTTTTTAAATCAACGTTACCACTTCGATCACCATTGCTTTCATTTCTTTTTAAAAAATTGATCCCACCTTACATCTCTACTCTCTTTGGAGACCTTGAAGGACTACATCGTTCCTGAAACTGCATGATTGGTAGAGACTGAGCAAAGTCCATAACCTCTTTAGGATTGTCAAAGAACTTTGGCTAATTTCCATCCTAAAAAATCTTCAGTACTGCAGAATACCTGAATGTTGCCTTATGTCTTATTTTCCACAACCGTTCTTTCACAGAATTAATTTCGCGTCATTGAAACATAATTTCTTGACTCAAATCTTGATAGAAGAACCATCAAAGGAGGTCTATTTTGCTGGGCATTTCTAATAGCCGTACGTAAAATTGTCTCTCTGTCACAATAGTTTAAACAACGGATCAAAACAGATCTTGAATTCTGTCCTGAAAAAGATTTTCTTCTTAAAATTCTATAAGCACGTTCCAGTATTAAACCTTCAGGGAATTTATCCTGTCCTAACACTCGTGGAATCCATTCAGTAAAAAATTTTCTTGGATCTATGCCTTCTGGCAAACCAACAATTTTCACGTTGTTCCGTCTAGATTGATTCTCCAAACAATCAACCTTTTTGGCTAAATTTTTATTTTGGATCTGCAATGTTTCAATTATTCTATTTTCATCTTGCAGTTGATCCTGTGCATCGACTAAACCTTGATCACACATTTCAAAACTTTCAATGGTTTCAAGCTTAAAAGCTCCATTAATGACTTCAGCCATCGCATTAATCTTGGAAATAAACAGGTTCACAAAATTAGCTAAGTGACTCGATACAGAATATATCTTATCTTCAAGATCCTTAAGAGACATTTCAACAGAAGTAGATTCAGGCATAATGGGGTCTTGCTGTTCCTTAGAGACCACGGGATCTTCTGTCCCTTCCCTTAATTTAGTATCTTTTCTAGCAGTTTGACTTCGTATAAAAATCCCTCTCAAAGTCCCCCCAGCAATGCCAGGAGACTGAAGATCAGGGTTATCTTTAAGGCAAATCTCTTTAATCATCTTCACTGAATCGATGTCTGGAAAAACCGTTGTAATTGAAGATGCATTTTGCAGCGCCACCACTGTAGCAATCGAATGACAGCTCTTTAACTCTCCAGCTGGTGGCGCCCCAGCTGATTCAACTGTCAAAGCCTCAGCAACAGCACCCACAGTGGCCGCCGTGCGAAACACTGGCACCCGTCCAGCCCCTTGTTCTGAAAGCTGTTGAGTGCGACCTTCAGAGAGCCTCACCGGCTTAAAACGGAGCTTCAATGTCGAACTCTGCACGTCCTCCTCTGGATCCATTCTATGCTGAGTCCTGGCTTCTTGTAAACAAGTTGGCTCAGACAATTTCGGAAAATGTAGTTTTTTAACAGTCTGTTGATGTTTTCTTTTACTCTTTTTTTTGCATATAAACCATTAGGCACTAATCCAACACCTCTTATTATTTATAAACTTTTAAAAGAACTTTAACGGGCACTTAAAGACAAAACAATAAATCAGAGTCAGGAGAGGTCTGGAAGGCACGTCTGTTCCCTACGCCATTTTGCCACGCCCACCCCCCCCCCCCCCCCACTGTGTATATTCAAGAGAGAAATGTTTGTGTGTATTTTAGTGTGAAATTTTTTTTTTAAAAAGAACAATTAATGCAATTAGGAAATATTCAGAGATTACTTCTAAACCTCAGGAAATTAATGAGGGATTTTTTTTAGATTTTATAATGAACTTTACACATCCGAAAGTAGACAAAATATAGAGCAAATTGATTTGTTTTTGGCTAATTTAAGTTTGCCATCATTGACTGGGAAGGAAATTAATGACTTAGATAGTCCTTTTACGGAACTGTAATTAAAGTAAGCACTGCAATCAATGCTGGGAGGAAAGTCCCCAGGTGAAGATGGGTTTACAGCAGAATTTTATAAAGAATTTAATGACTTATTGTTTTTAGTTTATATGGAAGTTTTGACACAGGGAACTGAGTTCAACTGGGTTCATTTCCAGTATAGTTTTCGAGGGTGTTGATTACTGTTATTCCAAAGATAGATAGAGATCCATTAAATGTGTCTTCTTACCGACCAATATAATTATTAAATGTAGATTATAAAATTGTTGTGAAAGTATTAGCTAATAGATTGGCTAATTATTTGCCAAAACTAGTACATGTTGACCAAGTTGGATTTATAAAAGGTCAATATTCAGTTGATAATGTCACTAAATGATTTCTATAATTAATGCTGATAGACAAGAAGCTAATCAACCAATGAGAGTGGCATGAATGCGGAAAAGGTTTTTGATAGGGTTGAGTGGAAATTTTTATTTAAGGTTTTATAAAAATTTCAATTTGGACCACTCTTTACTACCTGGGTTAAAGCTTTATATACTAATCCTACAGCACAGATAATGACGAATGGTCTGATTTCATTGGCTTTTACATTATCTCGATCAACTAGACAAGGTTGTCCTCTTTCACCAGCATTGTTTGCTTTGGTAATAGAACCTTTAGCCTAAGCTATTAGGCAAAATTTGAATATTAAAGCAATCAAAGTAGGTGAACATGAGTCTAAGATTAATTTATTTGCTGATGATGTTTTTAATATATTTAACATATCCTAAAGAATCTCTGAGGGGGCTGCAAAATTTATTAAATCAGTATGACATATTGTCCAGTTATAAGGTTAATTGGGAGAAGAGTGAAATATTGGTAATATCAGGTGAGGATTATTTAGACTGTAGACAGATTGCTAAATTTAAATGGTCCAATAAGATTAAATATTTAGGAGTTATAGTTAATAAAGAATATCAGGGCTTATATTTTTTGAATTATATATCTTTGTTGAATAAGATTAAAATTGATTTACAGAAATGGAAAAATTTGCCATTAACTTTAATTGGGAGAGTAAATTGTATAAAAATGAATATTTATCTTTCAATCTATTCCATGTATGATCCTGTAGAAATTTTAAAGAATAAAATAAAGTAATTCAGTTATTTTTATGGAAGGGTAAATTGTCTAGGGTTTCTATGCATAAATTAATGTGACGATATGAATGGGGAGATCTTCAATTACCACATTTTCAAAACTATTATGAAGCGGCACAGTTGAAATTCATTAATAGGTTGTTTGATGTTCAACAACCACCTGTCTGGACTAAAGTTGAATTGGAACAAATTTCTGAAAAAGAAATGAGTCAATTTATTTATAAATTGAATCCTTAATTGTTACAAAAATATAAATTACCAGTATTAAGACATATATTGGATACTTGGTATAAGCAGGATCAATTTATTGGCTCTAAAGAGAAAATTTTGATTAAATCACCATTGTATCAGAATAAACTAATTCCATTTTCTTTAAATAATCCTTATTTGAAAAATTGGGAACTGAAAGGAATTAGTATTATACAAGATTGTTTGGAGTGGGTAAATTTTCTACATTTAATAGGTTACAAGAGAAATTTGGTAGTTCTGCAAATTCTATTTTTGCTTATTATCAAGTTCAAAATGTTTGTGAACACAATTTGGTAAGGATTTAATTTTACCAAGTCAATCTAAGTTTGAGGTTTTAATGGTTGGCAAGGAAATGAAAGGATTTATATTAGATATGTATAGGTTGTTGCAAGAAAAGATGGATACATTTGGGCAATATAGGACAAAAGAGAAATGGGAGAAAGATTTAGATATTGAATTGTTTTGGGAGGAATGGTCAAATATGTGTATTGATAGTGTTACAAAATTAATTAATGTGAGATATAGTATGGTTAATTATAATTTTATTCATCAATTATATTTGACTCCTGAGAAGTTGAATAAATATAGATTTAGTCTAACAGATTTGTGTTTTAGATGTGGAGATAAGACAGGTACTTTTATGCATTGTGTATGGACATGCAAGAAAGTTAAATCCTTTTGGGAAAAAGTTATTACATTTTTGAGAGATTTATTTACAGTCGATTTGCAAATGGATCCAAAGATGTTTTTATTGGGTTACATGAATGCTGTTACTTTGGGATTGGCTGATAAGCCACAACTGGCATTTTTGCGGTTAGGGTTAGCGGTTGAAAGAAAATGCATAGCGATAACTTGTAAAAATGATGTGGAATTGAATATACAAAGATAGCATAATGAACTGCAATCGTATTTATATTTGGAAAAAAATAACTTATAATTTGCGAAATAATTATTCTTTTTTATTAAAATGTGGAGTTTATATTTGGATTGTATGGCTATTGATCTTAAGTAAAAGTTATGTAAAGAGTTGGCACGTTGATTACTTAATTTTAAATGTATAATTTTTTGTAAGGCTCCGAGGGGTGGGGAGAGAGTTAAGATAGTGTAGCTAGTAGAGGGAGGGAGGGGGTTGGGGATATTACCATTATTTTTCATATTTTGTATTCTTTTCTTTTCTTTTTTATATATCTGTATTTGTATCTTTGTATTTTCTTTCCTTGTAATATTTTACAAAATTCTTAAATAAAATTTTCAAAAGAAAAGAAGCAAGGGTAATAACTCTGCATGGTGTTAACCGTTCATGATGTTAAACTGGTTCATGCAGCTGGATGCGTACCCCCTTCCCCGCATCGCTGATATGGTAAATCATATCGTCCAATACCAAGTGTTTTCTACCACCGATTTGAAATCAGCATACCGCCAACTCCAGATCAGCCCGGAGGACAGTCATTATACCGCATTCAAGGCCTATGGTCGCTTCTCCCACTTCCTCAGGATCACCAATGAGGTCTCCATTTTCCAACGGGAAATGGACTGGATGGTA
Source organism: Narcine bancroftii (assembly GCF_036971445.1). Lineage (NCBI taxonomy): Eukaryota > Metazoa > Chordata > Chondrichthyes > Torpediniformes > Narcinidae > Narcine > Narcine bancroftii. Next base: position 460,913,798 of record NC_091469.1, read on the forward strand.
GACCAGCATGGGTTCAATGAAACGTCTCCATCCTTGGATAATGTGACTATTTACGGCCATGACATGCAGGACCATGACACAAACCTGGAGAATTTCCTCCAGACGGCCAAGGCACTCAACCTCAGTTACAACAAAGCAAAGAGTACGTTCTACAATCAAGCCTGGCCATTCTCAGTTGCATTGTGGGACACTGCATCATTGGAGCCAGACCTTGACTGTATGAGCCCCCTGTTGGAACTCCCTCTGCCTTTCAGCCTCAATGCCCTGAAGAGGTGCCTTGGGTTTTTCTCTTATTATGCACAGGGGGTTCCCAATTACGCCGACATGGACCGACCCCTGGTGAAAGCCACATCCATCCCACTCCAGGTGGAAGCTCAGGTGCCCTTCACTCACATCAAAGGGGATATTGCCAATGCTACGATGCCATAGAAGAGTCCACCCCTTTCTGGGTGGAGAGAAATGCCTCTGATTTTTTCCCCAGTGGCAACTCTCAACCAAACAGGCAAACCAGAAGCATTCTTTTCCCTTACCCTCAATGGCCCCAAGGTCCAACACTCCACCACTGAGAAGAAGGCCCAGGCAATCATTGAGGTGGTGCGCCACTGAAGGCAGTAGCTGGCCAGTAAGCAATTTACCCTGCTAACTCACCAACATGCAGTCACATTCATGTTCTATAACAAACAGCGGGGCAAGATCAAAAACAATAAAATCCTGAGGTGGAGGATAAAACTCTCCACCTATAATTATGACATCCCATTCTAGCCTAGGAAGCTCATCGGGCCTCCAGATGCCCTGTCCTGGGGGAAGTGTGCCAGCTCGTAGTCCAACCGGCTCCAATCCCTCCACACTGATCTCTACCACCCCGGGGTCACTAGGCCTTTTCATTTTTTCAAGGCCAAAAACCTCCCCTACTCCATCGATGACGCCCAGACTCTGACTAGAAGCTGCCGGGTTTAAACTGAATGCTAACCACGTTTCTAGAGGCCCGACAAGTCACATCTGATTAAAGCTACTCGAACCTTCAACTGCCTGAGCGTGGATTTCAAGGGGCTCCCCTTGTCCAGTCAGAACCTGTATTTCCTCCATATTGTTGGTGAGTACTCACATTTCCCCTTTGCCATCCCATGCCCTGATTTGACCACAGCCACTGTTAAAAAGGCACTGTGCGCCATCTTCACCCTATTCAGATGTCCAAGCTACTTCCACAGTGATCGGGGTCCTCTTTTATGAGCAATGAGGTGCAACAGTACCTTTTGGTGGAGGGCATAGCCACCAGCAGAACTATGAGCTCTAATCCCCAGGGGGGATGACCAGGTGGAGCTAGAGAAGCTTGCAGTATGGAAGGCAGCCCTTCTAGCATTAATGTCCAGGGCTGTACCCATCTACCAGTAGCAGGAGGTTCTCCCCAATGCCCTTCACACAATTAGATCCCTCCTGTGTACCACCACCAATGGCACACCTCATGAAAGACAGTTTTCCTTCACCAGGATATCAGCTTTGGGGACAATGCTACCATCCTGGCTGACGTCCCCACGCCCAGTCCTGCTCAGGAGGCATGTATGGGGCCACAAGATTGACCCACTGGTCAAGAAGGTCTACCTCCTTCATGCCAATCCCCAGTACGCATAAGTGGCATACCGAGATGGTCCTGAGGATATGGTCTCTGGCCGGGACCTGGCTTGTGCAGGAGACCCTGAGAGCACCACTGAACCAGCACCACCCTCCACATCCACTAACCCCTTTACACCCAGGCACCCTACTCCAGCCAAGGCACCAGCTGCTACGACCACCATGGCCAATCCCCACCATCCCGCCCTGACTCCTTCACCGCCCCACCTGCCCTTGCCCCTGGGAACACCAACTGCAGTCATACTCCCACCTGACAAGGAATCGGCAGCTACTCCACAACCGGCACCATGACAATCCACAAGGAACAGAAGGCCGACCGACCAGTTGAACTTGTGATGGACCCCAGACTTTCCCCCTGCAAGACTTTTCTTTTTAAAGAGGGGGTGAATGTGGCGATACACCACTGTATACTACTACTTGGTGTAACGCATCTGATTGCATTCAGAGATAAGTGAGAAGTACAAACACATTTTTAATAGCTTACAATCAATGGCTGGAGACACAATAGTCCTCAGGCGAATCTGTGGTAAGGAGGGAAAACCAGGGTTTTTATTGGGGTAGGTGAGAGTGGAGCCAAGGGAGGAGTCAGCCATCTGAACAGTGCATAGACAGTGAATTCCAGTTCACTTGGTTACTGGCACTGTGTATATGTTTGGTTTATATGTGTGGCTGGCCCATCTTCCCTTGGTGACTCCACCCCCCTGGAATCCCCTAATAAAGCCATTTAAGCCAAATCCCTCCCTCAGTACGAGTCCTGGGATTGGGCCAGAACAGGAGCACAGTCCAAGCCTTATGGTATTAAAAGTCTGTTGTCCTCAAACTCCAATCTTTTGGTATTGTTGGTCGTGTATCACCCTGTACTAGAGAGTATTCTGAGGGATACTGGTGTGGACCCAGGGGTAGCAGGGAGCAGAGACACGGTGCTCCCCCAAAGAGTCCTACAGCCCAGTCCAACTACACATGGCTCTGTACAGGCTTTAAATGGCCTGTTAAAGGAGCTGATGGTATGTTATTTAAAATCCTGCGACCTCAGAATCTAGGCCCAAGATGACTGCTCTTGTCTTCGGCATCAGCCACGAGAGGTTGCAGACTACAGTGAAGGAGCGGACTAGCGCAGGGCACCAGTAATGGAGAGAGCACCCCTGCACCCCATTGAGAAGGAGAAGCAAAGGAGTTGAATCTGAGGATGACGATCATGGTGGCGGACTAGTAATGGACTCTAGAGCTATTGGTGATCTTCGGGCATGGAATCGACACAGGCAGTGGGCTGCTGATAACTTGAGGTCAAAGGACTCATGCCGGGCTGCAAGCTGTTGGAAACGGGCTCATGAAAATCAGCTGTTGGAACTGGGATTCGAGAGGGTGCTGAGGGCAAGAAGGGCTGCTGGTGGGTCCTGGGGGCTGAAGGCTTCCTCATTGTGACAGAGGTTTCAGGCTGCCAATGGTATGAACGTAACTGGAGTCTTGTAACTGCAGAGGCTGTGGGAGCCCCGGAGGTGAATCCACGGACCCCAATGACTCTGAAGGATTCTCTTTCCTTTTTCCCTCTCTAAGGGCCTCCAGGCAATGCTAATGGTGAATCTTTTGTCTGCCTTATTAAGGTGATTTTGTGTAATAGTTCAGTTCCCTTTTATTGCATGAGAATAAACATTATCTGATTTCATCCTAGCTGAAAATATGTATGCACTTGGATGAGCAAAGGCTGATTAGGGATACAAATCTAATTGTGTTTTTTTTTTAGAGATATGGCCAAGAAGGTTAACGAGAGCAGAGCTATAGATGATGTATTTATAGATTTTAGTGAGACATTCAATAATGGATTCTGCACAGTGGACTGCACTGGAAGGTTAGATTGCACGGTATCCAAGGTGAGATAGTAGAATGGATAAAAAATTGGCTTCATGGAAAAAGTAAAACAGAGAGTGATAGAGGAAAGTTGTTTTTTGGGACTTGAGGCCTTTGACTCATGATGTGCAAAAGGGTTCGTTGCAGGCCTTATTGCTGTTTGTCATCTATATCAACACGTCCAAGACCATCACACCGAACACAGCCCACCCCCCCTCCCCCTCGCCCACCGCAGGGCTGTGTGCTTAGACCACTTCTGTTCATTCTGCTGACTCATGACTTGCAGCTCGAACCACATCATCAAGTTAGCTGACGACACGACGTGGTGGGCCTTATTAGTAAGAATGATGTCAGTGTACAGAGATGATGTGCAGTCACTAATAATCTGGTGCAGGACCTGTATTTGAATGTTAATAAAACAAAAGAGATGGTTATTGACTGCAGAAGGACCCGGGGAGATCACTCTCCACTGACCACTGATGTCTCCACCATTGAAGTCAACAAGAGTATCAAGTTCCTTGGTGTGCACTTGGCAGAGAATCTCACCTGGTCCCTTAACACCAGCTCCATAGCCAAGAAAGCCCAGCAGCATCTCTACTTCCTGCAAAGGCTGAGGAAAGTTCATCTCCCACCCTCCATCCTTACTACATTCTATAGAGGATTGCATTCAGATCATCATGAGAAATTGCATCACCACCTGGTTTTTAAGCTGTACCTCCTCAGATCATAAGACCCTGCAGAGGATAATGAAGCCAGCGAAAAAGTGGTGCCGGCTGTGGAGTAGCTGCCAATTCCTTGTCAGGTGGGAGTATGCCCGCAGTTGGTGTTCCCAGGGGCAAGGGCAGGTTGGGCGGTGAAGGAGTCAGGGTGGGATGGTGGGGATTGGCCATGGTGGTTGTAGCAGCTGGTGCCTTGGCTGGGGTAGGGTTCCCAGGTGTAAGGGGGTGCTCTCTTCCTACCATCATGGACATCTACAACACACAGTGCACACAGAAAGTCATAAATACTGTGAAGGACTCCACACACCCCTCATGTAAACTTTTCTCCCTTCTGCCATCTGGTAGGAGGTACCGTAGCACTCAGGCCTGTAAGTCCAGATTGGGCAACCGTTTTTTCCCCCACAAGCCATCAGGTCATGAATTCCCAGAAAATATGTGGATAGTGTACCATGGACTTTTATTGTATATGTCTTAATATTTTAACTAAATCTGCGTCGTCATCCTGGAGAAACGCCAACTCATCTTTATCGTACAGTGCATGGTATGAATGACTAATAAAGGTAAAAACTTGCCTTGATATCAATGATTAAGGCGAAAACATACATGGCTTGATTAGCAAGTTTGCAGGTGATACTAAGTTTCTGGTATTCTAGACAGTGAAGATGGATGACAAAAATTGAAGCAGGATCTTGATTGGTCAGGTAGGTGAGATGAAGGAATTTAAGACTGAGATGTTGCATTGTGTTACACAGTGAATCTGGGGAGTGTGGTAGAAAGAGGCATCCAGGAGAAATTGTACGTAATACATTGAAAGTGATGTAGAAGTGGAGTTACAAATAGATAAAGTGGTTAAAAAGGCTTTTAGTACATTGGCCGTCATCAGTTAGAGTATTGACTACAGAAGTTGAGAGGTCATGTTGCAGTTTTATAAGACGTAGGTGAGGCCCCATTTGGAGTGTTGCATTTGGTTTTTGTCAATCTGGGGAGGGTGTCGTCAATCTGGGGAAGGTGTAGAGTAGATTTATGAGGATGTGGCCACGTCTCAGGGGCCTGAGCTACTGGAAAAGGTTAATGAGGCTAAAGTTTTATTCCTTAGAGCCTGTTCTCATAGACAGAACCATGAAAGGAATGGACTGGGTGAACATTTCTTGGCCAGAGTAGGGGTATCACTAACTAAAGGTGAGGGAACCTGAGGGAAAACTATGGAATATGGAGTATGGAATGGGCTGCTGGAGGAGGTGGTTGAGGCAGGTACTATTGTAAAGTTTAAGAAAAGAATTTGAAGGATTCATGGATAGGATGGGTTTGGATGGATAAAGACCGTACGCAAACAAGTGGAACTAGTGCCAGTGGGACATTTTGGTCAGAGTGGGCAAGTTGTTCCAAAAGGCTTGTTAGTTACCACGCTGTATGACTCTTTTCTTTCTTTGGCTTGGCTTCGCGGACGAAGATTTATGGAGGGGGTAAAAAGTCCACGTCAGCTGCAGGCTCGTTTGTGGCTGACCAGTCCGATGCGGGACAGGCAGACACGATTGCAGCGGTTGCAAGGGAAAATTGGTTGGTTGGGGTTGGGTGTTGGGTTTTTCCTCCTTTGCCTTTTGTCAGTGAGTTGGGCTCTGCGGTCTTCTTCAAAGGAGGCTGCTGCCCGCCAAACTGTGAGGCGCCAAGATGCACGGTTTGAGGCGTTATCAGCCCACTGGCGGTGGTCAATGTGGCAGGCACCAAGAGATTTCTTTAGGCAGTCCTTGTACCTTTTCTTTGGTGCACCTCTGTCACGGTGGCCAGTGGAGAGCTCGCCATATAATACGATCTTGGGAAGGCGATGGTCCTCCATTCTGGAGACGTGACCCATCCAGCGCAGCTGGATCTTCAGCAGCGTGGACTCGATGCTGTCGACCTCTGCCATCTCGAGTACCTCGACGTTAGGGGTGTGAGCGCTCCAATGGATGTTGAGGATGGAGCGGAGACAACGCTGGTGGAAGCGTTCTAGGAGCCGTAGGTGGTGCCGTAGGTGTATGACTCTATCTGAGACCATATTCTCATGAACCAAAATTCTCAGAAAAGATTTTCTTTAAATAAAAATAATACTTATTTTTCTACTACTTTCATCTAAATGAGTAGTGTAAATACATAAAAAGCTTTTTTATGTATTTTCTCATTTACAATAGAATCAATGGTATTGGTTAAACCATACAACACAAACTGTGAAGTGGTTGTGTGGACTGGGAAGTCTGTCTAGCAGTCTTCATTTATCTGGGTTCCAAGTCAGAAGTATTGAAGAAAATTATTTCTCTGAATTTCCTCACTGATAATGGATTAATTTTTCTGACCCCTGGAATTGATGGCACCGGGCAGAATGAACCTTCAGATGAAACAACCATGCTCAACAGGAGTTCAATTGCTTCTGACGTCTCTATAGCCATGACTGTCAGGTCACAATGGCCAATTCTCCCACACGGACAAATCAACTGCAAATATGGAAAACTAATCATATGTCGATTATCCACAGGTAACACATAGACTCTGCTTTTGCAGGCATCCTTTTTGTCCATAAATCAGCAAACACAAAATTTACTCAATTTGGTCATCATACCCCCACAATATTGTTTTGATTGGCAAGAAAAGCACAATAGAGCCAGGAAGAAGAGCAATTACTAAATGTGAAGAGCAAGAGGAAACTATTTCTGCCATTGACAGGACCAAATTAATGGACTTACATCATTCTTGAATTCAATGGTATTTATAGGCTCTCGTTCAAATGTCGGGGTGTCCATAAGTCAGGCGTTTGCAACCTGATGATTGCCTCTGCCTTCTCATCCAAGTGATCAGTATACACTGAATCCCCATTATTTGATCACAACAAGTTGAAATGTATAAGTGTTCTGTCCTAGCAAGGTTTAGTGGATACCAGAAGTGAGGTTTCCAGAGGAATGGGTTATATTTACCGACATTTCCATTGACGCACAGCCGATTTTGCAAGGTACAGATTCATGGATAGTAGTAGGCAAATAATGAGTTTATGTATATTAAAAAAAAAAGCACTGACTCTGGGATCATTTCCTATCAATCCTGTTCAGGCCTGACAAGCAATCAGTTCATCAGTTACCATTATTCACTAGGATCTGTTCTGAAGACAATTTTTATCCTGCCTGCCATTGACATCTTTATTCTATGAACCTCAACTTTTTAATGCTTTGTTTTTTGTGTAACTTTGTCAAATGCCTTCTGAAAATCCACACAGATATCACCTTGCATGCCTTTCTACCAGGGACAACTTACAGTTAACCTAACATGTCTTTGGGGTGTGGAAACACCTAACAGAAAGCCACATGCCCAGTGCCATCAATTCCAGGGATCAAAAAAAAATCCATTATCAGTGAGGAAGGTCAGGATCAAATAGGGTGGCCATTGCAAATTTCCAAAAAGAACGACATGGTCATAGGTTACCATAAATATACAGTGTGTTTCAAATTTATTTCAAAATAAAATAAAATTGAGGTATTGCAAAAATAATAAATGCAAACACACGTATATAATTATACACACACGCATGTGTGTGTGTGTGTGTGTGTGTGTGTGTGTGTGTATACATATATAATATATATAGTAATCTATGACCATTCCCACCTTTTGGAATGGCTACCCTAGGATCAAACTCAGATGACAATAGTTGTGGGAGAGCATTGACCTGTCCATTCTGTGAACAAATACAGCATTTTTCTATGAACATATCTCTCTTGAAGAATCACTCCAATCTATCACAGAGTTGAAATCTGGCCTCAGTTTCTCCATAAGAGCAGGTTATAGGAGTAGCTCCATTGTTTCAAGGAAAGAGAGAGAGAGAAGGGATATCAGTAACTTCTGTGAAACAGGCTGAGGATTGAGGAACATCACTTTCAGCTTTCCTTTCCCCTCGCTCTGAGCACATCAACAGAAGAGGTGGCTGTATATGCATGTAGAATACCTTTCTTGAATTGAGAATTAAAATTGAACTTTACCCAGAAAAAAAAATGGCCAGGGCTAAAAATGCAGCTAAGAATTAATGCAAATCCAATTGAAGGTGACAGTTTGGAGAGACTCATCAAAACCATTGTGAATAATTAACATTAAATATCAAAGTGCTATACAGTAAGAATGCAATGGGAAATTTATGCTTGAAGTTAGAAAAAATATTGGAGAATATCTATTTTCAGGGGTTTGTTTGAAGTCATCCGCTCACAATTGTTGGCCATTATGACCACAGGGTGGCAGCATTATGCTAAGAGGCATTTAAACTGATGTGCAAACTACCAGCCGCATTGTCTGGAAGTGCAAATGGATATCTGCCAAACAAATAAAAGGATTATGCAAGTGGTAATGAAAGGCTGAGCTTTAACGAGACCTTCAAATGAAGAGGTAAATCAGGAACATTGAAAGCAGGCAATTAACAGGGAAGGAAGCATGGAAGGACAGTATTAGAGGGGTTGGTGCAACACTGGGAGCATGCTGGACTGAGATTTCATGAGCAGGGAGGATTCAAAGTCAAAGGTGAAATGGGGTGAGGAGCCAGGAGATTGTGCTGGCTGGCACAGGCAAAGATTAGGTGCAGGAAACGATTCAAAGAGCAGAGCTTTAGTGAACCAAAGCTGGAGAATGTGTCAGCTGGAGGCAAAGGGTTTGTTGAAGCTGAGACAGCTGACTCCACTAAAATGGTCTGAAGCAGTCGGTCTGAATGAGAGGACAGGAGATCAACTTAGGTGGAGATTGAATACAATACTGAAGTTAGAGAAAAATGTGTCAGTACAAAACAGAACCATTGGTGAGTCAGTGGGAAGAAGGTTGGTCAGCAACGATTGCCAGAATTCATCATATTTCAGCGTCTGGAATTTGAGATGCACTCCCCAACACGACATTGTACTTGATGCTGTATGTTAAGGCCATTAGCACAAGCCACAATTATTCATCTTACCCTACTGAGTCCTCACCTCACTCCCACTGCAAGTTGAGTGAAAGTGAATTACTGAATCTAATCTCCAAAGAGAAAGAAATGTCCAAGTGAAGTCTCCAGCAAAGTTTGCGCCACTTTTCTGAGAGCAGAAGCTTTGAATAGTTGCTGCTATGTTACAGAGTCTAATCCTTCAGTGTTTCTGTGAAGCAAACTGGGCCAACTGAAGTGGAAATTCTCAGCCCTGCTAACTTTTTTTTTCCTTCAAGGAAAGGAAAAGTTGGAAGCAGGTCATTGTTGAACATCATTGGAAAATTAACCCTGAATATTAATCATTGCAATTGTTCAAGACAGGAAGCTAACAGACTCCACTAATTATCAGATCGGAAATGATAATAGCAAGAGATTATTTTTATACACATAAGCATATGAATAATGATGATGGAAGTTTACTGTCACATATATTAGGAGAATGTACAGATGTACCGGAATTCTTACAAACAGGTATGAGATACTTTTTTTTCTCCTCTGGCATCCCAGTTAATTGGCCGTGCAGTGTCCTGGTAAAAGAGATTGTTCTTGCGGTTTCCTCTGGGCCACTTTTAACCGGCACACAAACTGCTTTCCTACTGACCACATGTCATCCCCGGGGATAGGAGAGTCAAACTTCAACAATAGTCCAGGAATGCAACTTGTCCTTTTTCCACTGGTTTAATTAGCACGCCAGCATCACCTGATGCCGGGGATGTGAGTGGGGGTCAAGGCCGTCAATCGCCAGTATGATTTTACGTCATTTGATCCCAGCGAGCTGATCGTTTCCCTTTTCATCTGGACCCTTAATCGGTAAATTGGCCATCAATTTCTGGCACAACATTCCAACGGAAAAGGGGTTTGAGAGACACCGACTACAATAGTATGAAAAATACTGTAAAATGTCAAGAGAGAAAAAGAGACAATGTGTATGAAAGAGTAGCTAAATAAATATTCATAGCTGAGGTGCAAGAATTTTTTAAAAAGTTAAATTTCAGTACTGCAGATAGATCTTTAGGTGGTCCCGGAATCGTATCCAACACTCTGACATTTTTCAAGCCAGACTTTAATTTATTTGTTCAGCAAATACTCCAGGTGAGGAGGAACTTTGAAAGAAAGGAGTCAGGGACGGGAACAGGAAATATTACACATCTGCCAAACAAGGCAGACTGTTTCATATGGATACAACACAGAACAGCATCATTTCCCTGACCCAGTGCACTCGCTGCAACCTGCTATTTTCTGGCAGTATGTTGTAAGCTGATATTAATGTGATTCCCTGAGGATAGATCAGCTGTTCCAAAGATGGTGATAATTACGCCAAATATATCAGAAATGAGCACTAACCAAGTGTGGTACTTTTTCTCTCACCTTTGTTTCTATAGAAACTTTACCATTTAACCTCGTCGGCAGAATATTTGAATGACATTGAAAAAAAACATTGAATAGAACAATTTCAGAACAGAAAATATTCACATCTGGGTCTGGGAATGTACTTAGCATGGCATTAAGATTAGACAATACCTCATGCCTTAACAAATCAGAATTAACCCAGACCAACAGAACAACAATGGGCTCCTGGCAATATATTCTTCCCACAACTCTCCTCCTCACTCTATTTTAATAACTGACCTAGTTTCCTTCCATACTCTCATTCCAATCCCTGGAGATTATCACTGAGAACCTTTTCTCCAATAATATCTTTCTCTCTGGATGGAGTTGTCTCCTCAATAAGTTCTGATTTCACAGATGTTAATCTTTCACACTCTTCAAGTCGTCAAGTCACCTTTATTTATCGTTCATACAAGATAGCGTTTCTCCAGTATCACGGAGCATATTTACATAAATATGTTAGAATATAAGTTAAACACATTGAAATATTAAAATATTAAGACGTATACAGTAAAATTCCACAGTACACTATTCACATATGTTCTGGGAATTCAGGAGCCTGATGGCTTGGGGAAAAAAAAATTGTTGCTCAATCTGGTTGTAAGAACCCAAATGGTACGGTACCTCCTACCAAATAGCAGAAGGGAGAACAGTTTACATGAGAGGTGTGTGGAGTCCTTCACAATGTTTATTGCCTTTCTCCTGCATTGAGTGTTGTAGATGTCCTTCATGGTAGGAAGAGAGCCTCCAAAGATCTTTTCTGCTGACCTCACTATCCTCTTCAGGGCCTTGTGGCCTGAGATTGTGCGGCTTCCAAACCAGGCGGTGATGCAGTTGCCTAGGATACTCTCAATATATCCTCTGTAGAACGTAATGAGGATGGAGTGTGGGAGATGAACTTTCCTCAGCCTTCGTATGAAGTAAAGGCACTGCTGGGCTTTCTTGGCTAGGGACCAGGTGAGATTCTCCGCCAAGTGCACTCCAAGGAACATGATACTCTGACGACCTCAACAGTCAAGCCATCAATTGTCAGCAGAGCGTGGTCCCTCCAGGCCCTCCTAAAATCAACAACCATCTCTTTTGTTTTATTAACATTCAGATGCAGGTTGCATTTTAACTAAGGAATCCTTATTAATGTGTTGGACCTGATATTGAACAAGATTATTGGATGGGGAGGTTTGGAATGGAGTGAACCACAAAAGTTTGTGGACTCTGTGATTGTAGTAAAAACACAGAAATGCTGGAGGAACTCAGCTGGCCTCACAGCATCCTTAGAAGGTAAAGATATATGACCAACATTTCGGGCCTGAGTCCTTCTTCAAGATATAAGCAAAAAGCAGGCAGGTATCTGAATAAAAGACTGGGGAGACAAAAAGGGGGGGGGGGAATGGGAGGTGGAGGAGTCCAGACCAACAGACAATAGGTGTTAATTGGATATGATAAGGGGGAAGGTGAGAATTGTGGCTCAGTGAAAGGAGAGTGGGAAAAAGGGAGTGAGAGAGGGAGATAGAACCAGACAGAAGACAGGAGACGGGGGAAGAAAATTGTGGGGGAGGGGGGAGGGAGATGTGGTTTTAACAGAAACTGGAGAAGTCAATGTTAATGCCATCTGGTTGGAGGGTGCTCAGACAGAAGATGAAGTGATATTCCTCCAATTTGCAGGATGTGTGGGGGTGCTGAAGGGTTCCTGACCGTGTTTGGGTTGCCAATGCTTTGGACTGGACTCTATGTGGCTATGGAAGCTGCAGAAGCACTGGAGGTAGATCTACAGACATTTGGTGACTCTGGGTGGGACTCTTTTTAGCTTCTCTTTCTGTAAGAGGCGCTTCAGGCAATTTCTGCTGATGGCGAATCTGCCTGCCTTACAGCACCCAAAAGCAATTTCATGTAATATGATACTGCTTTATTACAATGACAATAAATTGAATCTTGAATCTTGAATCTTGGACTCAGTCTGGCAGTGCATGAGACCATGATCAGACATGACGGCAAAGGAAAGGGATGGGGAATTGAAATGGGTGGCCACTGGGAGATCCATGCTATTGCAGCAGACAGAGCCAAGGTGCTCAATGAAGTGATCTGTCATTCTACATCCAGTCTCTCCGATGTAGAGGAGACCACAATGGGAGCACCGGATGGAAGCTTACTGGGAATACATGATGACATAACAAACTGGAGAAGCAGTAGAATGGTTCTTTCCTTGAACATGCTCCATCATTCAAAAAGACCATGGCTCATCTTTTATTTCTCACATAATTTTGATGCCCCATGCGCTAATCCCTTGATCCTTAAATATCCAAAATACATCCGTATCTCTTTGAATACAATCAGTGACCGAGCTGCCAAAGCCTTCTGGGTTAGAGAATTTCAAAGGATCACAATCCGCTCAGTAACAAAATGACTTCTTATTTCAGTTCTAAATGGCACTTTATTTTGACATTTTCCCCATAGTTCTAAACTTCTCAGTCAGGGGAAACATCAGCTCTTCCAAGCCCTCCAAGAGTTTTAACCATTTCAATGAGGTGACCACTTATTTTTCTAAACTCTAAGGAACAGAAGCATATAGCATATCAAAGAATCAGGTGATTCTTTGATGAATGCACTCATGGCAAGTATATCCCTATTCAGACAAGGAGCCAAAAGGTGCTGTCTACTCACTTGGCTTTTTACGTCCCCTTTCATCCTTGCCATTCCTCATTTTGTGTGATCAACAAAAACTGGGTTAAATGACCACTGTAAAGTTACTCTAGTGTGTAGATGAATGGTAGCACCTGGAGGGCATGGGGGAATTGATGGTGATGGAAGGAGTAAAGATTAGAATAAATGGCCAGTGTCGATCTGATGGGCCAAAAAACCTATTTTGTGCTGTTCTCTCTAAGCCCAAAATTAGGCAGAAGCTAAAGGTCATCTCATGTTTACAAATGTTTAGCATAACTCTCGTAATTTGACTGTTAAACTTTATGTGCAGTCACTTGTGCTAAACATGTTAATCAGTGACTGGTATTTTCCTGACCAAAATTGAATGGAATGCAATATGAAACCAGCATTGAGTAAGCCTGAGCTTTGCTGAAGCCACATCTGGAGCAATATTTGGCTTTGTTCTCCTTAATGAAGACAGAGTTTAAACACATTGAAAGCAGTTCACACAATGTTTATTCAGCCATGACCTGGAATGAATTGGTTGCCTTATGAGGAAAAGTTGGACATTCTCCGCTTATATGTTTGGAAGAATGAAAGGGGACTTGTTTGAAACATATAAAATGATGAAGGGTCTTGACAGGGGGATGTGGGTCCACGTTTCTTCATTTGGGATAATATAGAACAGGGGCCATTGTTCAAGAATATCAGATCACCTACAAAATCTTTTTTTCTTCTTCCAGGATGCTGTGAGTCACTTTCCAAAGAATAGTGGAAGTGGAGGTAGATGTGTAAAGAAGCCACCATAGATCAGCGGGAGGGTGGAGTTGAAATTCCCTTGAAGGGGCAGCAACCTATTCCTGCTCCTAGTCCATATCTTTAAAAGAGTTTGGGGACAGAAAGTTATTCTTGTTTTAGGTTTCCATGGTCCTAATTTGATCTTTAACCAGGTTTTTAGCAATTAGCCTTTGTCTTGCCATCTTCAAAGATTTATGGAAATAGCCAATGCCCTTCCCCCTTCCCAAGGGGTGGAAGAATGGTACAATGGGATCAGATAAGAAGGAAGAGCTGAAAGTCCTAATGAGTACCTTGCTGGACCCTGAAAAGTGACTGATAGTGGGAGAGAAAGCCTAACAAGAGAGGAGGTGGAACAATTTGGTCTGACTGGATGTAATCCATGTGGCCTAAGGATAACCCACTGGCCTTTCGTGGCATATGTTCTGGAATGGCGGAAAAAGTCAGAAAGGAAACAACACGACCTTTGAAATATCCCTGGAAATGGGATTTGTGCCAGAAGTCTGGATGGCTGCCAAAGTATGACCTCCATTCACAAAGACAGATGTGTAACTTAGCTGGTCCATCCGTCAGTCGTGAGTGAAGGAAGATAAAACTAAAGCAAGTTAAGGATAATAATTAAGATTAACAGACATGCATTGTGTCTTTTCTAATAGATTTAATGGACTAAATTGTAAAAACATGGCCTCTTAAAAATTCTTGCTCATCCACTTCAGACAGAGTGCATTATATTAAAAAAAAGGTAACAACATGGATTTAATAACACAGAGAGTGAAATATACAAAAATAACTAAAATAGGATGTAGCATGGTTAGGTGAAAAAACATGTTCTGGAGTAAAAAGAGAGACAGGCAAAAAGAGGCAGAATATTATACATGTTCCCATCTTGTCTGATTCATAACAACATTGTACTGCCTCCCTCTCTAAGATCCTTAATGCTGCCAATTTTCTAGCGCCCTAATGATCTCCTCGAATGAAACTTTTCCTCCCATTCTCTGACCGCCTATTGTCATTCGCTTTCTCTACCTATTTCTGGATTTCCTGTTGTACTGTTCAGCTGGCTATATTTCCAATACATTCCTAACAAAACAAAATCATGAACATAACATCTACTGCCTTCTTGATACTTACGTGCAGAATACAAACCATTTTGCAAATGATTTCAGTTTCTTTCAGAGTTTTCTGCCAGTCAGCACAGAAATTCAGTTGGCTCCTACCACGTGAAATCAAGCAATGACTGCAAGTATTAAGTACACCAAAACCAGTTGTAATGAAGACTTGCTCTCCAGAGATATTGAGAGATTTGTGTTCATGGAGGGAACTAAGCAGCTGCATGATCTCCCCTCACAAACCTTCCAAAAATTCTGCATGAACTGAGGTTACGGACATGTGCATCCATGACACACAACCCTTTTGAAGGTCCTGATTCTCCTCCAGTCAAGTTGTTCCACTCATTTGCAATGAATGAATGAGATTTGTATAGCTGAACACAACAGCGTTGGCCAAAGGGCCTGTACTGTGTTGCTTTGGTCTATGTTCAATGTTCTAAATACAATTAAAGTCGTAGTTGCTGCAGCTCCCCAATTATGTAAAACACTCTAACATAAATAAAGTATAATGAAGATGCCAGAAAGAGAATTAATGCTAAAGGTAAAGAGAATAAGAATGATGTTTGATTGGTAGAGCAAAAAGTGTGTTGTGTCAGTAATACAGATAGATAGGTGGTCCTGTAGTAGGGCCATGATATGGGTGATACAAAGAGATTCAAGAGCTTAATAACTGTTAAAAAAATCTATTCTTGAACTTTTGAGACTTCAGGCTTCGGTACCTTCAGTATGAAGGTAACAGAGAGAGAGAGGGCATGGTCAGGGCAATGGAGGTCTTTTATCATGTTGACTGCCTTCCTGAGCCAGTGTCTCAAATATATATCTTTAATGGAAAGGATATCAGTGCTTTTGATGGTCTTGGTCATGTCTGCATCTTTCTGCAGCCTTCTGTGTTCCTGGGCATTTGAGTTTCCTAACCAGGCCGTGTCTTATCTACTGGCATCTGCCAAATAATGAAAAGGACAATTCCACAAAGAGCAACAGGTGATGGGCAATAAATAGTGGGCTTGACGTTGATGACCATCACCTGCACATTATTTTTTAAAATGGTCATTTTTGATTACATTTGGCTGTAATTTTAAATCTTCTGCGAGCTGAGTGGTGCATAATGTCTTGCACTGAATGGTCAGGCCTTTTGGACTGCACCTTGCAATGGGTGGGAGAAAATGGGGTGACAGCAGATCCGGGGGAAATAAAGGAGATGCAGTTAAGGCCTGGAGACTAGGGGAGTACACCATTACAGGTGTGGTGTGACATGTCACGAGAGCACATGTGGCAGAGGTGGAGAAAATAGAAGAATGGAAATGGAGTCCTGCAGAGGCAAGGTGGTAAGAAGTGGTTTTTGAGGGAATATGTGGATTCTTGCCTGGAGTGACTTAAAATTACCTAAAGATGTCTTTTATCATTTTACAGGTTGAGAGCAGGCATGCAAGTATTTGAGGATTATGTTTTCCTTTTCTATTTCACAGGATATAGGTTGGTCTCAATATCCAAAAAAAAAACATTCTCGAGAATGGATGATATATGCTCCAGGTTACAACAGGAAATGAGGGAAGATATTGCTGGGACATTGGCAAAGATCCTTGCACCCTCCCTGGCAGAGGGGAGGTGCTGGAGGATCGGAAAAAGGAAAATTGTTGGCTGAAGCGGGGGGTTCTTTTCTTTTCTATTTTTTTTTATATATAAAAAAATAATGTTCATGTTTATGGTTAATTGTTTTATATGTCATATATTATTTGTTTTTTGAACAAATAAATAAAGTTTTTTAAAAAAAAGGAAAAAGGAAAATGTAGTCCCGTAGTTTTAAAAAAAGGTAATAGGGAGAATCTTGGGAATTATAGACCAATGAGTCTATTGGAGAGGATTCTTAGGGACAGGATTTCGGAGCATTAAGCCAAGTACAGTCTTCTCAGGGATAGTCAGCACAGCTTTGTGAAAGGCTGTGACATGCCTCATGAACTGAATTGAAACCTTTGAAGAAGTAATAAAGGAAATTGATGAAGGTTGGGCAGTAGACATGGTCTATATGGATTTTAGTAAGGCATTTAACAAGGTCCCCCATGGGAGGCTCATTCAAAATGTCATGAGGCCTGGGATCAATGGAACCTTGGATTCAGAATTGTCTTGCCTGCCGAAAGCAGAGGGCAGTAGTAGATGGAAAGTATCTTGTCTGGGAGTCAGTGACTAATGGAGTTCGGCAGGAATCTGTTCTGAGACCCTCTACTCATGGTGATGATTTCAAATGGCCTAGATGAAGAAGTAGAGGGATGGGTCAGTAAGTTTGCAGATGATACGAAGGTTGGAGGTGTTCTGGATAGTGTAGAAGGTTGTCATAGGTTATACACAGTTGGGCAGAAAGTAGCAGATGAAGATGAAGTTCAATTTGGATAAATGTGAGGGGATGCATTTTGGAAGATCAAACATGAAGGGTTTGGCAGGATTCTTAACAGTGTTGATGAACAGAGAGACTTCCTTGAGGTGAAAAAATCCATAGTTTTGTCCAGGTTTCCATACAGGTCGATAAGGTAATTAAGAAGGTTTATGGTACACAGGCCTTCAATAGTCAGGGAATTGAGTTCAGGAGTGGTGAGGTAATGTTTCAGCTTTATAAAACTCTGATTAGACCCACTTGTCTTAAATTCTGGTTTCCTCATTATAGGAGGGATGTGGAAAATATGGAGAGGGGGCCGAGGAGATTTTCCAGGATGATATTGGAGAATGTGTCCTTATGATACAAGTTGTCTTTGGAGTTAAGAATGATGAAAGATGACTCGGTAGCAATATACAAGATTATGAGGGTCATTTATAGAGTGGAGAGCAAGCACCCTTTTCTCTGGGGAGAGAGTAGCAAACAACCATAGATATCAGTACAAGGTGAGGGGAGGAAAGTATAAGGGAGACATCAGGGTTATTATTTTTACACAGAAAGTAGTGGGTGCCTGGAATTTGTTGCCGGGGTGGTGGTGAAAGCTGGTACAATAAGGAGATTTAAAAGTATCATAGATAGGCATATGGATACAAGAAAAAAAAGAGGGTAATGGGTGTGATGTAAGGAAGGTTTAGTTTGTTGAGTATGTTTATATTGGTTGGCACAACATCCTAGACTGAAGGCCCTGGGCACAGCTGTAATGTTCTACTTTCTCTATTCAGATTGCAACCAATCCAAACTCACATTGACCCCAGCAAATCCCTGCACAAATGATACAAATGATGAAGGGCTCAAGCCCGAAATGTTGGTGATGTATCTTTACCTTTGCTACATAAAGGTATTGTTTGACCTGCTGAGTTTCTCCAGCATTTGTGTGTTTTTTCACTTAACCACGGTGTCAACAGAATCCTGTGTTTTACCCATACAAATGGCATGTGACCAATAATTTTGACACCCAAATGGATTGATGAAAAAGGAAATCAAGTGTCTACAGGCTCAGCTAATGGTGATATTAACGTCAGAGTAAAAGCACCCTTAATCAACAGTGTGAAAGGTGCAGTCAATCTCATAAAAATATAAACATATTGAAGGGAAAAAAAATAATTGAAAGCATGAAGGGATCTTGCTGCGTTAAACTTGACAGACAGTGTAAAGAAAGCACATGGTATAATTATATCTCAAAGTAAACTGAAAATTTCCACTTGACACATTTTATTCTATTTCTGAAGTGATGTTAGTTCGACACCCAGAGGTTAGAGCAACTACTTCACAGCATCTGATAATCACATTGCAGTTCTCAGAAGTGACTGGACTTGCTATCAAGATAAGAGCCATTGAGTTTGACAAATATGTATAAAAAAAATACAATTACTACCAAAGAAGAACACAGAGATCTGTGAAAAACTTAACTGGCTCGTTATCCAGAGGCTTTTCCCGGATAGAAACAATTTCAAAAACAAGGATCTTCCAAACTTAACCCGGTCCCTCGAAGATATTTTTTAATTTAAATTTAGTCGTACAGCACGGTAACAGGCCACCTAATTTACACCCAATTAACCTACACCCACGGAGGAAACTGGAGCCTCTGGGGAAAACCCACGCAGATACGGGAAGAACTTATAAACTCCTTACAGACAGCGCAGAATTCAAACCCCTGGACTCAATCGCTGGCACTGCGAAGGCATTGCAAAAACTCCTACAACCAACTGTGTACCCCTACACCAACCATGCTGCCTCTATGCCAACTGTGCTGCCCCATTTTATTTCCGTTCACTTGTGTGTTCACCTTTCAGGCGCTCTCCATGTCATAGTTCTTGTGTCAAATGTTTCTTTTAAAAGGTTGGAAAGTACAATCGGAGAAAGGAGGAGCTTAGGTGTTGACATAACTCATTCATGCTGTGCCTTTTTCAAGCTGTCATTGATCGCATCAGAAATCAGATCAGGCAACAGATCGGCATTTGCCAGACACGCTATGAAAACTTTATTCACATAAATGTACCGGTGATCTAAGGTCAAAGATTCAAGATTCCATTTATTCTTCCCAAACCCAGAAAAATAATTTTATTTTGTTTGCCCTGTAAAGGCACTCAAAAAGATGCAATTTATCGAGCATTACTAATCAAGACAAGAAAGAGAAATAAAAGAGATTCCCTTCAGAGATGACGTGTCTGGATCTTGCCATCACCTCTGATGCTGCTTCTTCCTACACCCACAGCATCTCTGTAGCTGCAGGACCTCCTGTCCTGTCCAATGGTGAACCTGAACTTGAGGCATCCAGGTCACCCACCTTGGTCCCTGGTTACAAACTCCCAAAGCAATTAACAAGCTGTTGGTGCCTGAAGCCCATCGTCACACTCATGAATTCTAGTCTTGGTACCTGGCTCACAGAAGCCAGTTGCTTGTAGCCCTCATAGGAGTTTGACTTCCGAGCCCTATTGTGGTCCGCTCCTTACACTGTGGAGACATCTCAGTAGCTGTGGGAGGGGGATGGCTGAGAGTGGGGGAGGGGGGCGGGTGGGCAATGAGCTCTGGTGCCCTGCGCCCATCTACTGCTTCTCCAGAGACTGTAACATTCAAGGTCTGGGCTGATGAAATGGCACAATCATCTTGAACGCTGGATATGCAAGGACCTTCATACCCTGCCTAGTCTGTAGTGCTGCAGCCGAGATGAGGAGAACCCTATCCAAGGTAGCAGGACCAGATAACATATATGGTTGGATACTGAAGGACTGCACAGACCAATTGGCAGAGGTCTTCATTGACATCTTCCACACTTCACTGTAGCAATCCCATAATTTCTGCAGGGTTCAAGACAAAAGAGGGTAACAATAACAGGCCTTAATGACTCAATGACTTATGAAATGCTTCAAGATTTGATGGAACACATCAAACCCACCTCCCAGAGCCACTGAACCCATTTCAATTCACCCCTAGAAGAATTCCACAGACAATGCTATAGCCTTGTCCTTTCAGACGTCCTGACCCACCTGGAGAATGATGCCTCATACGCTCGGCTGCTGTTCATCAATTTCACGTCATCATTTAATGTGATCATTCCCCAGAAGCTGGTCGAGAAGTTGTCTTTGCTGGGACTCGACACACCTTTCTGTAACTGGATTGAAACTTCCTAATGGAAAGTCCACAGTCTGTCTGGGTCGATAGCAGAACTTTGAGCACCATCACGCTGAGTACTGGTGAAGCTCAGGCAATGTGCTCAGTCCATTCATGTTAACGCTCTGATCCATGACTGATTCACCAGATCCAGCTCCAACAGCATCATCAAATTATTAGATGACTCAAATGTGAGATATCGGTTAGTTCTAAATAATTTTATTCATCAGTTATATTTAACATCACACAAGTTACATGATATGAACTATACTTATTCAGATTTATGTTTTAAACGTGGACAAGAAGTCGGTACCTTTCTGCATTCGACTTAACATAATTCCACAATTAAAACATTTTGGCTTGAAATGGGTAATTTATTAGTATGAATAACTGGAGTGAGATACCCATAGGATCCAATGTTATTTTTACTGGGAGATGTTAGAGGGATTAAACCTAAATTAAAACTGAATATGTATCAAGTAAAATTTGTTCATATTGCCTTGGTAATAACTAGAAAATGTATTGCTATAACTGGGAAGTCAGATACTGATTTGGGATTGGACAGATGGCATGCAAAAGTTCGGAGATGTTTTCCACGAGAAAATTACTGATAATTTGAGATATATGTCATAAATTTTGCAAAATATGGAACCAATATTTACAAACTGTTGGTATTAAAATTTAAATGAACATTGAGCATTCCCCATCTCTTTTAGGTCTCTAGAAATATTTATATATTTAAAAGTATTGGAAACTGAAGTTCTCCTAATGTGGTTTTCTTGTCCTTTTTATTTTTTTTTCATTTATAGGGAATTGGGAGGAGGGGGGTTGGTGGATTAATAGGAGCTTTTACTTTCTTTTGTATTTCTTTACTCTCTTTTTGTCTTTTTATAAAATACCAACTGTATTTGGATTAAATTTGAAATATTATAATATGTTTGCTAAATTGTTTTATTTTAAATAAAGTATATAAAAAAATGGTTCCAGTTGATACAACAGCAGTTAGATTCACCAGTTAACAAAGATGAATCGGGATACAGAGAATAGGTGTAAAATTTCATGGTATGTTGCAAACGTAACAACCTGAGTCTCAATGTGGATAAGTCGACCAGAACTAACTGTCCTACATAACACATCAATAGCTCTGTAGTAGAGAGAGTGGAGAGCACCAAGTTCCTTGGAGATTACTTAACTAGTGACCTATCATGGACATTCAACATCTCCTCACTTGTCATGAATGTGCAACAGTCACTCCACTTCCTGAGAAGACTGAAGCGGGCAAGGCTACTGGCCACCATTATGTCAGCCTTCTATAGGAGCTCTATCGAGAGTGTTCTGGGTGGCTGCATCATTTTGTGGTACGGCTACTGCAGAGAAATAGATCAGAGGTCAATCCACAGGACTGTAAGCGTGCAGTAAGGATCACTGGAGTCTCCCTCACCCCATCAACAAGATCTACCAGGATCATTGACTGTAGAGGGCTCACAAAATCATTGAGGAGCCCTTCCACCCTGCACAAACATCTTTTAGCTGCTCCCATCGGAAAGGAAATACAGGAGTATCAGAGCTAGCACCACCAGGCTGAGGAACAGACAAAGGGACTGCTGACACTAATCATCTGAGACTCTCATATTTCAGACACTTATTTATTTATGTGTTTATATGAATACTTGTCCATATTATGTATTGTTTGATTGTATGTGTTTTATGTCTGGCTGTGTGTCTACATGTTTTGCACCGATGACCGGGAAACCCTGTTTCATCGGGTTGTACTTGTACAATCAGACGACATAAACATGACTTGACCTTTGATGGAAAATCTGTCATTGGCTTCATTCTACAGGCAATTTGAACATGTGCAGGGTTGTGAAGCAGAGGAGGTGGACAGTAGGACCCTCTAGAACAGGGGTTTTCAAAGTTTTTCTTTCCACTCATATACCACCTTAAGTAATCTCTCCGCCATTTGTTCTCTGTGAGGAGGATTAGTTAAGGTGGTATGTGAATGGAAGGACAAAATTTTAAAACCACTGTTTTAATCGTCCCTAATTGACTCATCATGCACACGGTTTTATAGCTCCAAAAGAAATGGGCCAAAGACAATTTTTCGCAAGCAAAATATTTCAGTTACAATTTGGTCTAGAGCAGTGGTTTTCCACCTTTTTAGTCATCCCTTACTAATCACAGAGCACCTATGGGCACCTATTATTTAAGGTGGTATGCAAAGGAAAGAAAAAAGTTTGAAAGCCACTGCTGTAGAGAAATGCTGGAAGATAGACCTCCGCTCTCCTGCTCCCTCCAGAGCAGCGCTGGTGTGGCCATCATGATCCAAAAGATTTATTGCTTTAAATCTAAAAGGAAATCAAAAAGTGGCAATTTTTTAAAATTTCATGGCAGTGGGGTTGCACAGATCTATTAAATATTTCAGAAATAAAGACAGAGGTATTACTTCTCTAAATACACTTGAACATAATGCACACAAAATATTCGCCTTATGGCTACTCTGGCAGAATGAGTTATGGCTGAAATCAAAATATTTTTTGAGCTGTTCTCTCCCAGCAGCGAGGGTGTAAATTCTGTTATATATGAAGTTTTCTTCACTGAGTTTGAAATAGTTAATCCCATGCCTCCAGAAATGCATGTGCTACCCTCAGTGCCAATGTTACTGCATTATACATCCTCCCCAAACCAGAAGTCCGCCAGCTGAAGGACAACCAGCTTTGTGGATCTAACTGGAGAGAACACTAGCTGCTGTGTTTTGGTGATTTCAGCATTGATTCTTTTTAAGGCTTGAATTTGGATTTGTTTTCTGCTGAGCAGTTACCCGTTTTTCTGAGATCATGGTGCAGCGAGCCAGTGCTTGGTGTTTTCTGCTCTGTCATGTGGCAACCACAGGAAGAGCTCTTGGCTGCCCCATTATGCCTTCAGGAAGAGATAATTTATCTACAGACTGTTTTTCACTTTACAGAGGGAAAGAGCCTGTGGTGGGTTTGAGCCAAAGGTTAGCAGGGTCAACCTGCATCACAAGAGGATTGTTCTGAAAGCGCATGAGAATTTCAAAACCAGAACTCAGAAGAAACAGGGAATGAAAGGAGAGCATACTGTGACCGTCTTGGTATTAATACAGTGTAACTCAATGTGGTAGAAATGACAGTAGATATTTGTATGCATGCCCACATTTGTGAATGACTTGGACTACCTTGACATTGGGCCAAGACCTTGCACTCCAAAGACAATATGGCTGCTTCTGTGCTACAACCAACAAACTCTGAAAGATTCATATGAAGGGATGTCATTTATTTTTGCCCTCAGGCATGTTTAAGGGCCACAGGAGCAGTAGGCAAGGCAGATAGCACAACGCCTTTACAGTGCCATCGATCAGGACCAGGGTTGGAATCTCGTGCTGTCTGTAAGGAGTTTGCACATTCTCCCCATGTCTCCGTGGGTTTTCCTCAGGGGTTCAGGCTTCCTCTCACCATTCAAAACACTCTAGGGGTTGTAGGTTAATTGGGTGTAAATTGGACAGCATGGACTCATGTGTTGAAATAAGAAATGGAAGTTGTTATGAAATTTCTTGAAATCCATATTGACATGTTATTAAATGTGATTAATTTGTATTTCTTCATTCCAATA
Organism: Narcine bancroftii; assembly: GCF_036971445.1. Classification (NCBI taxonomy): domain Eukaryota; kingdom Metazoa; phylum Chordata; class Chondrichthyes; order Torpediniformes; family Narcinidae; genus Narcine; species Narcine bancroftii. The sequence continues at coordinate 460,938,044 of NC_091469.1, forward strand.
TGACTGGAAGGTCTCAAAAATATATATGTTGATTTTATTATTTCAGTGAATCCTACCAGTCGATCAAGATGAATACTTAACTTTACGTCAGTGGACCTGAGGGTAAATCAAAATATCTGGAAGTTATTTCAGATAAGACGTCCAACTTGCCCCTACGAGTCTGTGCATAATCTCTCTTATGCACCTGAACAAGTTACATTCACTTAATGGAAAAATCAAGTACTGGAAATAATAACTACAGTTATGGAATACTTTAGAGTTGGAAGCCATTTGTTCGTTCTCAGCTAAACACACCCTGCAGGAAAGCAGCATCAATAGGAGCAAAGGAAAGGTGGATGTTTCAAGCCAAATCTCATGATCAAGACTTTTTCCAGCATAGCCAATGAATTACTTCAGAGCCACAGCAATGCAGTTTGCTCTTAAATGCCCTCTGAAACAGTCCAGCGAGCCTCCGAGTTCTTAAGTGAATGGCTCGACATCACCTTCTCAAGGACAAGAAGGAATGGGAAATAAATATTGGGCTTGCTTACAACATTCTCATCTTATGAAGCAATATGTAACACATTTTTTTGCTTACTAATTTAATGTAAACTGCAGATCCTTACACTTTCACAAAATGGTATAACAGGCACTTGAAGGTCAGCAATGACACAATGGGCAAAAGGACCTCTCTCTGTGCTGCATAAGATGATGACTTTTTTTTCAAATAATTGTCTATGAAAGAAATAATTTTCTCCTATTTTATCCCTCAACAAACAGCTAGTTTTCTGTTCCCCTTATCCATGCTTAATCATTCAATTGACCTTCAAAATGATTAAGTAAACCTTGATATCAAATCATTTGAGATGGATCACTTAAGTGTTTTCACTAGGTTTTTGTTGTAATTCAAAGCTGAGGAATTCTGAGAAATAGAGGCTGTATAGATGGAGAAAAATGAATGAGAAATCCACATATGGCCTTGATTTATTTGTGTGCTTTGTCGGAGGAAGTTATTTCAAGTTATCAGGAAATTAGCTAAGTACTTGGCTGAAATGAAGCAATCTGACAGGCAGTGAAATTCAGATTTTTTTTATTTTGGATCACGTTAGCTTATTAAATAAAACCACTTCGACTCATTCTTCCAGGAACTCTCTTTTTGCTAATTAAATTAAATTCTGCCTGCTGCATGCACTGTTTCACAATGGCAGAGGAGCTAAAAAAGAAATAACTGAATAAGCTGTAATGCTGGATAATGCACAACCAATTAAATAATTATCTATAATGGACGCAAAAGATTCACAAGTGATCCTTGATGAAGCGGGCTGAATAGAGAATAACTGGTTGATGTGAACCTGATCTGATTTCCTTGCTAAGCTAAGTGAGGAGTGATTCTGGTTTTCCAATGAGGAAGACCTGGAGGTAATGAACAATATGATTTGTGTACCTTCAAACAATACAAAGATAAAACATCAGAAGAACACGGAAATACATTGCACTTCCTGTAAAGAGACATGCTTCCCGGTACCTGCTTCATCTCTGATGGATCCCCAACTTGTTCTAATTCACTGAATCAACTTCTCTTCATTGCTTTGCACACTTATTTACATTCCCCTTCAGTAAATTGATGTTGAATCATCAGAAAGAGCTGAATCATTGCATTTGGCTGTGAGTTCCACCTTCCAATCCCTTGCTGAGTAGAGCAAATTTTCCAAAATCTATGGCTCCTTATTTTAGACTTCCTTGTAACCATCCTCGCTATTTCTACATTATCAAACCCATTCCTTATTTTGAACACCTTCCAGAGAACAAATTGTATGAAATTATAAAATGCTGCGATAATGACCATGCAATCAACCAGTCGAATGACAGGCCCTGGGACTGGAACAGTCATGTGCAAACACCTCCCTCTCCACCTCCATTAAAATTGACGTTGCTCTGGTCTGAGCTTAACATGTGAATACAGCTGCCACACTGGTCCAAAAAAAGGTCTCCTTTATGATCATTAGAAACAAATCTCCACAGAAATGAGAGGATGATCTCACATCTGATGACATTTTTCCCACCATGGGTATTCTTTGACCTGATGAGTTGAAGCTAAACTCCTGCATCTCCAACTAAATAGTGGTGAAAACAAGACTTGCATTTATCCATCTTTCCTTCATAACATCCTTATAAATTTACAGCCAATTGTGTGGTCATTGTGGTATTGGAATAAAACATCGAAATCAGAGTCAACAAAGTGGAATCTGTAACCTCAAGAAATCGAGGCCATATCCTGGCAAGGATTCATTTTTTTGTGTTCTTTCTTCCTGCTTTTGTTCATTGCAATGGACATCACTACTGTTTGTAGAATTGAAAACAGGTGTGGATAAGGTCCCATATTTTGTGCCAGATTAAGAGATTCAGACTGCAGAGGCACCACACTTCAATTCTGAAACTGGTTTGTCTTTCACATTTCAAGATCTTCTACAGCAACGTGGAAGGGTGGGACCTTTACAGCACCAATGATCGAGACCAGACCTGGATTCGAATCCCCCGCTGTCTGTAAGGAGTTTATACATTCTCCCCCTGTCTGGGTAGGTTTTCTCCAGGGGCTCCAGTTTCCTTGCACCCTTAAAAATCATACTGGGGTGCAATTTGGCCAGCACAGACTCGTAGGGGCAAATTGGACGTCTAATTTATTTTTTTTTAATTAAAAGGCCCTCCAAGCAGATGAAACCTGTGTGCCCAATTACACCCTATTAACTTTCCAACCCTATTTGAGGGGTGGGAGGAATGATTGTAATGGCACAGAGTTAAGGAATAAGATGCTGTACAGACCCACTAAGGGTATTTGGAATTAAATTGGCAAAAAACGAATTGGGAGGAATTAAAAAAAATTCTTCCCTGCAAAAAATGTGTGTAGTACAAAACCACCCAAATCCACAGTTGGACGATGAGATAATTAGCTACCATATTGCCTATGTAATGACACTTCGACAGGTTTTCAGAGAAATACTGTATGCTTTGAAACATTGAAGGATGCTACAACAAAGCAAATTCATTCTTCTTCAAGTGTAATGTAATCTATATGAACAGCCACAATGGCTCTTAAGAATTTGTTTGCAATCCACTACTAGTAATATTACATCATATGAAGTGTACAATTAAAGAGTCTGTTTCATTGCTTGTATAAATAAGTCTGAGTTAATAACATACATAATAATTCTTTTTAATTACTGAAATGAAGTTTGATTACTCTCTGTATGATTGCTACCAAGTACCTGTGCATGGCCATTAATCCCATTTATGTATCATTTGTTGCTATGGTATACAATTTTCAATAAAGTTGTGAAAATGAAAGTCAAATTATGTGAACCATTGGAGGAAGCGGTGAAAAGGTGTGAATGTAGACAAACTGGGGCAGCATAGTTAGCGTAGCAGTTGGCGCAATGCTCTTACAGGGCCAGTGACGCTGGTTTGAATTCAGTGCTGTTTGTAAGGAGTTTTGCATTCTCCCCATGATCTGTCTGACTTTCTCTGGGTGCTGTGGTTTCCTCCCACCCCTCAAATAGGGTTGGGAAGTTAATAGGGTGTAATTGGGCACACAGGTTTCATCTGCTTGGAGGGCCTTTTAATTAAAAAATAAATAAATTAGACGTCCAATTTGCCCCTAGTCTGTGCTGTCCAAATTGCACCCCAGTGTGATTTTTAAGGGTGTGAGGAAACCGGAGCCCCTGGGGAAAACCCACCCAGACAGGGGGAGAATGTATAAACTCCTTACAGACAGCGTGGGATTCGAATCCAGGTCTGGTCTCGATCATTGGTACTGTAAAGGTGCCACCCTTCCACGTTGCTGTAGAAGATCTTGAAATGTGGAAGACAAACCAGTTTCAGAATTGAAGTGTGGTGCCTCTGCAGTCTGAATCTCTTAAAAGGTGACATTAAAGAGAGTCATGGACAGGGCACGGAAACAAGCCCACTGGGTCTGAACCAACCATCAATGCTCATCCAATTTTTTTCTCCCCTTTGTGTCAGCAACTTGTGCCAGATTTCACCTCAAACCAACAAACCAGAGCTAACTTAGATGGCCATTTCACTTGAAAATTCGCACTTCACTGGCTTGTGGGTGGAAACTGGAGCATCCAGAGGAACCCTCAACTGTGAATATAAAACCTCAACTGAAAATCAGGATTAAACCCCGATCTGGTGCCATTAGACAATGGCTGTACTCACCTTAAAGGATTAGTATTGTTTCTAGATGCAGATTAAAACCAATCGAGGAGCAATCAGCTAATGAACTGAACCAGACAAAGGAATTTATTTCTGAGCGCTTAATGACAGCTATATCATTTTCAAATTGAGCTGGGAAGGGGTCTGTGGATAGGGTGAAAGGATGAATGACAAGCCACCCATTACTTTGATCAAAACAGCTGAATTTATATTGCAGGCACCAATCTTTTCATGCAGTCCATGGGAAGATGAGATGGAAGAGCTTGTAATGGTAAGGAGATACTTTCTAACCATTTGAATACTCCAAACACACTCAGTGGAGCCAGTTGGTAATGGAGGTTGACATCAGTGGAAATGTTCATGCAGTGTTGAAAAAATATGAACAATTTTACAGAAGTTCTAAAGGTGAGTGAATTCATCTTTGAATAATAAATCTGATCAATGGCAATACTTATTCTATAACTGTATGTTCCAAGTGCTCCAGATGTATGTAATTTAAATTCTCTAACTGACATGGTGGCATTCTCTGGATCAGTCGTGCAGACTCTTGATAATAAGGTGCGGGGCAGGGGTTGTGGGGGGGGGGGGGGGGGAAGGATTCTTCCTCAGTAAATCAAGAATTGTGGTCTTAAGAGCAAGTAGAACTTTATTGGAGTGAAAGAAACAGCAAAGGGCAGAAGATGTTGGTACAGGTTCCCCCAAAATTATGGGTTAGCGTAGCTTAGAAAATGAAAGGTGAGTATAGGAAGGATAATATAATCACTGGGAGCTTTAATCACTATACAGTAAAACCCCCTGGTATTTGGCACCTATGGAGATTGGTAGTGAATTTGCTGGTCGCCTGAGATTGCGTGTCGTGTGATTGGTGAACTAACCACCAGGGGGCGCCAAGTTTAAACTTTTGGATTTTTTACCTATTTCATTTTTGGAATTTTTTTTGCCAGTTGCTTGAGGCTGTCATTTGCTTGAATTCCGGATAATGGAGATTTTACTATATACAGTTGGCAAGCAGTAGTAGTGCAGAGCAGCTATTCTCAAAGGGTGCCCTGTACCCCCCACCAACCCCCCGCACCTCACACCGGGGCCACAGCACATTAAATAAAAGCCTTGTTTTCTTTTCACCTCACATAACATAAATAGTATTTTATTTATTTTAATGTAGTCCATAGGACAGAAGTATGAAAGAAAGCAAAACTTACCTGCTTCATAGGGAAGGGGGCCATAAACTTTGAGGAGAGCCCTAAGGGGGCCATAGCCAACAAAACATTGAGA